>NC_056748.1:685277106-685414606 GCF_019279795.1 Protopterus annectens
GCATACAGTTGTGTATCCCAGATTACTGGGAGACTGTCCTTGATGCCACAGAACCTGTTGTTCAAAACACTTCACGATGACTGGAGTTAGTGCCACTGGACATCAGTCATTGAGAATACTGATGACAGGTTTCTTTGGTAGTGGAATGATTGGAGTTGACTTCAAACAAGATGGAATAGTAGACTTAGACAGAGACAGGTTGTAGATCTTTGTGAAGACCCGACAAAGCTGATCTATGCATTCTTTCAGCACCTATCCTATCACTCCATCAGGGCCAGCAGCCTTTCTTGAATTAACTGCTTTGAACACATATATTATTAAGAAAGTTTGGTTGTTGGAGGCTGGTACAGATGATGTGAGACTGCTGTGGTCTATCTGCTGGTGCCTAGATTTGACTGTTTCTGCTGTTTCCACTACAGTTGATTGGAAATGATAAAATGTGCTTGTTTTGCTCGTGTCAGATTTTGGTACAATAGGGTAAGGGAATTTGCCCTTTCTTCACTGAAGTGTGACCTTGAAGTTGGTCTATATAATTAGTATGGGGGTTTGAGGTACAGGGTAGCTTGCCCTTCAAAGAAAAGAAAAAGAAAACAAAGACAGTGTTGCTTTTTATTGTTTTCAGTAGGGTGCATTTTAAACAGTTGTGCTCGATAAGTTGCTGTTCAACATGTTGTTTTTTTGGTAAAGCAACAAATATCCATATGTAAATATGGATCTACTTCAGTAAAATTGACTTACCAGAAAACAAAGAACCAAACAGACCAGGACACCGAACATACAAATCAGCGAAAACTAACACTGGGAAAATGGTAAGTTGTCCATCACAACCACATAAACAAACCATACTTAAGTCAACCCACCCAAGTGGGGGGCTTCACACTCCACAACCCCTTACTTAAATATACCAACTCTGAGATCGCACTACAGTGTGGAAAAGGGCAAAGGTTACCATGTTGGCCAACAGACTCTTGCCCAGTGTTGCACTTCCTCTGTTTTACCAGTCAGTGTTCTGATCTTTTTGGTCTCTTCATCTCGGGTATCTGGGCTTCGATTTTCAGGTAAGTCAGTCTACTGAAGTAGACCCATAAATATATATGTATGTATGTATACACACACACACACACACACACACACACACACACACACACACACACACACACACACACATACATATCCTTTGCTGACTGGTCAGTCTGACTACGCTAATAGCCTATTTTCAGGCAAGACCCAAACTTTTATTTATATTATAAAATGTGAAGCAGGATGTTTTAATACTTTAAGATTTAGCAAGTGAAAAAAAAATGGCAACAATAACCTGCTTCTCCTCAGTCATGAAATAAATTTGTTGCTATGAGCGGACACTCTTATTCTGTTTTTGTGTTTACATGACTATCCTGTGGAGTTTTTTGCTTGCCTTAGTCAGATTTCTAAGTTACTAAGTATTACCTAATCAAGCCTATTTTCATTAAAAAGTTATTAAAGCAGTTCTGACTTTCTGATTGTTTTAGACAGAAGAACAAAATGTAGGTACCCAAGCAGGTCTGAATTTTCTGATTTATTTAAGACATCAGAAGAAAAATCATCCAATGTACATCAACTGAAAACACCACTTAATTCATTTAAAGCCCTAGTGACTCAAATGGAAGAATTCTGAGGAGTGAAAAAGTCTACTGTCCCGGCCCCCCTTTAAATAACTCACACCAGCACCAAAAGACATTTGACGAGCTTTATTAATATTACATAACCATTAACTTTATTCACATAGAAACAAATAACAGTAAACTTCACAATTTTCGAATGATCTCAGGGCAGCGTACCTACTCACTCTGGCCGAGTCATACATAAGGGCAGTGTACCCACTCACCCTGTTCATAGGTTCATAGGTTCATACTAGGCTATCTGCCCTGGGGCAATTATAAGCCTAGCCCGATTTTGTTTGGCTTACGCCACCCCTTGATTTGAGTATACTGTGCCCTTTTTAAGGTTTAGTTTGCTGTGCCTCTGTCTAATAGTGACACGGAAGTAATCCCCGGGACAAACCTACGATCCCCCATCCACTCATCAAGATTCTTCTTGAAGAGATTCAGTGAGGTGCTCTGCCTAACATGGATTGGAATTCTATTCCAGAGCGAAGGGAGCCTCTGGGTTATGAATCTGTCCCTCCAGCAAGTTCTATTTATTTCAGTGCTGAGGTTCAAGTCCCTCAAGCGTGTGGCTCTAAGGGATTTAGATTTACTGAGGTGGAGCATGTCCATTAATTCTGGATTGGACATAGCTTTATATATCAGGCATAGATCGCCTCAAAGTAGGCGGTATGCAACTGAGTAGAGCTGGAGTTTTTAACCGAGCAGCATATGGCATCTGTTTGAGTCCCTTGATCCTCTTGGTGAGGTACTTTTGGGGTCTTTCTAATTGCTGCAGGTGTCGGGTGAGTACATCCCAAAGGGCCATTGTATTCTATGATGGGCCTGATGAGGGATGTATAAAGGGGCACGATACCTCTCTTGATCTAGAGGTGAATCCTCATGATGAGGTGGGCTATGTAGAAGGTCTTTCTAACCACTTTGGCAATGTGGTTGTCAAAGGAGAGATACCTATCAGCTTGGGTCCCCAGATCCCTAATTTCTTTCTCTGTATTTAATGGGTTACCGCCTATGTGGTAATTTGTGGGCACATTGTTTTTGCCAAAGGGTATGACTATGCACTTTTTGGCATTTAGCTTTAGACCATGGCTCTGGCACCAGTTATCCATCTCTGTGAGACCTTTTTGAAGGATGTTTGTGTCAGCTGGAGAGTTGATTATGGCACCTAGTTTGCAGTTGTCTGCGAACTTGGTGAGCCATAGTCCTCCCACATTGGCCTGTACCTTGGAAAAGTATATACCGAACAAGAGCGGTCCCAGGACAGAACCTTGTGGGATGCCACTTGTGACTGGTTTCGAGTCTGACATGGCTCAAGCAACTCTCACTCTGTGGGTTCTGTCTTTGAGCCAGTTTGCAAACCATCTTGTGACACAGGGGTTTATATTTAAGCTGGACAGCTTATCTATGATGCCCGAGTGGGGTATTGTGTCAAATGCCTTTGCTAGTTCCAGATAGGCTGTGTGGACTACCTTCCCTTCATCTATGGCTTTGGTGACTGTTTCGAAGAAGTCAACCAGGTTCAAAAGGCAGGATCTTCCCTTGACGAAGCCGAACTGGGTAGGATCTAGTGTCTGCAGGTCCCCAATGTCTTTGTTTATAAGCTCCATGATGATTCTCTCCATAGCCTTGCAGACTAAGCTAGTCAGGCTTATGGGGCGATAGTTTCCAGGGTCCGTAGAGGCTCCACCTTTGTGGAGTGGGACCACTGTTGCTGTACGCCATTCTGTGGGCACATATCCTGTAGTGAGGCTGAGAATGTATAGCTGTTTTATTTGAGGGATTAGTTCTTCTTGGGGTTAATGTAGGATGCAACCCGGGACGCCATCTGGTCCCATGGAAGCAGTGTTTTTTGCTTTGGTGAGGGCAGCCTTCACCTGAGCATCAGAGATGTTTGGGAGGCAGCCTCTGCTGGGATAGATACTTGCTCTTTTGTGGGGGGGGGGGGGGCGAGTTTGCACTGAACCTGTCTGCCAGGATATTGGCGATGTCTGTGGGTTCAGTGTATTTTTTGTCGTTTAGAATCAACTCAGAACAAGTCTGGGAGTTGCATCCCAGGTTCCTAACATAACTGAAAAAAACCTTATGATTGTCTTTAGTGTCCTGTGCAATTTTCTCTCGAAGCTGGCCTTGGAGGATTTTATGAGGGATCGTAATTTTTTGCTAGTACTGATCAGAGATGCCTTCCCTATTAGGGATTTTGCTCTATCATGTAGTATCTTCCTCCTTCTGTTGTACAGTTTTTTTATGGCTGGGGTCTACCAGACTGGACGCCTGCCTTTGGATGTTTGGGTTTTGGTTTTGTTTGGGATAGCATGATCCATGCATTCCTGGAGATGTCCATAGAATGCATTTATATAGGATTCTGCAGTTTGGGCCGTAGTTTCCACTGGCTCTGGGGCCTTGAAGGATTCCACTTCGGTTTTGAAGTGAGAAGTTAACTTGAGAAGTTTTTTCACTGTGGTTTTCTGGGCTGGGGGTGGGGTCGGGATGTGGACATCCAGTGGGGAATTAATTTATGGTCTGATCTTACCAATGAGGATATACTTCAGGTGTGGAGCATTCAGGACAAGGTTGTTCACAATACATCTAGCAGCCAGTCTTTAAGCTTCATCTCTAAATATGCTGTATCAACTCCTTAACTTAATGATAGTATTAGTAGAATGAGAGGGGACACAGCCATCGGTGTAAAGAAAATACAGAAGGGGTCTCAGCACACAGTCTTGTGGGACACCAGTGTTTAGCCTAAGTGTGCAGAAAAGGTATGGGCCTTGTCTAATCATCTGTGGATTGTTAGTCAAAAAGTCTTTAATCCAATGGCATGTAGATTCTGAAAGTCCTAGGACAGCGAGTTTAGTGACCTGTGTTTCCAGGATAACTGTTTTAAAAGGCTGAACTAAAGGCTACAGAGAGCATCCTCACATAGTTCCCCTGCTACTCAACATGGCAAAGTTTAGAGTGCAAGGCAGTGGAGATGGCATCATCTGTAGATCTATTTGCCCTGCAAGCATACAGTTGTGTATCCCAGATTACTGGGAGACTGTCCTTGATGCCACAGAACCTGTTGTTCAAAACACTTCGCGATGACTGGAGTTAGTGCCACTGGACATCAGTCATTGAGAATACTGATGACAGGTTTCTTTGGTAGTGGAATGATTGGAGTTGACTTCAAACAAGATGGAATAGTAGACTTAGACAGAGACAGGTTGTAGATCTTTGTGAAGACCCCACAAAGCTGATCTATGCATTCTTTCAGCACCTATCCTATCACTCCATCAGGGCCAGCAGCCTTTCTTGAATTAACTGCTTTGAACACATATATTATTGTGAAAGTTTGGTTGTTGGAGGCTGGTACAGATGATGTGTGACTGCTGTGGTCTATCTGCTGGTGCCTAGATTTGACTGTTTCTGCTGTTTCCACTGCAGTTGATTGGAAATGATAAAATGTGCTTGCTTTGCTCGTGTCAGATTTTGGTACAGTAGGGTAAGGGAATTTGCCCTTTCTTCACTGAAGTGTGACCTTGAAGTTGGTCTATATAATTAGTATGGGGGTTTGAGGTACAGGGTGGCTTGCTCTTCAAAGAAAAAAAAAAGAAAAAAAAGACAGTGTTGCTTTTTATTGTTTTCAGTAGGCTGCATTTTAAGCAGTTGTGCTCGATAAGTTGCTGTTCAACATGTTGTTTTTTTTGGTAAAGCAACAAACATCCATATGTAAATATGGATCTACTTCAGTAAAATTGACTTACCAGAAAACAAAGAACGGAACAGACCAGGACACCGAACATACAAATCAGCGAAAACTAACACTGGGAAAATGGTAAGTTGTCCATCACCACCACATAAACAAACCATACTTAACTCAACCCACCCAAGTGGGGGGCTTCACCCTCCACACCCCCTTACTTATACCAACTCCGAGATTGCACTACAGTGTGGAAAAGGGCAAATGTTACCATGTTGGCCAACAGACTCTTGCCCTGTGTTGCACTTCCTCTGTTTTACCATTCAGTGTTCTGATCTTTTTGATCTCTTCATCTCGGGCATCTGGGCTTTGATTTTCATGTAAGTCAGTCTACTGAAGTAGACCCATAAATATATATGTATGTATGTACACACACACACACACACACACACACACACACACACACACACACACACACACACACACACACATACATATCCTTTGCTGACTGGTCAGTCTGACTACGCTAATAGCCTCTTTTCAGGCAAGACCCACACTTTTATTTATATTATAAAATGTGAAGCAGGATGTTTTAATACTTTAAGATTTAGCAAGTGAAAAAAAAATGGCAACAATAACCTGCTTCTCCTCTGTCATGAAATGAATTTGTTGCTATGAGCGGACACTCTTATTCTGTTTTTGTGTTTACATGACTACCCTGTGGAGTTTTTTGCTTGCCTTAGTCAGATTTCTAAGTTACTAAGTATTACCTAATCAAGCCTATTTTCATTAAAAAGTTATTAAAGCAGTTCTGACTTTCTGATTGTTTTAGACAGAAGAACAAAATGTAGGTACCCAAGCAGGTCTGATTTTTCTGATTTATTTAAGACATCAGAAGAAAAATCATCCAATGTACATCAAGTGAAAGCATCACTTAATTCATTTAAAGCCCTAGTGACTCAAATGGAAGAATTCCGTGGAGTGAAAAAGTCTACTATCCCGGCCCCTTTTTAAATAACTCACACCGACACCAAAAGGCATTTGACGAGCTTTATTAGTATTACATAACCATTAACTTTATTCACATAGAAACAAATAGCAGTAAACTTCACAATTTTTGAATGATCTCAGGGCAGCGTACCTACTCACTCTGGCCGAGTCATACATCAGGGCAGTGTATCCACTCACCCTGTTCAATCATCCATCAGGGCAGCGTACCTACTAACCCAACCAAACCTTAAATGGGCAGCGTACCTACTCACCCTTTCAAATCAACCATCATCCGATTAAGTTCAGTTATTGTCAAGCAGCGTACAGCAACTCACTTGATCCCCAACTCAAAGCCATGACCACCTTCACCTAGAGGGGGAACAGAAGAGGACAATCCTGCCCTCCATCACCAACCTGCACCCAGGCTGTTCCCCCTCTTATCTCATAGCCTTCACAATACCCTCTAGAAACAACTTCAAGTGAATGTTAAACAAATCCAAATCCACATCACTCAAATGCACCCCATCTGATCGAAACCAAACTACATCACCATCTGAAAAGTCCATATGTTCAATTGTATACATACCTAAAACCCCTAGTTGCCTAGTCAAGCTCTGATTAACAAACCTCCTAACCCGCTCAACAGCCTGATAACTAAATGCATTCCTCCAAATCAAACGTGGAACTAACTCTGACCACGCTATACACATACCAGAGTATGTCTGCAACTTCAACAAATCCTGTAAAATGATATCCACCAACAGTTTCTTTGAAAGGATTCTCAGATCAATACCTACCAAATGAACCACTAATATTCGGGGATACCCTACTCTCAAACTTACCTGCTCAAACTTGTGCATCAATCTATCCCATCTAATCCCTTTAACCCCATGCCAAATCACTGCCCAACCTAAATGAGGCAAACCCAAGATTTTACTATCCACACTAACTGCTGTCCTTTTCTCTGCCCAGTGGATATAAGAATGACTCATGATGACAATCTGCTTCCTTAAAAGAAAAGAAAAGAAAACTAACCACATATACAATGCAAAACCTTATCTAATATATGATAGAAATGCATTAGAAGACTACCTCCCCACCCTTTTAATAACCTCAATAGAACTGCCAGCCCTAGCCAAATCTGCAGCCCTACCAATGCTAAAGGAATGAGATGCAAACCTCTCCACTGGAAAACCCATACAACAAAAAACCCTCCAAATGAGATGTATGAACCAACCACTTGTCACTCCTTCCCATCAGCTGAATGGAAAACCAAATTATACGGATCTCCCACCTGAATCTGTCTTAATTCCATGGCCCACCTTACTGGACAAAGCCCAACATTCCTATCTGCATTGAGCAGGACCACTGAACCTTTACCCAATTGATCTGTCAGTCTTTTGCAACCCGATAATAACCAACCCAGAACCCATCATTACATCTCTCTAAAATAATGATCCTAACAACTCAGACATTTGAAATGCACCAAAATATAACCATACACACAACGTAACTAACATAATGTTATCCGAGGAGTTACTTTCCAATAACTCTAAACGTTTTAACAAAAATTTCAACAACACCCTCGTCAGTGGCCATCTCATATCACTGCATTCCCCAACCACTTTAACCGATCCTTTAAACATATGCCCTACTGTCCATGACTTCATAAAGTCATGTAATCCAGATACCCACGCAAATATGCTAATTGCAGCCATTTCCACCCTAACCGTTTGTAAGGCTTTACCTAAACCCCAAGCTCAAGGTAAATAACGAAGCAGTAACTCCTCAGACAACACCCCTTCATCTTCTGGCAATTGTGAAACAAACTGATCAAATTCACAAAGGGCCGTACCATAAGCCTTCCTTGTAGACAAAGCCCAAGAATGACACACCAACCTCCTGGTTACCTCAACCTAACCTTCCACACCTCCTCTGGCAAGAGTACTGGCACTTCCTCCATCTCTGGAGCCAACAGCTGAAACCTGTAAAACTGAAACTGGGGCAAGCTATCAGCAATGTCATTCCTCACTCCAAGCACATGCAACACTGAAAATGAAAAATTTATTAACAAACTCTGTAAAACCAACTTACATAGAATCAATGATAACAATTCTGACCTAGCAGCCATCTTCTGCAAAACCCACACCACTGCCATGTTATACAAATGGAAAATAACCTGCTTCACTGTTAGCAATCTTTCGAAACTACCAAAGCTGCCCAAATTGGCATCAACTCTAAAAACGCAAGATCTCTTTTCAATTCCTCCTTCCAATGCAGAGGCCATTTATCTGCAAACCACTGTGTCCCAAAATAAGCCCCCATGCTAATGCCTCCTGCTGCGTCTGTGAATAACTGAAGTTCCTCTTGCCCCATCCAGTCTGTCTGTCAAAAGGAAATCCCATTGAAATGATCCAAAAAACACAACTACAGCAACAAATCCTGTTGAACCAAGTTGTTCACCCTAACCCAGTAGTGTTTACTTTTGCCCCCTTTTAATAAAAATGCCACTGATGTACAAAAAGTACACCCTGGTTGTACTGCCTGACATTCAGATTTCAAAAACCCTAATAGCTCCATAACTGTCCGGATCTGTACCTTATCCTTAACCACAACTGACCTAGTTGTAGCCTTCAGTCTGTCTATCTTATCCTTAGGCAAGCAAAACAAACCCTGTTCTGCATCCACCATTAATCCCAAAAATTGTAATGCTTTTGCTAAACCTTCCAGCTTATGTTGAGCTAAAGGTACCCCTAGGTCCTCACAAATGCTCATGAATTGCCACAACCATTCCTGTGCACCTATTCATCCTTCCCCAACTAGCAAGAAATCATCCAAGTAATGTAACGTCTTCTGTGTACCCACCTACTGCAGTACCATACTAAATTTCTCAAATGTTGCACATACAACTGAACAACCCATTGGCATAGCTTTGTCAAAATAATATTTGTCATCACAACCATACCCAGTAACGGCCAATCCTCCTGCCTAATTGGCAGTAAAAGAAATGCTGACTCAATGTCCACCTTTACTAACCATGGCTCCTTAAAATCCCTAATCACCCTGACAGCATTATCTAAGAATGCATAACTAACCCTGGCATCCTCACCAGCAATGAAATCATTAACAGAGCCCCTCTCAGGATACGACAAATGGTGACTCAACCTGAACTCACCAGCCTGTTTCTTTGGTGCTAACCCCAATGGTGAAACCTTAAAATTAACAAAAAAGGTGGACTATCAAACGGACCCAGTAACCGACCAGCCTGACATTCCTTCTCCAGCAATCCTGCCAATATATCCTCCTTGCCCCACACTGAGCATAGACTCTTACAAACCACCCCATCTACAACCATCTTAGATTTAATCGGAAACCCTTGCTGAAACCCATCTAATATCTCATCTTTAAGTACAAGGTCAGGAAAGCTTTGGATCATGCATCATAAAAACATCCATGTGAATGGGGAAAAGCAACCCTTCCCCTATTCCCCCTAAAAAATCCACCTCTCCATAATCCATGACAATTACCTCTACCCCTAACTGCCTGAAACCCCTGAATGGAGGAAAAGCCGTCCTCCCCTGATGTGAAGTTTGCATTCATAGCATTGATGTCACGGCACCCACATTGAATGGCTGGATGATTCCCCCCACACCTTGAACAAGTGTGCAAGAACTTGCACCCTACCCACAAAACTCCCACTATTAAAGGTCCAACACACACCAACCCCTTCTCCCCCTTTCCCCCCTCTGTTAAGCTCCCCATGAACTATTCATCATGGTAGCCAATCAGATGTCAGGATGACACACCCCCCAGTGAAGGGAAAGATCCACTGCTTTCCGGTTCCAGAACCTCTGGTCATACCATTACCAAGCATTCTCTGGTTGTAGCCATTGCACCTACTGAATAGTAAAAAAATAAGACAAAAGCAGCAAACCTAAAGACAAGTCCTTTTCAAGTTGCACCCCCATGTAGTAAACAAAGCCAATTACCCAATTATCCTAAGTCCTAGGGCGAATTCTACCTACTCTTTTCCTACCCAAAGTCGCCAAGGCCACCAACATATCTTTACTATTGGCCAACTCTGACTCTACCAGTCACTACAACCCTTCCACATCAATTAACTTGAATACATCCACATATTCCCCTTTCCAAATTTTTTCCTTTACTCAAGATGGAATATGCGGTGTCAAAAAGACTGCCCCTGACCCAATGCCTTTGTGGTTAACAAATCACCTGAGCGAAGGCCAAATTCAGAACCTAGCTCAGAACCCAATCCCATGCTATCTCTTGAACCTGCACTACCCCCCCCCCCCCAATTGCTTCTCCACACTGGTCCCAGAAATCCCTGTGACCTCCACCTCTGCACACTCTACTGTATGCCATTCTTTACAAATTCCCTTCCCCTAGGCACCCTGGCTTCCCCATTTACCCCCACATCCTCATTGTCTACCTCACCTGCCAAAACTGCCCTATGCAACATCATTATCTGAACCTTCATCTGGAGTCCTGCCTGGAACTGATGAGCCAGCTGTAACCACCTCCTTCACTGTTCACTGCCTCTTCCCCCAAGCCATAGCTCTTGACTTGGAACACCGCCTTTTCTGACTGTGTTCCTGCTCCTGCTCTGCAACAGATTCTATCAATGACACCTCTTGAAAAAGTTCTTCAGCCTGAGCCACTATGGCCTCCCAATGCTGCCTCAGTCCATGTAAGTTAGCCATCTGCAGGAAAAAAAAATCATATTAATAACCAACAACAATGACCATGTACACCACTCTCTTGTTTCTAACCACTCAGCAGCAACAGAACTGTAAGCCTTACCCTACATTATGGCTTAGGGCCATAATCACATGCTCCGAGAATATCAAACCTTGTGCACTACAGTCAGAGCAACCCACCAGCAAACTAACAAGTTGCAGGCCAAACCACTGTACAATTCTCATTTAACAACAACTTTAAAAAAAAAAAACAATATATGTATATATATATATATATATATATATATATATATATATATATAGATATATATATATATATATTGCTAAAGAGTTATATCACTAAGCCATTTGAACTGCAAGTTCACTCCCCATGGAGCCTTCCCACTCCCCCACCCCCGAAGGCACCATGATGGTGTCCCTCACTCCACTCTATTTATTTCCTCAAAGCACTCCCTCCCAAGTTATCTTTATTTAATTTTTATTTGATAGGGGATCTAACCATCCCCTTTCAGCCACATGTATAAAGTAAAGACAAGACAAACATCACCCTGATGTTGCTTCTTTGTTATTGACTTTTGACATACATATTTTTTTTTTAAACAGGTCCCAAAGCTTTGAACAGCTTCTATTAGTAAGGGACCTATGCATGACCATTACACAGCTCTGACTGAGCTGTTCTCCCCCAGAGCTCACTAGCAAATGGACGAGCTCTCCCATCTCACCTCGCTAACGGCTGCTGGCCTCACTGCGCATGCATGAAAGCCTCAGCCATGTGATCAGCTGCTCTTTAGGCTGGGAAAACCGAACCACCAGATCAGCGATCACAACGGACCCACCCACAGCATCAAGGTTTCCACAACCTCCATAAATTGCCACCCCACAACCTCCAGAGCTGATCCTCCCCCACCAGGCAAACAAAACACCACAAGGCCACCAGGGAATGCAAGATAAGCAAGCAGGGACACCACTGCAACCACCAATGACCAACCCAGGATCCACTAACAACAAGGTGATGTGGACCTGGAATTAATGGACTGATCACCCCCCCACCAGACCAACAACGCACCAAGAGGCCCCCAGGGAACAAAAGAAAACCAGAGCAACCTCCTCAAACCAAGGTAAGCCAGGCAAAAACCATTCCAAACATATTCCTTCTAGCAGCATGCACCATTCACTCCCAACACCCACAACAGTGTTATACTCACTCAAACACCATGCGGCCCTCGCTCAATTATTAACCCTCCGCTCCATTCACACAGCCATTCCTCCTTGCTCTTTCTTCTATTCTCCACCCCCACAAATTTTTAATAGCGCCCCAGCTGCAGCATCCTTTAAAAAAAATACGCATACACACATATTCCATCCTGAAGACCTCCTTGGCAGCACACACACTCTAAGGCCTACCTGTCACTGAAGTACCTACAAGATCGTCTGGACATGAGTTAGCTTCACCAACACACAAACTCATGCCTAAATGTGACATCACTTTCTCTGTTCCCAAATATATCAGCTAAGCTAAGTCCCTCCCTAACCTACCTCACTTCCCCTAAACCTCTCAAACCACTTAACCCCTTATTGTTCAAAAGCCTAGTCTCTGTTACCTGACTTGTCCATACCAGAACTCCCCCCCTTCCCTCCTAAAGTACCCCCCCATTCACTAAAGAGTATGCTGAACAAATTGGTTTGTCCCAAACCTCATTTAGATAAACTGCATTTAAATGTTAAAATCTAAGATTTAATGTTCATCACTTAAATGAGTATATATGTGAATATAAAGCCTGAGTTTAACTCTTTTAAGTATAGTTAGGAGTGCGCTACAAATAAAGGCAAATTTACCTGTTTTAAATGTGTAACAACACAGAAAAATGACAATACAGAAATACAGATCCTTGCTTACTTTCTTTAATTTTCAAGTAAAACTAGCAATTTACAGGATAATATTTATGAAAACTACTTTATGTTCCTCTTACTGCTTTGAAAATGACCTAGCACTAGCTTGCACTCTCAGCTTGCAGAGCCTCATATTATTTATTTGCTTTGTCTTTAGTTATAGTATCAGATTTTACACTGGATATAACAAGTCTGGCTGCTTTATTTGACCCATATATAAGGTGTTATATATTGAATTTAACTTCAGAAATGGTAAGAGGTAGGCGAGTCTAGCATTTCTTACACCGAATGTTCATGTATGTCTCATCCATACTCTGGATATACCTTGTTTTTGTTAGAATGAGTTTTGGCTTGTAAGGGTATGATTTACATAGTTATTTCTCATTATTCTGTAGCTGCAGAGATTAATATCAATTACACAAGTTCTTTTCTGAGAGTTAATGTATAAATACATTTATTACCAAAAAATGAATGATGAAATTTTGAAAAGGCTACAGAAAATTGACCCTTGTGTCTTTAAATTCTAATATTATTAATATATTCATGTGACTTGTAGGCTAACAACCCCATGGGCATTTTTTAAAGCCTAGCCATAATTACCAAGGTGAGAACCCAACTGCTACCTTGTGTGTGTGAGGTAAACACCTTTACCATTATGGAAAACCCCAATCTTATACCAAGTGATTCAAAGGTAAACATTAGGCTGATTGACGGGAAGGGTCATTTTAAGCCTAGCCAATGACCTGAAGTCAGAATCAAACCCTGTACACTTGAGTATGAGGTGAATGACTTAGGCATTATGCCAAACCCACCAAAAAGTGAACTTGAGTATCAGTAATCCATCTACATAGTGTGGAAGTAGAACCCACAGCCATCTGCTCTCAGGGCAACTGTGCTACTAACATTGTTCCTATTGTCTGACTTTACATTGTTTCTTAGTTTCCACCAATGAAAATCACATTGCACATAAAAAATAAATATACAAATATACTTTCAGTATTACAAAAATGCCTGACTGCATGTAACTGCCTGCACACAAGGTACTGCATTATCAAAATCATTCCCTGTCAGGACATCTGCAGGGATATCCTCAAACACACCTACTTGCTTGCTTCCTTTTCCACCCTTCCACTTACTTCTGTGGTCAGATGTTTTTCCATTAATCATAGAAATTCCATACAGGGTGATGCCTGCCTTTAGTATTTTGGCTGGAGGTCAAGAAGATACGATGTGAGTCAAGTTAGCTCATGGTACTTCTGCAGATAAACAGGTCAAGGGTCAGAGTTTCACTGTAAAGTCTGCATCCAATATTTCATGTCCCATTGGAGTATTATGTTTTTTGTGTAATCTGTTTAGACGCAACCTGTTACTGTTGAATGTGTAAAGTCGCAAAACTCTGGTAGATTTGGATTTCTTTTGTTACCTGGATTCACCCTTCCAATCTAATTGTCTCATTGCTTCCTTATTGGGGGTGAGAGTCCGGCATTTCTAGACTGAGTAAGTGTCCTGCAGTGCCTTATTAAGCCATTTGTTCCTTTTGAGAGGTGGACTTAGGTGTTATGGAAAGGGTCAGTATGCTGATCCTTTGGTTAAAGGATCTGCAAATGCCGAGTCACAGGAAGCACATGTATGTAACCACACATGCTGCCCTTCCTGGCTAAACATTACACCACTGGTATTGTGAATTTTAAAGGTCAGTGCTGTGAGTGTTCCTCTACCTGCTAGAAGTTGTTATTAATGTAGTAAGTTTAAATGTTTACCTCTCCCAGAATTGGAAAGCCGCTGGTGGCCACTCACACCCATTCTCCCTCACCTGGTTCCCCCCAGTACCCATGCCACTAGTCAGACACAGATCATCTGAGTCGTAGTCAGAGCTGCATTACCCAACACCATAGGGACAGATGAAACTCAGGAAGACTTTTACTAAAGCTGATGTCATTACTGTAAGAAGTGTTACAAAGACAAAAAACGTATGAGGTGCTCAACCACTTGAAGGTTCTGGTTCAATGACTGCATGTCATTTTTCTGTGAAGCTGCTGATAATCAGTGTATGACAATCTTAGTTCGGGTGTTTCTAACAACTTTGAGCCAACAGCAAATTCAAAATGTACAAAACCAGAATTTTTGAAAATCTGTTGTACCCAGTCTATGAGTAAAAGTCATTGTATTATATTCATAGAATACAGAGCACAGACAGACCGGAGATGATTTAATCATGAGTTGGACTAAGTATGTGTGTGTGTGTGTGTGTGTGAGGGCAACCAGCATAAATGCAATTTTCTGTTCATTTGGAAGACATTGCAATTAAAACTGTAAAAGTGAAAAATGCTGTTAGAAGCATCTCAAAGGTCACCTTATGTGTTGGACATTTGAGGCAAATTTTGTGCAAAACATCATCATAAGATGCAAAAGTTTTCTATTATAATTAATTAGAAGAAAACAAAAATGTAAAAAAAAATGCAGTGTGTGAACTGAGGTTGAGGTAGAACAACTTAAAGGCTTTCTCGTGCTGAGTTGTGGTATACTGAGCTTCTTGGTGTCCTGCTCCTGCAGACGGATTTTGTTTGCATATTGCCTTTTTTCAACTGAATTTCTACCTGAATTGCCAAGAAGAATTTGTTGTCACATACCCTTGTATGGGCAAACAGCTGATATGTGACTCAGGGTTGACTCCTGCTGATCCTGGCACAGTTGGGTGTAGTTGCAGTTCATTTTGAAGAGAAGAGTGGCTCCTTCCAAGATACTGTTTTTGTCCTGACATTTATTTTCTAACTAACCGCCTGTCTATGGTCCCCTTGTTACTGTTTCCCCTTTTCTTGTGTGTTCGTCCATAAGCAGATTAATAATACATAATGACCACCTAACAATGGGCCCATTTTGCCCAAACTTTTAAGAAATGATCACTTAAGCAACCAAGGCACCCTTGAATAAACTTTGACCACATACCAGTCCACACTAACACAAGTTCACCCACACCTTCATCTACAACTAGAGTTAATCACCTCGGAACCATACCAACTCCCACAAGGAATCCAGAAGCTATAGCCATACGTGACAGTATATTAATAACCGATTACTCTATAGTTAGGCACTCAGTCTCACCACTCACCAGGCTATACAGAGACAAAGGAACCTCTCTCTCTCTGTCATCACGAATTTAGATGTAACCAGAGGCTTTACATTAGGTCCCTTCTCACTGAGTAAAAGTACACATTCATCATCTCATACTTTGTAGTACATGGCTTTAGACTCTAACCAAGGGGAGATACAAATATAGTTGAGCACTATATATGTGTCTGAGGCAAGTGGGACATTTCTCTTGTACAGTGTTATACCTTCTCAAGGAATTAATATACACCTTAAAACAAAGAGCAATTTATTTCAACAATTGACTTAAGCTGTATTATTCTAGGGATATCCGATATGTGATATCATGGGAGATGAGAAATGATGACGGACACCCCAGACTGGTTCCCAAGAGTGGTCTTTTTCCTCTTTTTTCAGAGCTTATATATATAATCTAAGACCCTTTCTGTCAGTTTAATTTCTCTCTCTCCTTTTGGGTTCTAATAGCATGCTGGGAATGGACCCCATTACTAAATCTGGGAACAATTAAAGTTTATGTAATTAGTATTGCTTCAATATTTGATGTTAGCAAAAAGTGCTCTTTGCAGCACCTGCAATGTGCCAAGAATTAACTCCTTCTGCAATTCATATGGAGACACATGTATTGGGTGGCATATCTAAATATGACTGTCAATTTTTTTTTACGAGACCCATTGCTCCTACTGCTGTTGTAACTGTCTGGGTATCTTATTTCCACATTGCTCTAGTTTCTGCCTACAATTCCTAGGATTTTATGATTTTGTGTCTCTCCATATATAAGACACTGTAATCACTGGGTATAGCAGTTTCAATGATCAATGACACTTTTGTCTTGCATTCATGGACTACTATGTCTGGTTTTCTCACATCTATTTTCTGAACTGTTGGAAATGAGTAATCACATGTGATCTAAAGTTCACCATTCTCCATAATGCTTTGTGGCTCATGTTTTCAATGCTTCTTGGTTACCTCCATATTGTAATGTTTGATCAATCCCCAGTGCAACAGTCTTGCCACATTATTTTGCCTTTCAGTATTCAAGCCCTCTGCCATGAGTGTATGACAACCAGCAACAATATGTGCAACTATTTTCAGTCCTGTTTCACAGAACCTGAATTTGTCTTTTTCTCCCACATATTTAATTGACTTTATAAACATATGTATATGCAGTCCACTATATGGGGCCACCAGTATTAACCTTTAATGTTTTGGTTTAAATTCACGTCTCCTTAACCATTCCTGCCTCATATCCTGATCAATATGACGTTGTTCTAGGAGTTACCAGAATATTTACACCTTTTCCTCATTTCTTGCCTTCTCATCTAATCCTTCTTATTTTCTTTCTTTTGATTTTTGGCACATTCAGTTGCTGCCTGATCTTTGTCTACTTCTGGTTTGATTTCCATTCCCTCTTGATGCTGAAATGCTTCTGATAACTAAGTAAGGAAGTTGTCTTAGACTTGCCCTCATGTTTTAAAACTTTCACTATCTTTGGATCTGGTGAGATCAGCAGATATGTATGCAGTCCAACAATTGTAGATCTATACATGTAATCAATTTCAAGGAAGCTCATACCTCCTTCAGAATGAGGAATGTATAATCTTAGTACACACTGATTTTTATATATCATTTGGTAAGTGTGAAAACGTTTTCTTGTTTTTCTGTCCAACTGGTCTGATATCGGTAGGAACAGTCAATCACCCAAGAACTGTAAGTTAGAACAGGAAAAACAAATTATCTTTTTCATCTCAGACTTGGTTCCAAGATGTTAGGGCTATTTTCAATATTAGTTTTGCTCTTCTGAAGTATTCCTTACTGAGTTTTGCTTGCACGTGTTCATGTTTTATTGTCAGTCATTCATCATTTCCCAGATATTTATACACTCCCTTTGCTCAAGTTCCTTTATATCACATTACTGTATCAGATTCAATTTTTCTTGGTGCATCAACTTTCCTGCTTTCGATGTTTCTTTTGCACATTTATCATAACCATATAACATTCTTATATTATCTGTGAAAGCTTTAACCACTTGTAGTTGTGCTTTCAACTCCTCATCTGATGAACTGTACAGTTTTAAGTCATCCACAAAAAGAAGATGAGAAGTCTTTACACTTGGTTGTTTTCTGGGAGCCAAATTGTAACCATGACCTAATCTTTTAAGTAGGCAGTTTAATGGGTTAAGGGCAAGACAAAAGAACAGCGGTGACAAACAATAACCCTGGAATATTCTCATTTGAATTTTTATCCCTGGGATAATAGTTTGTCCTTTATCACAGCTTAGCTTCAAAGTGGTTTCCTATGGTTTCATTGTCACTGTAATACAATACAGCTATAACCACTGTTTTATCCATTAATGTGGGATACTGTCAAATGCTTTTCTGCAAACTAGCCACGCCGTACTTAGATTATTCTCTTTTTTACAATTCTACATTATGATTTTATTTATCAACAAATGATCCTTTGTTCCATATCACTTTCTTTTGTCACCTTTTTGTTCTATTGCCGTAATTGTCTTTTCTTCTGATTGACTATATACTCTGTCGACATCAGTTCCAGTATATCGTTTGTACTTTGTTGGAGGGAAGTTGTTAGTCTATAATTTTTAGGATAGCTTACAGGCTCAGTCTTAAAGAAGAGTATCATTTTTCTTGTTGTTAACCAGGTTGGTGCCTGTTCAGGATGCACATATAAATATTTCTTACGCTTGGCTAAATCTTTGTGAAAATGTGTTATACTTTTAGCTGTATGTTACCTACTGCAACTGGGCCTGGGGTTTTCCACATAGGTGCTTTTCTTAATTTTGTTTCAATTTATCTGGCTATTACTTCATCCCAGTTCATACCCTGTGCATTTGAACTTCTTACTGTTTCTTTTACTTATTCTATCCATTCAGCATCTTTGTTACGTTCTAAAGGGTCTTCATAAATATTTCTCCAAAATGTGTCTATTTGTTCTTTTTTCAGTGGTGTTTCTATTCCTTTGGCTTTGTTTCCCATTCCTCTGTAAAACTTTTTTGGGTCATCAATAAATTGCTCATTTTGTACTTTTTCTTTATGTTTAGCTGCATATTTTCTAAGTTTTCCTGCCTGTTCTATTATCTTTAGTTTATTATTTGCAATAGTGTATGCTAAAGCCTGGTCTATTCACCTTGCTTTTATCATGTCTTCTGAAGTATTTTTATTGACCTATTACATCATCTATACTTTTCCAACAGTGACACTTGTTGTCTTAATCGCTTTATAGTTTCCTCTGTTCAATGTTTCCATGATTTGTTTTTATTTCTTCCCTTCCTTTCCCTTATTGAGCTACATTTTTGTGGTGAGAATTTATTTGTTATTAATTTAGCTGTACAGTGATATACTCTATTTGCTTCTGCTATATTACATGAATTTCTGTTAGTAGTCTTAATTACTGTGGTCTTCTGTTGTATCAGACTTCTAACATTTTGGGACTTATTTCCTTTTTGTAATCAGTTTTTTTCAGCAATCATAATATGCCTATAATTCTCCATTAAATCAAGAAACTCTTCCTGAAAATCATTTTCTGCTAAACTAGGGCACATTCTTTGTGCTCTGTTTCCTGGGGGCATTCTACAGAAGTTACAGAACATCTTCCTGTGACATATTCTCTTTATTTATTTTATTTTATTTTATATTTGTTGACTGGAAGATTCTGACTGGATATATATCCATTTTCAGTAGAGGCCCAGGGAGGAAAGCTCCACAGAATAATAACATGCAAGCAAGATATTTATACATACCAAACACATTTTCTTAGGAAAACACATGGTTTTACAAGATTGCATAGGATTACAGTTTTCAAAGTACAATATTCATTGGTATTAGCAAAATTTATCAAAATACCATAGTTTAAAAGTAGGATAGCACATGGAATGTACAGGATTCCAGAGATAACATTTCTTGAGACAAACATAAGTAAGATGGGGTTGAGAGAAAATGTTTGTGTTTGTTTTGTGGGTAGTGGCTGTGTTTGGGATGGTATGTGTCCACTTTTGGGCTGTTGGGGAAGGCGTTAGGTGAAGCACCTTAGGGGGAGATTATGATTCTTCTACAAGGGATAGAAGTGGGTGCATCTTCAGTTGCATCCTGCATTATCCATTGCTCATTCATATGGGAACTTACTGGCCTATCACTCCACAACGCTGACTACACCAAAGTTGCTATTATTTCCTGCTTTTCCCCTTGCTGTTTTACTCCAGCTGTACTTTTGTATTGGTTTCCTATTTAAGGCTCCATGTTCATGTGGCAAGTTTTCAGATGCTTCCCATTCCAACTGTTTATCCTTAATTTGGGGACTCATTATTCCATCATGCAGTGAAACTACCTAAGTTGGATTTTCTACACTAAATCCTTCACCTTCACTTTTCAGATAATGAAGAACTTCAGTTTCTATTTCTTTAACTTCTCCATTTCTAATTCTTTTTCTACCCCCCCTTTTCTTATTTGTTTTATTGTAAAATGTTTTTCTCTTCAAATATCTGTGGTGTGACTTTTTTTTTTTTTTTTTTTACTAAGTAGTTTTGCTTTCTCCTTTGGATAAATACCGCACCTGGTTTACTTTCCTATGCTGTATTTCCTCTTCAGATGTCTCCCTCTCCATCGGGTTCTCCTTAATTCAGGGACTGTTATGGTCCCTTACTTTAATTCTGAGGCAAATACAGTAACAAGAAGCGAAACAAGACACCAAGGCATAAGCTTAAGCCTCTTTGGCAAAAAAAAAAAAAAACGTCTTTAATGCAGAATATCAGGCAGTTCCACATTAAACAGAAGTGGCTCTGCTTTGTGATTTTTTGATTGGCTCGTATACCAGCATACACGCTAAAAAAAAAACAAAGCGGAGGCTGTTTTGCCGGGATTTTAACCAACAGTGCAGGACTTGGGATTGGGCTGCTGATCCCAGGATTGTCCCACTCAAATAGGGACATTTGGCAACTCTGCCCTCAGCTAACTACAAACTTGTAAAAGTTCCTCTTCCAGTTGATAAACATGTTATCAAGTTAATCAAAGTTCAATGCAACACAGTTAATTAAAAAAAATGCCCTACAGCATGTTTCTAGCACATTTCTAATACATTCCAATTCTTTTAACCTGTCTTAACATAAAGCAGATCTTTGTATGTTATCAGTAAATTGCTGCTGTTTGGCCTTAATCAGAAGTGAGGTGGTCAAGCCATTTAAAATATCAGGGTAGCCTGTGTGGACCCTTCACAGGGACTAATTGTCCCATCATGCTGTGTGACATAACCTATGTCTGACTTTCTGCACTAAATCCTTCACTTTGCAGGTATTTCATAATGTCATCTTCTATTTATTTAACTTTTGCTTTACTAATCTTCTGTAATCTTCTGTTCCATGTTGTGATATATTTTTTTTTGTACTGTGAAATATTCCATATCTAGTCGCCTTTGCATGGCATTTCTGTTAAATATCTTTGGAACTGCTTTTTTGTATTGATTACTTTGGCTTTCTCCTTTGCATAAACATTGCACCATATTAGATCTCTTTTTCTTTCTCATTTCCTCTGTTTCTTTCTTATACCTATCAAAAATTTCTAGGTTTTGTTCTTTATATTTTCATATTTCCTCTGTCCCTTCTTTTTCCAAGTTGCTCAAAGTTGCTTTGTCTATGTAATATTCTATTTGGATCTGTTGTATTAATGAACACAAATTTGCATTTGAAACTTTTGACATTTTTTCTTGTGCAAGTATTTTTCTTTCCTCTAATTTCTCTCTTAATCATTTTGTATATCTTCTGTCTTGAAATTCTGGGCTTCTTGCATAATAGTAATGATACATCATTTCTCACCTATCCTTAGTAGTCCAGTCAATTATCTTTTTGGCATGTCAGTTTTATAAGCCATGGTGGTGCAGTGGTAGTTTTGTCACCTCACAGCAAGAGGTTCTCCCATTCGATTCTTGGCTGGAATGCCTTGTGTGTGGAGTCTGCATGTCCTCCCCACAGTCGAGTGGCGTTCGAAAGACATGCATAAAATGTGCGTGCCTTTGGAGAAGGTTGGGCGTTGAGCTGGCACCTCTGCACCTGTAAAAAATCTACTGCTAATCATTAGTGGACCAGAGTTCCGCTGTGGTGACCCCTAACTGGGAAAAGCCGAAAGAAGAAGTTTTTGTTTTTTTGTGTACTATTATTTCATTCTATAACAGGGGGACCATCCTCCTCCTGAGTCTGGACTGACCCCAATGCAGGAACATTTCCATGTCTTGAGGATTCTACACTGTCATTTTTTCCACTTCTGGCACCAGTACACATTCCAGGACTGGGCTGTTTTATACCCTGGAACTTGTTCACCCAATTGCCTTTTTATTTTTAATATACCTCTGTCCATGATATATGCAATTTAAAATGCAGTCTATATACCAACATTGTCTTCATGAGATTTTGTGAAAACATGATCCACCACATGAAGGTGCTCGCCAAGAATTCAGGATGAAATCAGGTCCAGCAGTACTACTTCTTTTTCTTGCTGATTGTATCATCTCTCCATTCAGATCCCTTTCTGCTCAATAGTGATTTTTTTAAGCAAAGGTAATTTGTTAGACAGTCTATACTAGCAGTTTCAAATCTAACCTACAGTAAGGCTGCTCTGCTAAAAAATAAACTGCTTCAACTCTCAGGCACATTTGTGCATATATTGCCACAGCAATGTGGTTTTAGTGCTTGTTAACATTCCCACTATAACTGGATGTAGTGCCTAAAGTAACCTCTGATCATCTGGGAGAAGTGGGAGTGTTAACTCTTTAGATGTCCAAATCTGGAAAGAGAAGTTAAACAACTGTTTCAAGTCAATAGTTGCCCCGCCCCTTTTCATGCAAAAGGATCATATTTAAGGGCCAGTTAGGGCAGTGAGATTGAGTTATACTTATATCTTTTCAAATGAATGTGACTATGTCTTTAACATATGTTTGGAAAGGGGCTATTTCTCTAAATTCCTTGACCATATTCAACAAGAAGTCTCTAGAGGTTGGGGTGTCAGGTTTCTGCCACTATGAGGCTTAGATCACTCTTCCACTATCCATGACCCTCACACAAGACACACAGATTCCACCAAATATTCCAATTCTCTGGTGGTCACTTACAATTCTGAATTCAAAAACATTAAAGATATTGTCCACAACAATTGGAATATTGTAAAATTGGACAACAAGATTTTTGACACCTTAGGGGCTACACCCACGATTGCATTCAAGTCTGGAAAACATGTCAGAGGATGGTTTGAGAACAAAGAGCCACCATTAACAAATTATACAGAGTCACATGTAAATGTGGGGCTTGTGGTTAATTTTCTTGTGTATTACCAGCAGAACAAGTAAGTGGGAGTGTTATTGTTTTTATCCACTCAGACATTAACTTGCACAAAATACTTCAGGATTATAAATTCTTTTATCCACTCAGATATTAACTTGCACCAATTACTTCAGGATTCTAAATTCAAGCTCCTTGACATCTTGGCTGCATTTGTTAGCTATAAAATGATTGACAGCTATAGCCCCTCCCTCCCTTGCCACTTGGGAACCACAGCTGGTATCTCAACATTTTGAATTCCATATGTATTAATCCCTGTACAGAAATTCTTAGTGACTTAAAGCAACCATTCTTCAGTCGGGAAGCTTACACACCTAGCAATAAAAAATACCCAGAATTTCCAAGTTTACATAAAAATCAGTTGCCAAAATCAAATTGTCCAAGTTCCCCCATGAGAGAGAGAGATACATATTTGACATTGGTAAAGAATAACCAGACTGATATCCTGAACATGAAGTGCTTTATTGGACCAGACCACAAAGCAAAATCACAACGATAACCACAAAAAATACACAAATAGCACCAAGGAATTGAATTAATTCACTTTGTGTTCAGGATATCAGTCTGGTTATCCTTTACCAGTAGGACATGTTCAGTTTATTGGCGTGGTTTGTTACATATTTGACATTGCACTTATGGCTGGTATCTCTGTCTGCATACTTACCAACATTTTCCATTCCTGAGTCAAATCTCACCAGCAGACTGTCATCCCATTTGCATCTGAATTTATTATTTATTTGCCAAAAAAATTCCAGTTCAGTCAAAAAGACATCTTTTCATCAGAGTCTTATGGAGAAAAGCTCCAGTGGCACAGGTAAATGAAAAAATATAAAACTTATGTACAATACATTGATAAGAAAGTAAAAAACTTACATCAACTTATACAGAGATAATATATAGACGAAAAAAGTAGTAGACATTTGTGAGTTTCATAATGCATTTGACTGAGATGCAAATATATCACAAACTGTATACACTATGCACGTGGACATAAGAGCACTTTGCTGACAGCTTTATACTCTAAATACATGAATACAACAAATTGAAAGGATAGTTACTACATATCTTATACAATGTATTATAGCTACTGTTAAGAAGTGAAATTCAGAGAATGAAAGGGCGAGAGTGGAAAAGAAGAACAAGAGACAGTTGATATATCATGAGCTGAATTGCAGGGACAAATCTAGCTGCTGGACAGAAAAGATTATAACTTGAGTTTGATACAGTTTTGTTTGTTTGTCTTTTCGGTTAGGGGTTGCCACAACTGAACTCCGGTCTGCTAATGATTGGCAGTCGATTTTTATGGTACTGAGTTGCCAGCCCGACACCCAACCTTCAACAAAGATACGCCCGTTCACGCATGTCTTTTGGAGGCCACTTGACCATGGGGAGGACATGCAGACTCCACAGAGAAGGCACTCCAGCCGAGAATCAAACAGGAGAACCTCCTGCTGTGAGGCAACAATGCTACCGCTGTTCCACCGTGGCTGGTCACATGAGTTTGATGCAGTAAAAGTTGTTAATCTGTCTTATGATGGAGGATATTTTGTTCCAAAGTTTAGCAGTATATAATTGAAGTAGAGGGTGACTCCATTAGATCTATGAGAGATTTGAAAGCCAGAGTTTGGTATTTTGTGTACAGTCATTGAATTCTAGTGAGGGAAAATCACTGGAAAAAAGATTTAAGAGTGGGCACTTATCAGGATGATATAGGACAGTGTATGCAGTTTTTAATTGAATGTACCTTAAATGATCTGGGACCTCCAGCCACTATAGTTGTTTGATATTTAAATAGTGATGAGATATGCCTGGGATACTGGTAGAAAATTAGCACATTTATGAGACATTAGTCTCCTTTTTTTAGTAGGCTGGAGTTTACATTGATGAATATAGAGGTAGTACTGAGAAGTGTAGGTAGCAGGGTAGGTAGATGTTGTAGATTAAGGGCTTCATCAGTTAAGTATGGCCTGATGCTACAAAAAATGCCTAGCTTAGTACCAAATTGACCATGCATTTAATGGCATTCAGAGACTACTCCAAAGTTATTGACAACTCTAGTAGAAAGCCTTAAGAATTTCAAAGTGTATTGTCCTCTGCTAACCTAACTTATAAAGCCATCACATTTATCCATGGCTGCTAAATCCTTAACAACCAGTGCATAAATAACCAAGTGCCTATTAGGCATGAGTATGATGGACAATATGAAGGTAATCCCCTATGGTGGAACCCTTAGATAAACAGACATTACAAATGGAGGACAAAATTATATGACCTGAGATGATTCTTTTGAGCTTGGGTGTAATAGCTGCAGCGCCTAAACAAATAACGGCTTTATTCTGATTAATGCTCTTGGATGCCAGACAAAGCAATTACTAAAATATATAAATCAAAATGTAAATTATCTGTAATTTAACTACTGAATATTGTAATGGAAACAAAAGAACTGGAAGTGGGATGCTTAGAGAGAGGGAGATACAAATGTCACACAGATAAGTGGAATTTGTGGAAACGATGCACGCAGAATAATATTAAGGAGGAGCACCGAGGTTTAATGGAAAGAAGAATTGTACCAATTTATGTAATGTTAGAATGCATGCTAAAAAACACAGATAAATACTGCATGAAAATAAAGTATCACTATAGTTTGTTTTTATTAATATATGTGCACCTATGTCATTGCTTACACCATGATTTATTAAACCTGTTTAAAAAAGAGTTCCCATCATTATTCAGAAAGAAGAGTATGAATAGCTATGCAATGTGTCTTAAACACAATCATTAGGAAGAAGATGCCTGTATATGAACTGAATGTTGCTGACTCTCTAAAAATTCTTTTTTCAACTCTATTTGAAGTATTACAAAAAAAAAATCCTAATATTGCTTTGAACTCTGATGAACAGCCCTACCTCTTCAGACACACAGCAATAGCAAAGTGTCATGGCTGACAAATTTAGGCAAAACCCTTCTCACTTCCTAGTATTTCAGTCTTTGAATCTTTTAACATTACTTTCATCATTTTCTCTACTGACTAGAGCCTGGAAGCCACTGCTAAGAATAAAAGTAACTGCCTGACGGGCTAGACAATATACTATGCTGCCTATTAGCATGAAGTATCTTACTCTCAAACCTTTAGTTTTTCAGTTAAAAACTCTCTAAAGAGTATGTTCTTGAGGTTTAAAGAAAAGCTACTGATATGCCACTAAATAAAGGCAGTATGGCAATTGATATGGAAATTTAATCTCACTGCCTTACTAAAATTATTTGTAAAATCATAGCACATATAATAGTCGATCTCATTGACAGTGAGACCACTGCCTTATAAACACATGATCATAGTCAATAAAGTTTTATGAAGGGAAGGTCTTGCTTGATTGACTTTTTAGAGGGTGTATCTGATGAAACTGGTTGAGGACATTATGTCCACACCACAATTATCTCTAACTTGATAAGGCATTTGTTATGCTCCTACATACAGACATTATTAATAAAATGACTCGTTTAAACAATAACCCCCATATTATTCAAATGATTGCTGAAAAAGCAATGCAAACATACAAAATCAGGAACAGATTTTAATTATTGCTCTTATAAGCTTAGAAATGTGTTAGTCATTATTTAAGGGCATCATCTTCCGATGATTTGTCAAAAAAAACACAGATTTTATGAGGAGCAGACCAAACATGAGACAAAAATCTGGACAGATGAAGGGTATACTTTTATCCAATATATTAGCCACTAATGGAATAATTCAGTTGTGTCTGTTGGGTCCTTAATCTGCTTGGGATTAAACTTCTTTGTTGTGTAGATAGATGTCCAAGGTTTGTGTTGGACTAAGTCTGTCAACGATTGCAGATTGCATGCAATTATTGAATCACCACAGACTGTTAACATTCTCCAAAGAGGGCCTGACAGAATCAGCACCAGGTGTCTTGGTCATAGCTTTACGCTTAATCTACAAAAAATAATGTAGTTGCATTTGTTGAACAAGTCTTTCCCAATGAACATCTCATACATATAATTCCTTATAAGCCTGGTACATTTGTTAGCAATACGAGCAAATTTACTGACAAATAAATGATCTTTGATTGTCAGGTATCAGTTACATTAATGAAAACTTTCTTCATTGCCCAATTAATTACGATATATATATATATATATATATATATATATATATATATATATATATATATATATATATATATATATATATATATATATATATATATATATATATATATATATATATATATATATATTAATGATCCAAAGAGGCCTTACTTCCTTTGTTTTCATCCAACTATTAAATGAATCTTTAAATATAATTCTTGAGACTTACCAAACACATATTCCAGCTTGCAAAAACATGTATGTAGCATTTTTTAACCAAGAAAATGTAGGTGACTGGTTCTTTCAACTATCATTAAACATGAACGTTCTTTCACAACTTTCCATCTTGTACAGACTTCTATGTAAAGATGTCTGTCTTGCATTTTGAGCTATAACATATTCTGCCTTACTAGACCTTCTTCACTGCAGAAATGCTGATAATGTTTGGAACACTTACTCTAAAATGCTCAGCTTACACTGTAACATGAATAGGGTTTCTTGGGGGGACAAGGTCATTACCAAAGAGATTCCCTACTTGTGGAACAGACTTCACTTGCATGATCAAGGGTATAACACCTTTGCATCCATTAATTCATGTCCTGATTGGATAATTTCTCATAAACTATACACAAGGAATAAGTAATATGCCCTTTATCAAGAAGGTAGGCAACCGTACTAGCAACAGTTCTTAAACTACATGGCTAGACTATATGTATATATTTCTTCAAACCTCTAGCTTACACACATATGTATTAATCACAATACCTAAATAACTGGTACTAAATTATGGACCTATGAAACAGAGATGTAGAGCAGTGAAATTCAACATTGAGCTTAGAAGCGACATTATAAAAATTCTCCCTCATTTTTTTTAGGCATGAACTTGAATGCAGACTGTTAGCTTCTCCTATACTATTCCTCAGGTTTGCAGACTAACAGAAAAGTCAAAATTAAAGCAAGCACTTTTGCTATTAAATTTCTGAGTTCCAGGGACAGACTCTGTTTTTTACAGGGTTAAAAAAAAACAATTTTCTACATGACACATTAAGGAAAACCTGCTACTTCTTTCTTTGCAGAGGTGTTTTGGGAGAAAAAAAAAATCTAATTGTTTCACCCCAGCTCTGAGTGTTTGACAGTCCATGGTGTGTGGGCATGCCACATGGCTGCTGGTAAGGTAAGTTATGAGTATGCAATGTGCAATTCTAGTACAGATGGACATTAGAGGGATTATTCACCATGAGATGGCTCTGGAACTGCCCTGTCTCATTGAATGTCCTGTTCCCATGTGTAGTGTAGTGCTTCATCCACTCAGCTCTACAAGTGAATTGCTTAAAAAAAAAAAAGGACTTCAGTTTATACTATAATAATACACTTCAGCTCTGCAACAAAGATAAAAAGTACAGAAAAAATAATAAAGTAACTGCACTTCTCAGTCACGTTTCTTAATACTTGAATCTGAAGCATCTCAGCCTTGTTATGCTACTGGATGGCTTAGAGTGGCCAATGCTATCAGCCATACCCTCCACTGGTGAACTGACGAGAGAGTCATGAATCTGACTGAATTTGAAAACTCCAACAAGAGCCCCCACCGTGTCTTCATCACAAACTGCTGCCTGCTTCAACTGTGTCTGGGATACTTCAGGCAATACAGACAGGCTACTTGCCAGTGAAGGGCCTGGGTCTGCCTCTAATGAAGCATTCCTAGCCTTTGCAATTCAGGTATAACCACAAAGGGGTGGGGCATAGTCCAGGCGCCTATTGAAAAAGTCACCATCTTGACTTGCAGTGAGAAGACTTATGATGTGAAGTTTGCCATAAGTGAATCTATCTTGACAACCGAATAAAGATATTTAAAATGCATGTCAGCACTTGTGTATGCCACTAACCATAGTTGACTTAACCTTCTCTTGCCTTCTGCAGTAGGTGACAGAATTGTTTTCACAATCTGTTCATGCTAAAAGAGGAAACGTACAGCAGGTAACAAAGACAACTGCAAGTAAAGATGCAAGAAGAACAGATGAAGGTCACAGTCCTGTAGATATGCCCCTTTAAATAAGTGACAGCTAATATGCAAGTATGTGTGTTCTCAACACATGCATTTGCTGACAGTGGAACCGTTATACACGCAGTCCTACCCATTAGCTTGTTTGCACTACAAGAAGGGGCAGTCTAACACTGCCATAGAGCAGGTTCCTGCTGAAACTGATGACAGTAGCCGTATTATATGATGTATGACTTCCACATCTACCTGAGACAGAAGTTAAAGAAAGCAGCACTTACATAGTTCCTAACTTCAATTTCTTAAATACTTACCAGTAGCAAAACTAGTCCCAAACATAAAACAGGAGTGCAGTGAAACAAAATTACTATAGTATGAAGCATTTATAGAGTTATAAAGCATAACTAATGTTTACCTGTTATGCCATTAATAATAATAATAATATTGCCAAACCTCTGCTTCCCATGTACAGAAATCTGTACTACAGTCATCCAAATAGTCCCTGCTTTGTTCCACATCCTAGTTATGCCCATGACTGAGAACAACTACTCAATCAGAACATATCAAGCAACAACATTTTTGAAGACACCCTTACAGATGGTAAATCGGTGCTCCATGCTTTAGCTATGAAACATATGGAGTATGACCTTGTTCTCATTCATGCACCTGGCAGGCCCTAACAGAACTTGCCAGACTGCAGAACCTGCTCTGAAAATGGCACCACATTCATGGGGAACAAAATGACAGCCTGAAAGTTATTCTAAGTAATGTCATAATCTCAGATTACAGAACATAGTGCTAGACAGCGGCACCGGAGCTGTCACAATCATGTATAGGCAATAAGGTACACTTTAATTCTCAAATATACATAGTAGCAAAAAAAGGCAATTCATAGACATTCCTTCAACCTGACCTAGTTTATGTATGTGCCATGAAAACAGGTGACATTTTATACACACGATCATGCAGAGTTTTTGAAAATTATATTACCTATCAGCACAGCACAATTAGGAGGCATATCAGCAGTTTCTGGAACTACTGACAAATAAGCAGCTCTGATAAAATACACAGTAAACTGAAAGCGTGATTCAAGCTACTTTTGTATTCCACCGGAGACTGGTCCAGAGTACATATTAGGAAAGGCTTGCAGTTTGCGGATGTGCCTTGCATTTTCCTCTTTGTAAATTTTCCTGTCAGTAAGGGAGCCCAGAATATTAGGGCAACCTGTTTTCATATATTCCCGTCACTGTGAAAGTATAACCTATCTTGTCTATATGGTGGTATGTGCAGCAATCCTATGAATGCATAAATTTAACCTCCCCACTCTTTCATAAAAATGATCCCTCATGTTGGCAGTTGAGATAACTGTTATTTCCTATACATGTTTTTTTAGTTCAACAAAACTGTATGAGCCCTGTGTAGGAGTGCATATCCAAAGCAAGTATACCTACATTATTTATCCTAATATTTGCTTTTACAGCTATCATGTATCATTCTCCCATAGCTGGCTCTGTGATGCTGGTATGGTAGAAATATGTTCCAACAGTATACGTTGTATAGCTCAAGGTTGTGTGCTCACAGGTGTTTGCATACCTAGACAAGAGACTGAACAATTTCTGCTGAGCAGAAAAATGATACAGGGACAAAGGACAGATGTATGCAATCTGATAGAGAAAAGAGGTCCTGACCAGCCTTTAAAGGAGTAGGTGCGGCAGATAGTGGTGCAAGACATAAAGGTTGTGAAGGCCAACAGTCATACATTACAGCAGTATCATAAGTATGCTACTGACATGTTAAGTTGTGTCATGGCAAAGACATCAATGGATTGGCCAGGATTTGCATGAAGGAGTAGTAGTAAACCAAAAGAAAAAGTCCCAAACAATAAAATAGTAAATGTCCAGGAAGGCAAAGTGAAACTACTGTAGACAAAAATAGCGTATACTGTTTTATTAACCGCTTTCGTACCAAACTTCTTCAGAATAAACACATATAACAGAACTGCCTCTTATATACAATGAAAAAATCATGTGATTAATTAATCAATTAATTAATGAACTTCCTAAATCCAGTTAAAACATACTTCATTTTAAAAAACAACTAAACTGTTCAGATAAACTCAACTTGCTATAAATAATATTAAATAAAATGTGAATAAATTGAGCTACCAGTTTTATTTACATTTAATCTACGTTGTTTTAAAAAACACTTGATATTAATTGTCTCATTAAGACCAGGGGCTGTATCGGACTTTAATTTTATTTGCCAATATGTTTCCCTTTGTAAAAGAAAGTTCTTATAATCGCCTTCCCTCATATCCTTCTGCCCCACTTCAAGTATAGAAAATAAGAATTTTTTGAATGATGGACAAATCAGTGAATGTTTAAACAAGGCACTCTTTTGGTCCTTGGATTTAATGGAATATAAATGTTCCCTGATTCGAATTTTAAGTTCCCTAGTGGTCATCCCTATGTAAAAGGCATTGCATGTTGAACACAGGGCGATGTAAATAACTCCACTGGTACCACAATTCACTAAACCTGGGACCTCCAGGGTCCTGTTAAAGGTACTAACCAAAATATAAGGTCCAGTTGAAATAAAACGACAAAAATTACATTGATTACAGGGATACATCCCCCTTTTATGGGTACCTAATTTAGGAACAATATTTTGTTGACTTTCGAAAATTCGTTTTAGATTTAAACCACTTTTTTGAACAAAAATAGGCTTTTCCCCTAAAACATGAAAAATATCCTTATTACCCTTAATAATACCCCAGTTTTTCCTGATTATATTTTGAATATCCCGGCAGTCTGAGCTCATTTCCAAGGAACAAATTAAATTAACCTCCGTCTTATTTTCAATGTCCTTCCTACACGGAAGGTCCACCTCATCACTTTTGAGATTTAACAATGGAAAATATTTACTGTCCCTATTGGACCAAATGTCCGCTCTAGTCCTGTCGAGAATAGATTGTTCATAGCCTCTTTTAGTAAATAAAGAGGTTATGAAGGCAAATTCAAGGGTCAAATCCGCATCCTTAGAGGTCATGCGGCTTGCCCGAATGAATTGCCCTCTGGGGATATTGTTGGTTATGTATTTAGGGTGCCCACTTTTGTAGTGCAAATATCCATTGTTAAAAGTCATTTTCCAAAAAATACAACTATGCAGTCGATTTTCCTCAAAATCCCATTTAAGGGAAACATCCAAAAAATTGACCGTAGACCCCTCAGTCCCTTTAGTGAATTTTAAATATTCAGAAAACAAATTAATATCAATAAAAAATTCATTGACAGTCACACTGTCACCGTCAATAATGAAAAATAAGTCATCCATAAACCGACAGAAAAAACGGATATTATATTTATCAGCCAGGATGACTTATTTTTCATTATTGACGGTGACATGGAGGATGCGGATTTGACCCTTGAATTTGCCTTCATAACCTCTTTATTTACTAAAAGAGGCTATGAACAATCTATTCTCGACAGGACTAGAGCGGACATTTGGTCCAATAGGGACAGTAAATATTTTCCATTGTTAAATCTCAAAAGTGATGAGGTGGACCTTCCGTGTAGGAAGGACATTGAAAATAAGACGGAGGTTAATTTAATTTGTTCCTTGGAAATGAGCTCAGACTGCCGGGATATTCAAAACATAATCCGGAAAAACTGGGGTATTATTAAGGGTAATAAGGACATTTATCATGTTTTAGGGGAAAAGCCTATTTTTGTTCAAAAAAGTGGTTTAAATCTAAAACGAATTTTCGAAAGTCAACAAAATATTGTTCCTAAATTAGGTACCCATAAAAGGGGGATGTATCCTTGTAATCAATGTAATTTTTGTCGCTTTATTTCATTTCAACCTGACCTAGTTTATGTATGTGCCATAGTACATTTTATACACAGGATCCTGGAGGTCCCAGTTTTTGTGAATTATATTACCTATCAGCACAGCACAATTAGAGGCATATCAGCAGTGTTCTGGAACTACTGACAAATAAGCAGCTTTGATAAAATGACACAGTAAACTTAAAGCGTGATTCAAGGAACATTTATATTCCATTAAACTGGTCCAAGGACATAAGGAAAGGCTTGTTTAAACATTCACTGATTTGTCCATCATTCAAAAATTCTTATTTTCTATACTTGAAGTGGGGCAGAAGGATATGAGGGCAACCTGTTATAAGAACTTTCTTTTACAAAGTATAACATATTGTCAATATGGTGGTATGTGCAGCAATCCTATGAATGCATAAAATTAAAGTCCGATACAGCCCCTCATGTTGGCAATGAGATAATTAATATCAAGTGTTTTAGTTCAACAAAACTGTATGAGCCCTGTGTAAGTGCATATAAAGAAAGTATAGCTCAATTTATTCTCATTTTATTTAATATTATTTATAGCTGGTTGAGTTTGGTAGAATCTGTTCCAACAGTTTAGTTGTTTTAAAATGAAGTATGTTTTAACTGGTGTTTGTAGACAAGAGTTCATTAATTAATTGATTAATTAATCACAAAGGACAGATGTTTTCATTGTATATAAGAGGTCCTGACCAGTTCTGTTATATGTGTTTATTCTGAAGATAGTGGTGCAAGACATAAAGGTTGTGAAGGCCAACAGTCATACATTACAGCAGTATCATAAGTATGCTACTGACATGTTAAGTTGTGTCATGGCAAAGACATTTACTATTTTATTGAAGGAGAAGTAGGCTGACAGATCCAGATAAGGTTTTGGCATATCTCTGTGCCTGATGCAGTGGGGTAATAACACATTCTGCAAATTTCTATACAGTAGCATTGTTATATCACCATCAGGTATCTATCTATCTATCTATCTATCTATCTATCTATCTATCTATCTATCTATCTATCTATCTATATATCTATCTGTCTGCCTATCTGTCTGTCTATCTATCTATCTATCTATCTATCTATCTATCTATCTATCTATCTATCTATCTATCTATCTGTCTGTCTGTCTATCTATCTATCTATCTATCTATCTATCTATCTATCTGTGGTTGTAGTATAATTTATTGAATGATGCACATCTTATGAACAGACTATATTGCTCTTAGTTTAAATCTAAACTGGCTTTTGTCAGCTGCTGTAAAAATCTAATGGTTATCTATTCTTATTGCAGTGTGCAGCTGAGCTTGCATATAGACAAATGTAGATTTCTTTTAATGCTGAACATTTCCTTTAAATCTGAAGGTTTCAGAAATAACAAAAGCTTCAGTATAAGCAGTTAAAGGGTATGCATTTGTTTTTGTGGCTGTGTACATGTGTGTGAGTGCTTGTGGGTTAGGATTAGATATAGTCTAAAGATTTAATGCTTTCTGTGTCTTTGTCTAAATGACTTCAGAGTATGTTTGTGTGTTTTTTCTGAGTTAGTGTTAGAGAAAGTACTAGGAAGAAAATGACTGTTAATTGTGTGTGATGATGTGAATATAGTGAGCGTGTGTTTTGCTTAGTGGTACCATTAGGGAAAAGGTTTTCCATGGGATAATGTATAGGGTTGTGGTTAGGGACAGTGTCAGGGTTTGTTTTAAGGTAAGCGCAGTAGAGTAAGGTACTTCAAAGAAAACATTTTTTTTTTCAGCGATGCACGTCTCCCCTGCACTCCTTAAATATATCAAATCTGAGATCAGAAAATATCAGAGAAAAGGGAACATTTCTCCAGTATTTAGTGATCTCAGACAAGTACTGCACTTCCACTAGCATTGTTTGAATTGTATTCTGTTTGATCACTTTAATTCAAACAAAATGCCTTGAAGCAGAGTGCACCTCAGCCAACCATGTAGGCCCTTAAATGCAGCTGAATCAGATATATCTACATGTATGTGTGGTTATCTATAACTGTATCTATATTCATGCGCACACATACACACACCTGCACATTAATAACAACAAACATAATGTGTAATCATTAAAGAAGTTAACTAATGAAGGAAGGTTGAAAACACATTATGTATTCTGATGGGCAGATTTTCTGGTACAGAACATCTGTGCAAAGTGCAAATCAGGTCACTTGTTGAGAAAGATTAAATTTCATATAAAGGGAGCTGTAGATGGTACTATTCTATATGATTTCTCATTGTGAGTCATCCCAACTTCCAGGTACAAGATGTTTTCTCAGAGACATACCAGCCACATGTAAAATAACTTACTTTAATATGTTAAAATGAATGCCACACACACGCACACAGTTTAAGATGTCTTATCAGTCAGTATTAAGGGTATCTTTTCAAGACTGTAAAACTGTGCATTAAGGACTTCATTCCAATACAAGGAAGCCATATGATATAATACTGAAATCAACATTATTGTCATATGGATTACATATTGTATTGTGCTAATTTGAAACACTATCTAATTAATGTAAAAGGACATTAACCTGACTGACCTATTAAGGCATTATAAACTCCAATGTATCTGTGTCGGTTATATTACATGAAATAGTGCTGTTGATTTTAAAATGGTATTCCTTTTTTGAATTGTAAGACTGCAATATAGCAGTCTTCATTTCAGTTCTTTGAAGGGCAGAAACAAGGATAGTCTTGTTTACTGTTCAATGCTTTATGAAATCTGAGAGGTAGGAAGTTATATTTTATCCCAGATGTAATCTTCAAGCTGGAAAATGAACCAGTATCATTGTTTCAGAGGCTTTAAACTGACTACTGTTACAGTAAAAGCATTTCCAGAGGGATGAAGCAAATGTATATATTTTTGTAACTGAATGCTGCCTAATGCCAACTTAAGTACTTTGGGGAATTTCTTCTCCTGGTAAAACCAAATAACGTTTAATCATTCAAAAGGAGCCATATGAATAAAACATGGCTTTGTTTTAAATTCTAAGGCTTTCTACTCAAATATTTTTTTTAATGAAGCCCTTTCTTTAACAGTTAACTATGTTTCCTTAAAAAGGAAAGTTTTTATAAACATGCTGTATGTCACATGATTGCCACTCTGTCTGCATTAAAGAATTCATACCCAAGATGATTAAACGAGTATGATATATCTGCTTAATTAAAGAACATTTTAATAATGTGAGCATATTAACAACATAAGCACTTGGTTTTACCTTTGTGTATGTAAACAAATGCTTGCAGCAATTAAACATGAGTTTAAATAAATTATGAGCTACCACCATAAATACTGCTGTTATAGCCCAACTTGTTATTCTAATTTGTAGTGAAATGTGTTGTTAATCTATAAAGCCTTAGGCAATGCAATCACCTGTTCTCCATTTATTGTCTGAATAAACCATCTCAAAGATTTAGAAGACCATTGTTACAGCACATAGCAAGAATGCCAGTTATGAAAATAAAAGTATATTTCCTTAGGCATGCTTTGGGGAGACAGAAAATATTGTGGGTTATGTTTTCCTTTCTTTAGAAATGCTGAATTTTTAATTCTCCTTTACAGAGTAACTTTTTTTTTTCAAATATACATGCCATCTATTTCTTTTAATCTGAAAATAAATAAAAAATATAGTGTGCATTTGATGTGTCTTACAATATAAATTCAGCTACAAATTTTTGTTAGGAATTAGATGGCATTATTATATAATATACATATACTCAATATTCACCGTATACACACACACACACACACACACACACACACACACACACACACACACACACACACACACACACACACACACACACACACACACACACACACACACACTAACAGAGCCACTGAAGATTAATGGTGTTAGCTTGGGACATAGTATCTCTCATATTTATTTTGAATACTTGTTAATGAATATCTGAACTTTAAGTATAATGTCTATGAATTACGCCCTGTAGGCTTTAGTATCTGCAGCATGGTTACTGCTGTATCATTTTTAATGTATCCTTTTATTTATTCACTTATTACAATCTTTATCCAGTCTAGTATTGCAGGGAAGGCATAGTGTTTTTCATGGTTCAGGGAAGTAAAAGCATTTCCAGAGAGGTGTTTTTTTTTTTTTTTTTGAAGAACTGCCAACATTACAGACACACACATGCACACACAAACACTGACTTAATTATGCATGGAGCTATAAGCAATCCCTCAAATCTTTTCATTGGTGACATGTCTTTGGGATGTGGGAAGAAATCAAATCACCTAGTAAAAACTCATATAAACACACTGAGGAATGCAGAATTCAAACAAAAGGCACTACAGCCAAGAACTAACTGAAAAAACAAGCTTTTGGCAGTAACAGTATTAACTTTTATGGTACTGTATATCCTCAGTCTTCATTTTGCTACAGATTCAGCAAATTAGTAATGAAAACATACTGTGCAATTCTTATGTTATACAATGAATAAGACTCTTGGATCAAAGTGGTAATTGTTTACATTAGGGCACACCTCTGTAGTTTGCACAGATTTCGGAGGTATCGACTTGACTGACATCCTGACGGGGATCATTCTAATTCTAGACATGTTAAGAAGGCAATGGAACACTATATTTTTACATTAAAGTACTTATTGTAAACTGTAAAAAGTCTGAATTCCTAATGTATTGTGTTACTGACTGACAGCAAGAAACATCCAGCAAGGGGGCTGCTACCTCCTTCATTCCCTTCTGTACACAATATTAAGTGCTTTGTTGTCCTGTGATGGGGGGTGGATGCACCCAAAGGAGATTACTCTGTGTGTCTCTTTCTACTGTCATCTCTTCAAAAACAACAGGTTTCACACAAACCCACACTTCCGAAACAATAAGAGGTATAAAATTGTCATGTCTGGTAAATTACCGACAGGGAAATCCACCCCCCCAAAAAAATCTTACCAGAGGAAGGGAAAAAATGAGGGACACTTGAGAGATTTAGATATGCACTAGAAAAAAAGACTCAGAATAAACCATCCTTAAAGTGGACAGCAGTCTTCCTAAGTCTCTCTTCATCCCACATCACACCAAAGGTGGTGCTTCCTACTGCACCTTCCACTGTGTCCTAATATAAACAATTGCCCTAAAATTAACACCTCCATTCTTTTCAGCAGTTGAAGTCAGATATTTCAAATTGTACCAATCATTCATAAAATAATCATTTCGCATGTTTAGCAATTTATTATTAATAATTTTTGGAATTCATTTTAATTATAGCACAGCAATGCTTGCAAGAGTCAGAGACTGAGGAAGAGTGAGATGAAGAAAGAGTAACAGACAGTGAGAGACAGAGAGGTACAGGAAAATATCACATGGCTTAGAAAACAAGATCAGTGAGATGTGTTATCAGAGGTGCTAGAGACAATAATAGTAAGAAATGAAAGTAATACACAGGCTTAAAACAGTTGATCTTAGAAGCACAAACACTGGGTACACAAGTCCAATATGTGATGTATCATGGGGCACTACTGCTGTCTATTTACAAGTACACCTTAACAATGAAAGATCATTTGCTATCATAAGTCTTTGTTTCATAGGTTCATAGGTTCATACTAGGCTATCTGCCCTAGGGCATTTATAAGCCTAGCCAGAGTGTGTTTGGCTTTCGCCACCCATTTTAAATTAATTTTGTTATGCCCTTTTTCGAGGTTAGTATACTGTGCCTCTGTCTAACAGTGACACAGAAGTGATACCCGGGGTAAACCTATGATCTCTCATCCACTCATCAAGATTCCTCTTGAAGAGAGTCAATGAGGGACTCTGTCTAACCTGGATTGGGATTTTATTCCAGAGTGAAGGGAGCCTCTGGATTATGAATCTGTCCCTCCAGCATGTCCTATTTATTTCAGTGCTGAGGTTCAAGTCTCTCGAGTGCGTGGCTCAATGGGATTTGGATTTTCTGAGGTGCAGCATGTCCATTAATTCCAGGTTGGACATGGCTTTATACGTCAGGCACAGATTGCCTCTGAGCAGGCGGTATGCCACTGAGTAGAGCTGGAGTTTCTTTAACCAGGCAGCATATGGCATCTGTTTGAGCCCTTTGATCCTCTTGGTGAGGTACTTTTGGGGTCTTTCCAGTTGCTGCAGGTGTCTGGTAAAGTACATCCAAAAAGGGGCATTGTACTCAATTATGGGCCTGATGAGGGATGAGTAAAAAGGCACGATGACCTCCCCTGATCTAGATGTGAATCCCTTCATGATTAGGTGGGCTATATAAAATGTTTTTCTAACCACTTTGGCCACATGGTTGTCAAATGAGAGCTTGCTATCCACTTGGGTCCCAGGTCCCTAATTACTTCTTCTGTACTTAATGGATTACCACCTATGTGGTAATTTGTGGGCACTTTGTTTTTGCCAAAGGGGATGACTATACACTTTTTGGCGTTTAGCTTGAGGCCATGGCTCTGGCACCAGTTGTCTGTTTCTATGAGACCCTTTTGGAGGATGCTTGTGTCGGCTAGAGAGTCGATTATGGCGCCCAGTTTGCAGTCATCTGCGAACTTGGTCAGCCACAGTCCTTCTGTGTTGGCCTCTACCTCCGAGAAATATATACCGAACAAGAGAGGTCCCAGGACTGAGCCTTGTGGGATGCCACTTGTAACTGGTTTGGAGTCTGACATGGCTCCAGCAATTCTAACCATGTGGGTTCTGTCCTTGAGCCAGTTTGCAACCCATCTAGTGACATAGGGGTTTATATTTAAGCTGGTGAGCTTATCTATAATGCCCGAGTGGGGTATTGTATCGAAGGCTTTTGCGAGGTCCAGGTAGGCTGTGTGGACCACCTTCCCCTTGTCAATGGCCTTGGTGACTGTTTCAAAGAAATTGACCAGGTTTAAGAGGCAGGATCTGCCCTTAACAAAGCCGAACTGGGTAGGATCCAGTGTCTGTAGGTCCCTAATATCTTTATTTATGAGGTCCATGATGATCCTTTCCATAGCTTTGCAGACCAAGCTAGTCAGGCTTATGGGGCGATAGTTTCCAGGATCCGTTGAGGCACCACCTTTGTGGAGAGGGACCACTGTTGCTGTACGTAGTAAGGCTGAGATTGAACAGTAGTTTTATGTTTGGGTTTAGCTCTTCTTGGAGTTCATGTAGGATGCAGCCCGGGGCACCGTCTGGTCCCATTGATGCTGTGTTTTTTGCTTTGGAGAAGGCGGCTCTTACCTGAACATCTGAGATGTCAGGGGGGCAGCACTCTGCTGGGATAGATATTTGCCCTTTTGGTGGTGAGGGGGGGGAGAAGTTTGCGCTGAACCTGTCAGCTAACATGTTGGCAATGTCTGTGGGTTCAGTGTATTTTTTGTCATTTTGGACTAATTCTGAGCATATCTGGGAATTCCCACCCAGGTTACTAACATAACTAAAGAAAGCCTTGTGATTATCCTTAGTGTCCTGTGCAATTTTTCTCTTGAAGCTGGCCTTAGATGATTTTATGAGTGCCCGTAGTTTTTTGCTAATACTGATCAGAGATGCCTTCCCTTTTTGGGATTTTGCTCTATCATGTAGTAGCTTCCTCCTTCTATTGTATAGTTTGTTTATGGCTGGGGTCCACCAGACAGGACGTCTGCCTTTGGAGGATTGGGTCTTGGTTTTATTTGGGATTGCATGATCCATGCATTCCTGATGGTGTTCATAGAATGTGTTTATAAAGGATTCTGCGGTCTGGGCCGTATTTTTCACAGGCCCGGGGGCTTTGAAGGATTCCACCTCGGTTTTGAGGAGTGTGAAATTTGCTTTTGAGAAGCTTTTCACTGTGGTTTTCTGGGCAGGGCGTGGGGTTGGGATGTGAATATCCAGTGAGATTAGTTTATGGTCTGATCTTACCAGTGAGGGATACACTTCTGGTCTGGAGCATACAGTCCCCATGTTGGTGATGATCAGGTCCAGTATGTTTTCCCCTCTTGTGGGAGTGGTAACAAGTTGTTCCATAGCATTTGAGTTTATAAATTCTAGGAACCTTTGGGCTAGGGTGTTGGAGCTAGAGTAATGCTCCCAGTCTATGTTTGGGTAGTTGAAGTCGCCCAATATAATGGTGTTTGGAAAGACCTTCATATTTTCCAGTGTTCTCAGGAAGGCCAAGTGGGGTTCCTGGGTTTGGGAGGGTGGTCTGTAGCAGGCTATAAACTGGAAGGCAGTTTTACCCACTGTTAGTTGCACATGGATAGTCTCTGATGCTTCGTGCTGTGCCACCAACCTGGATGTGTGGGTATCTTTGACAAATATTGATACTCCCCCTCCTTTTGTGGTTCGGTCCAAGTTTTGGGGCCAAAAAGCATGGTATGAGTTATAACCTGGTAGTGCTGGGGTGCTCTCGGGAGCCTTGAACCAGGTTTTTGTTACTGCACAGATATCAGTGTTCTCCATACTAAGGAGAGTTTCGAGTGCATGCATCTTGAGGTTTAGACTTCTGGCATTGAGTAGCACTACTCTTAGCTTCTTATCCCTTGTGATACCTATGGAGGTGGGTTTGTCTTTTGAGCCTTGACTATAAAAGGCACTATGGGGGTAGCAAGAGCCTTTGCCAATATCTGAAAGCCCAGGGGTGACAAGTGCAAGCCGTCCCTAGCGAAGCATCGTGGCTTGTCGAGCATGTCATCCCAGGCTGACAGGCGTTGGATCCCCTTTGAATGACACCAATACTTAAGCCAGTTGTTGAAATTGATCATCTTGTCTTCATATTGTGGCATCATTCTTGGTGAGGGTAAGATGCTACTCAAGGTCATGGTCATACTGGCCTGGGCTACATGCTCAGAAAGCTCCTCTATGTCTCTTTTCATGTAGTCCAGGGAGGTACGTCTCAGGTCATTCACACCAGCATGGACAATGACTGAGTCATATTTGTACTTGCCTTGGAGTGCCCTGAGTGCTTGTGTTATGTGGCGGATCCTAGCGCCCGACAGGCAGCTCACCGTGACCTTCTCCTTGTTCAGCCTGGTGAGCGGGACATCAGTGTGCTTGATGATAGAGTCACCTATTACAAGTGTATCAGGTGTGTTGTTTAGCCTTAAGGGCTGTGACTGTTCGGCACACTGGCTTTGTGAGCTATCTGTTGCACGTGTTTTGTTTTGGGGTAGCGTTTGCTTGGGTGTCTGCTTTGGAGGTCTCTGCTGTTTAGGCAGATTTTTATTTAGAGCCTCCGATTATGTTTTTGTGTATTTATGTGTTTGGTTTGCTGTCGTGGTAGGTCTATGTGAGACTGGAATTGTAGTGAGTGTGGTTTCCTTCTCCTCCTGACTGGTTACGGCAGTGCTGAGTTGAGAGAGCTTAGCCTCCAGTTTGGCTATATGGTTGCATCTCTCACATGTGTTGGAATTTGTTGGGAGGAGAAGGATATGCACTAGGTAATGGCTTGCAAGCTTGACTGCCTTATTATCATTACAATAGTGATTTCAGAATTTTTATTCTTCAGCCACTTAGCTCATACCTTTCTGCTAAATGTACCATGACAGTGGTTCTCAACTTAGCAGATGTTCCAAAGTCTTGCAAGGGTGGAACCTTTTTGTTTAATTAGTATGACCAGACAGTAGGGCTACAAGAACAGAAGATTCATTCACGTCTTGAGTTAATGTTGCTGTGTCTATTGGAAACATAATGTGTATCCAAAATTAGGCATGTATATTGAGTGCTTCTGTACACTACTTATACTGCTTATAGAAAACCTGCTCCCAATTAACAATGCTTTAAATGTAATTCTCATGTCAGCTACCAGGGTCAAGCATAATATGTATTCTCCCATATCCTGAGAGAGGTGAACAAACCAGCAGTTGCTGCTACTTATCCCTCCAGCCAATCCCTCCTGAAAACAAGTCTCAGATCTAGGCTATTGGGTATGTAATTAGATACCTTGCTTTCTTGTTAACAAAACAGCAGAACTGAAGGATGGCAGCTAGTACAGCTTATGTGTGTTTATGTATATAAACAGATCTACTTTGAAATTCCGATGCTTATATGATCAACGATTATATACCAAGATGAAAATATCAAAACTTGAAAAACCCAAACATCTACTTTTTTCCAGGGTAAGTAAACACTTCCCCAAATGTAAACAGAACTCATGCTGAAGTAAGTAAAACCCACCACATCCCCACTAACTATATATACCAGCTATGGAATTGCACTACAGTGGAGAAAAGGGCATGTTGGCAAGTGTTTACTTAACCTGGGTAAAAGACTACATTTGGGATTTTCAAGTTTTGGTATTTTCAACTTGGGTATATGAGCATCGATCATATGGGCATCAGGATTTCAAAGTAGATCCATATATTTATATATATATATATATATATATATATATATATATATATATATATATATATACGCGTAGCAGCCCACTAAGGAAAGCTTTATACAATGTAAAGTCTAACAGTGGGGCATTCAAAATAGTCATTCAAATATTGCCGTATTAGACTTGCAAACATAGTATCAGGACCTACTAACAGAGAGAGCAATCTAAAATATAGTACAATATTCTGACATCATACACAAATCCTAAGCTATTGTTTTTGTACATGTAATATAAGGATATAGTATCATTTTGACAATAATATAAAATAGTGTAAGTAATATACATAGTAATGCTTGAGACATAGTTCATAGTGTATAGATTGGAGTATCAGGCAGCCTCAATAAAGCACTGAGGATTGCAGTTTACCTATAAATGATCAAAGTATACTCATTTCATGCACCAGTTTAAATTAATTTCAAAAAATGCTGAGCTGAAAACCCTAAATGACCAAAAACAAATTATATTGTTTTTTGGGAGGTGAGCATGCCACCTTCTTCACCCCAAGCTCCATAAATGATCTATAACAATTCCTTGGTCACTTCACAGTGGAAAAAAGGGGGAAATCACCAGAAAGCACCCCACTCACCATGATATTCAATTTGTGAAACTAAATCTACTCGTACCTCAATGCTGAGATGACCCATAAGACAGCCAGGGATTACAACACAAATTTCTGTGCAATCAGTTCTGAGTTGGTATAAGACAAGGTGTGGTCTACATGAAGTACCTAAATGAATATTGTTTGTTTGGAGAGAAAGCATATTGATTTATAAAGGTTAGGAGAACTATAAGAAGGTAAATTTGAAGAATATAGGCAGCTGTACTTAAAAACTTTATAATGAACTTGTAGTTAGTAAATGCATGGAGTATAAGGCAATAGAGTGATGTGTTAGGTGTATAGAAAATAGGAACTTTGTGCAGGAAAGACATCATGCAAGTGGTAAGTGATGATTAATAAGGAACTTATGATTGTTAAAAGCATAGCTAAAGGAGGGGGTTTACTGTAAAAAGTACATCAATGTGCTACAATGTATTGGCCAGATATTGTCTCTCTACGTTCATTGAAGGACAACACAGAATCACAATAGATTCTGAGGTAAACATTTATGGCATCATACACAGTGATGTATATTCAACATGTCTGCTTTCTACTGCAAAGTTGGAAATTTCCTAAAACCCAAGTCCTTATCCAGTAACAGATTTTTTAACATTTTAGAGTAAAAAACTGTTTAAAATGTGGGCTCTGTATGCTAATAATAAATCATCACAAACATTATGAAACCCAGTTATGAATCTCATATTTTTCTTTATAATGTATCATGTGCTCATCTGAGTTTTATTGTAATGTGCACTAAATGACCACCACCTTGTCTATATGTTCTGTCTTGTACAAAAAGAATATTTAGCTATACTTTGTCTTAAATAATATAATAAAACCAATTACTCCATAGATGTTACTTGTTTTATTATACAATAACTTTAAAAGAGGTGGGGTGGAATCTATCTGGAATAAAGGACTTGTGAAGTGGCCACTACTGGCTGGAGCTGTTTTTTTTTTTTTTTATTTTTTGCCCTGTGAGATTTAGTCCATTTGTGCCAAACATGGATGAGGAGTTATAAATCAAAATAAACATCTTGGCAGATGACGCAAATATAGTTCCTGCAGGGAGAATATAAAATGAAGAGCATTAGTAAGGACTTCAAAATGTTGACTGGGTTGGTAGAGAGGTAACAGTTTTTCTCTGCAATTGTTTAAAACAACCCAAGTACAAGGAATTATAGGTTCATAGGTAGGTACTAGGCTATCTGCCAGAAGGCATTTATAAGTCTAGCCATAATGTGTTGGCTTTCGCCACTCCCTTAGATTAGTTCCCAGTGCCTCTGTCCAGCAGAGCCACTGAAGTGATCCCCGGGGTAAACTTTCTGTTTCCCATCCACTTGTCAAGGTTTCTCTTGAAGAGTGTTAGTGAGGAGCTCTGCCCAATGTAGATTGGAATCTTATTCCAAAGCATGGGAAGTCTCTGTGACAGGAATCTATCCCTCCAGCATGTAATATTTATTGTTGAGGTGAGGTTTACATCCCCAGAGCGTGTGGCTCAAGGGGATAATCTTTTCTTTAGGTGGAGCATGTCAATAAGTTCTGGGTTGGACATGGCCTTGTATGTCAGGCAGAGATCACCTCTGAGTAGGCGGAATGCAACCGGGTACAGCTGGCGTTTCTTCAGTTGAGCTGCATAGGGCATCTGTTTGAGGTCAGTGATCCTCTTGGTGAGGTACTTCTGTGGTCTTTCCAGCTGTTGCAGGTGTCTTGTAAGATACATCCCAAATGGGGCATTGTACTCTATGATGGGTCTGATGAGCGATGAGTAGAGGGGCACAATGACCTCTTTTGATCTGGATGCAAACCCTTTTGTGATAAGGTGTGCCTCATAGAAGGATTTTCTAACCACTTTGGCTATGTGATTATCAAAGGAGAGTTTACTATCTACTTGGGAACCCAGATCCCTTATTATGTCTTCCATATTTAGGGGACTACCACCTATGTGGTAGTTTGTGGGTACTTTGTTTTTTCTAAAGGGGATGACTATGCACTTTTTGGCATTTAGCTTGAAGCCATGATTTTGACACCAGGTGTCCATCTCAGTGAGACCCTTTTGGAGGATGTCTGTGTCAGCCGGAGAGTTAATTATAGCCCCCTTGTTTGCAGTCGTCTGTGAACTTGGTCAGCCATAGTCCTCCTGTGCTTGCCTGTACCTCTGAGAAGTATATGCCAAACAGGAGGGGTCCTAGGACTGAGCCCTGGGGAACGCCACTTATAACCAGTTTAGACTCAGACCTAGCTCCCACAACTCTTACCATGTGGGTTCTGTCCGTGAGCCAGTTGGCAACCCATCTTGTGATGTAGGGGTTTATGTTCAGGCTGGTGAGCTTGTCTATAATACCAGAATGGGGAATGGTGTCAAAGGCCTTTGCGAGGTCTAGGTAGGCTGTGTGTATCACCTTTCCCTCGTCTATAGCCTTGGTAACTGTCTCAAAGAAGTCCACCAGGTTTAGGAGACATGATCTGCCCTTAACAAAGCTGAACTAGGTAGAGTCCAGTGTTTGGAGGTTACCAATGTCTCTGTTAATGTGTTCCCTGATGATGCACTCCATAGCCTTACAGACCAAGCTAGTCAGGCTTATAGGGCAATAGTTCCCAGGGTCTGTTGTGGATCCACCTCTGTGGAGTGGAATAACAGTTGCTGTGCACCACTCTATAGGTACGTAACCTGTGGAAAGGCTGAGTTTGAACAGTGTGTTTAGGTGAGGGGTTAGTTCGTCTTTGAGCTTGTGTAGGATTGCAGTCTGGGACTCCGTCCGGTCCCATTGATACTGTGTTTTTGGCTTTGGAGAGGGCTGTTTTAACCTGAGTGTCTGTGATTTCAGGAGCTCTACATTCTTCTGGTATGGTTATGGGCCCTTTTGGGGGTGAGAGGGGGGGCAAAGTTTGCACTGAAACTGTCTGCCAGGATGTTGGCAATATCGGTCAGTTCAGTGTATTTTGTACCATTATGCACTAACTCTGAGCAGATCTGAACATTGCCACTTAGATTCTTGACATAGCTAAAGAATGCCTTGTGGTTATCTTTGGAGTCCTTGGAAATTTTTCTTTCGAAACTCGCCTTGGATGATTTTATGAGGGATCTACGTTTCTTGCTGATACTGATCAGGGTTGTCTTCCCTTCTTGGGATCTTACTCTTTTCTGTACTACTTTCCTCCTTCTATTGTATAGCTTGTTTATGGTAGGAGTGCACCAGATTGGTTTCCTTTTCTTGGAGGAGTGAGTCTTGGTTTTGCTTGGGATAGCATGATCCATACATTCTTGTAGGTGCCCGTAGAATGCATTAGTAAAGGATTTTGCAGCTTGGACAATGTTATCCTTTAGCATGGGGGCTTTGAAACTTTCCACCTCGGTCTTAAGTATCGTGAAGTTTGCTTTTGAAAAATTTTTCACGGTGGTTTCCTTGTCTGGGGTTGGGGGTGGAATGTGGATATCCAAAGTGATTTGTTTATGGTCAGATCGAACCAGTGAGGGGTTGACCTCCAGTGTGGAGCACCAGTCACCCATGTTGGTGATGACCAGGTCCAATATGTTGTCACCTCTTGTGGGAGTGTTTAGCAGTTGATCCGGGGTGTTTGAGTTTATAAATTCTAGGTGATGTTGGGCAAGGGAGTTAGTAATTGTAGTTCTCCCAATTAATGTTTGGGCAATTAAAATCACCCAATATTAGGGTGTTTGGTATGACCTTTATATTTCCCAGTGTTTCCAGAAATGCGGAATGGGTGTCCTGGGACATGGTGGGTGATCTGTAGCAAGCTACAATTTGAATTGCAGTTTTGGCCATTTTTAGTTGCACGTGGATGATCTCTGAAGCATTGTGCAGTGCCACTAACCTGGAGGTGTGGGTATCCTTGATGAATATAGATACTCCCCCACCTTTTGTATTTCGGTCCGGGTTCTGTGGCCAAAATGTATGGTATGAGTTGTAGCCTGGTAGTGCTGGGGTACTCTCTGGAGCCTTAAACCAGGTTTCTGTTACTGCACATATATCGATTTTCTCCATACTGAAGAGTGCCTCGAGTGCGTGCATTTTGAGGTTTAGACTTCTGGCATTGAGTAGCATCACCCTCAGTTTTTTGTTACTTATGTTATTTATGGCAGTGGATTTGCCTTTTGAGCCTTGCCTAAAAAAAGCACCATGGGGGTGGCAAGAGCCTTGGCCAGTATTTGAAAGCCTAAGGGTAACAGGTGCAAGCTGTCTCTAGCGAAGCAGTGTGGCTTGTCAAGCATGTCATCCCAGGCGGACAGACACTGGATCCCCTTTGAATGACACCAGAAACTTAGACAATTGTTGAAATTGATAATTTTTTCTTTATACTGTGGTATCATTCTTGGTGAGGGCAGAATGCTACTCAGGGTCAGGGTCATACCGACTTGGGCTACAAGATCAGTGCTCTTCCATGTCTCTTTTCATATAGTCCAGGGAGATACGGCTCAGGTAATTTACACCAACATGTACAATGACAGAGTCGTATTTGTACTTGTTCTGGAGTGATCTGAGTGCTTCTGTTATGTGGCGGATCCTGACACCCGACAGGCAGCTAACAGTAACCTTCTCCTTATTCAGCCTTGTGAGTGGGACGTCAGTGTGCCTGACTATAGAGTCACCTATTACTAGTATGTTGGGTATGTTATTTTGCCTTAAGGGCTGTGATTCCATGGCTTTTGCAGATTTTTATTTAGAGCCTCTTATTATGTTTTTCTGTATTTATGTGTGTTTTTTGCCGGTGCTGGTTTAATGAGTCTATGTCAGACTGGTGGTGTGATGCAAGTATTTCCCTTCTCCTCTTGACTGTCTGATCCAGCCTTGAGTTGAGAGACCTTAGCCTCCAGTTTGGCTGTATAATTACATCTCTCACATGTATTAGTGTTTGGTGGTAGGAGGAGAGGGTTGTCTGTGTACTTGAGGCAGTTGTAACATTGCCTCAAAATTCCCAGATTCACCAGTTGGACTGGAGAGTACACCTGAAACTGCCCTTTGGACATGCCTGGATAGGTACAGTGAACTGTTTTACTGAATGGCTGGTAAGGTTGAATAGAGAGCCTTGTCCTTCTGTACAGTATAGGAGGGATAGTGCTAGGGTTTATAAGTGCTTGCCATGAATTTTGAGCAAGTGCTGGGCTGAGAAAAGAATGGCTTGAGTGTTTAAGTTGAAAGTTTGTCTAGTTCCAAGGGAAAAATTGAAGAGGAGACTTTGTGGAGCCGGGAATAGTTATACCTTAGCTAACCAATGCTACCTGGTGTGCAAAACCGGGCAAATGCAGTATTTATAGCAGGGAAATGAAAGAGATGGAAATTAGTCCACAATGGCCAATAAACTACTAATTTCTGGGCTAAAACCACTCCTCCAGGGACAGATAGGCTGCTCAAAACTCCCCTCTCTCACAGATGAACAGAGAAACTTCCTTCTATCCAGGTAAGGTAAGGGCAAACACAGAGATTTGTAACACAGCCCTGAATTCAGCACTTAACCTGAAAACTGGACTATACTAGCTTAGAAAGGCAGGAAACAATTATATATATATATATTTTTTTTCAGAAAATAAAGCAGATACAATCAAAAAAACACTTTAAATGCACAGAAAAGGATACTTATTGTTATATATATCAGATAAGAGTTGTAGTCAATGCCACTAGTAATAAAGTAGGAAGAAACACAAATACAGTAAAAGCAGATGAATAGAATGCACTTTATAGATATATATAATATATATATAAATATATATATATATATATATATATATATATATATATATATATATATATATATATGTGTGTGTGTGTGTATAAAACAATAGAAAACAAAAAACTGATTTAAACAAGTTGCCCAATTAACCCGAAAAAAAGCTCAAACCTGAGCCCTGCTCCAGCAGTCTTCAAACAGACAAGTTCTAACTGCACATTCCTGCTGCTAGGAAGGAGGGGAACCTTCTCCAAAAAAAGATCACCTGGGTCAGTGCTCAAGTTATACAAACAAAGCCAGTTTCAGCAGGCCTGAATCTGGTCTATGCTGCAGCAACAAGGTGCACCATTTTCAGAAAGAAACAGTTCAAATAAGCAGGCAAAATAAGCCTGTGACCAGAAATTCCCAGCTCAGAAGGGCAGAATCCAGCCTCCCACAAGAGTGCAGACCACACCTTCTTAATGTTAAAAAAACTGGCCCGAAGCCCAAGTGCTTAAACCAGAACTAACACAATTTAGAACAGACACTAAGCCTTAAATCAGCAACTCCCAACTCAGAAGGATGTAAGGTTCCTGTCATGCTACAACAGTGCAGACCACAAACCTTCCTAATGTGAAACAACTGGTCTAAATCCAAGTGCGTAATCCAAAGGCTTAGAATAACAGTTACAATTGAATTGGCTACTAACAAGCAGTAATAAATGCATCAGAATAAATGCTATTAAGTACTTTTAAGAACAGGCAGCAAGAGCAAAATAAATAATAAAGTAAGAAGAAACACAAACACAGTAAGCAGATGAATAAAGTGCAAAAAATTTTCTTTTTTTCTCCGTATTAGGTAAAATGAGCTAAAGACACTAGACTGGGAGGAGTGTCACAGATCAAATATAAAGTAGGGGCAGGCAATTGCAAAGCCACCAAGTATAAAAAGAAAACACCAACAGGGAAGGCAGGGTGGGGGAAAAATCAGCTCAGAAAAATGACACTTTCAACACAGACCAGAAGCCAGAAAATATGATCTTAAATCAGTCAAGCCAAAGCAATTAGAATACTGTAGAACTTTGGAAAGAAGTGCCAAAAAACACACATCAATTTATATCTTGAGTTGTTTCAGTAGCACTCTCAGTCAGAACTCAATTAGATACAATCAATGGATGCACAGGTATCAAACAGGGAATATTAATTATACTAGCAAGCCTTGAGACAATCAGATAAAACAGATAAAAGTTGTTTGGCCAGTATTTAACAGAGCAGGATTAAGGGTGGGGGAAAATAGCACTTTCAACACAGATCAGAAGCCAGCAAATATGATCTTAAATCAATCAAGCAAAAGCAATTAGAATACTGTAGAACTTTGGAAAGAAGTGCCAAAAATATACTTATCAATTTATATCTTGAGTTGTTTCAGTAGCACTCTCAGTCACAACTCAATTAGATTCAAGCAATGAATGCAGAGGTAACAAACAGGGAATCTTAACTATACTAGCAAGCCTTGAGACAATCAGATAAAACACACAAGTTGTTTGGCCAGTATTTAACAGAGCAGGATTAAGGGTGGGGGAAAATAGCACTTTCCACTCAGAAATATAACACTTTCAACACATATCAGAAGCTAGCAAATATGGTCTTAAATCAATCAAGCAAAAGCAATTAGAATACTGTAGAACTTTGGAAAGAAGTGCCAAACAATATATTTATCAATTTATATCTTGAGTTGTTTCAGTAGTACTCTCAGTCAGAACTCAATTAGATTCAAGCAATGAATGCAGAAGTAAGAAACAGGGAATTTTAATTATACTAGCAAGCCTTGAGACAATCAGATAAAACACATAAGTTGTTTGGCCAGTATTTAACAGAGCAGGATTAAGGGTGGGGAAAATAGCACTTTCCACTCAGAAATATAACACTTTCAACACAGATCAGAAGCCAGCAAATGTGATCTTAAATCAATTAAGCAAAAGCAGTTAGAATACTGCAGAATTTTGGAAAGAAGTGTCAAAAAATATACTTATCAATTTATATCTTGAGTTGTTTCAGTAGCAATCTCAGTCAGAACTCAGTTAGATTCAAGCAATGAATGCAGAGGTAACAAACAGGAAATCTTAATTATACTAGCAATCCCTGAGACAATCAGATAAAACACACAAGTTGTTTGGCTAGTATTTAACAGAGCAGGATTAAGGGTGGGGGAAAATAGCACTTTCCACTCAGAAAAATAACACTTTCAACATGGATCAGAAGCCAGCTAATATGACTTAAATCAATCAAGCAAAAGCAATAAGAGTACTGTAGGACTTTGTAAAGAAGTGCCAAAAAATATTCTTATCAATTTATATCTTGAGTTGTTTCAGTCAGAACTCAGTTAGATTCAGGCAATTAATGCAGAGGTAACAAACAGGGAATCTTAACTATACCAGCAAGCCTTGAGACAATCAGATAAACAAGTTGTTTGGCTAGTATTTAACAGAGCAGGATTAAGGGTGGGGGAAAATAACAATTTTCACTCAGAAAAATAACACTTTCAACACAGATCAGAAGCCAGCAAATATGGTCTTAAATCAATCAAGCAAAAGCAATTAGAATACTGTAGAACTTTGGAAAGAAGTGCCAAAAAATATACTTATCAATTTGTATCTTGAGTTGTTTCAGTAGCACTCTCAGTCAAAACTCAATTAGATTCAAACAATGAATGCAGAGGTAACAAACAGGGAATCTTAATTATACTAGCAATCCTTGAGACAATCAGATAAAACACACAAGTTGTTTGGCTAGTATTTAACAGAGCAGGATTAAGGGTTGGTGAAAATAGTACTTTCCACTCAGAAAAATAACACTTTCAACAAAGATCAGAAGCCAGCAAATAGGATCTTAAATCAATCAAGTAAAAGCAATTAGAATACTGTAGAACTTTGGAAAGAAGTGCCAAAAAATATACTTATCAAGTTATATCTTGAGTTGTTTAAGTAGCACTCTCAGTCAGAACTCAATTAGATTCAAGCAATGAATGCAGAGGTAACAAACAGCGAATCTTAACTATACTAGCAAGCCTTGAGACAATCAGATAAAACACACAAATTTTTTGGCCAGTATTTAACAGAGCGGTATAAAGGGTGTGGGAAAATAGCACTTTTCACTCAGAAATATAACACTTTCGACACAGATCAGAAGCCAGCAAATATGATATTAAATCAATCAAGCAAAAGCAATTAGAATACTGTAAAACTTTTGAAAGAAGTGCCAAAAAATATACTTATCAATTCATATCTTGAGTTGTTTCAGTAGCACTCTCAGTCAGAACTCAATTAGATTCAAGCAATGAATGCAGAGGTAACAAACAGGGAATCTTAATTATACTAGCAAGCCTTGAGACAATCAGATAAAACACACAAGTTGTTTGGCCAGTATTTAACAGAGCAGGATTAAGTGTGGGGGAAAATAGCACTTTCCACTCAGAAAAATAACACTTTCAACACAGATCAGAAGCCAGCAAATATGGTCTTAAATCAATCAAGCAAAAGCAATTAGAATACTGTAGAACTTTGGAAAGAAGTGCCAAAAATATACTTATCAGTTTATATCTTGAGTTGTTTCAGTAGCACTCTCAGTCAGAACTCAATTAGATTCAAGCAATGAATGCAGAGGTAACAAACAGGGAATTTTAATTATACTAGCAAGCCTTGAGACAATCAGATAAAACACACAAGTTGTTTGGCCAGTATTTATCAGAGCAGGATTAAGCATGGGGGAAAATAGCACTTTGCACTCAGAAAAATAACACTTTCAACACAGATCAGAAGCCAGCAAATATGGTCTTAAATCAATCAAGCAAAAGCAATTAGAATACTGTAGAACTTTGGAAAGAAGTGCCAAAAATATACTTATCAATTTGTATCTTGAGTTGTTTCAGTCAGAACTCAGTTAGATTCAGGCAATTAATGCAGAGGTAACAAACAGGGAATCTTAACTATACCAGCAAGCCTTGAGACAATCAGATAAACAAGTTGTTTGGCTAGTATTTAACAGAGCAGGATTAAGGGTGGGGGAAAATAACAATTTTCACTCAGAAAAATAACACTTTCAACACAGATCAGAAGCCAGCAAATATGGTCTTAAATCAATCAAGCAAAAGCAATTAGAATACTGTAGAACTTTGGAAAGAAGTGCCAAAAAATATACTTATCAATTTGTATCTTGAGTTGTTTCAGTAGCACTCTCAGTCAAAACTCAATTAGATTCAAACAATGAATGCAGAGGTAACAAACAAGGAATCTTAATTATACTTGCAAGCCTTGAGACAATCAGATAATACACACAAGTTGTTTGGCCAGTATTTAACAGAGCAGGATTAAGGGCGGGGGAAAATAGTACTTTCCACTCAGAAAAATAACACTTTCAACATAGATCAGAAACCATCAAATATGATCTTAAATCAATCAAGTAAAAGCAATTAGAATACTGCAGAACTTTGGAAAGAAATGCCAAAAATATACTTATCAATTTATATCTTGAGTTGTTTCAGTAGCACTCTCAGTCAGAACTCAATTAGATTCAAGCAATGAATGCAGAGGTAACAAACAGGGAATCTTAATTATACTAGCAAGCCTTGAGACAATCAGATAAAACACACAAGTTGTTTGGCCAGTATTTAACAGAGCAGGATTAAGGGTGGGGGAAAATAGCACTTTCCACTCAGAAAAAATAACACTTTCAACACATATCGGAAGCCAGCAAATATGATCTTAAATCAATCAAGCAAAAGCAATTAGAATACTGTAGAACTTCGGAAAGAAGTGCTAAAAAAGATACTTATCAATTTATATCTTGAGTTGTTTCAGTAGCACTCTCAGTCAGAACTTAATTAGATTCAAGTAATGAATGCAGAGGTAACAAACAGGGAATCTTAATTATACTAGCAAGCCTTGAGACAATCAGATAAAATACACAAGTTGCTTGCCCACTATTTAACAGAGCCGGATTAAGAATGGGGGTAAAATAGCACTTTCCACTCAAAAAATAACACTTTCAACACATATCAGAAGCCAGCAAATATGATCTTAAATCAATCAAGCAAAGGCAATTAGAATACTATAGAACTTTGGAAAGAAGTGCCAAAAATATACTTATCAATTTATATATTGAGCTGTTTCAGTAGCACTCTCAGTCAGAACTCAATTAGATTAAAGCAATGAATGCAGTGGTAACAAACAGGGAATCTTAATTATACTAGCAAGACTTGAGACAATCAAATAAAACACACAAGTTGTTTGGCCAGCATTTAACAGAGCAGGATTAAGGGTGCGGGAAAATAACACTTTCCACTCAGAAATATAACACTTTCAACACAGATCAGAAGATAGCAAATATGATCTTAAATCAATCAAGCAAAAGCAATTAGAATACTATAGAACTTTGGAAAGAAGTGCCAAAAAATATAGGTATCAAGTTATATCTTGAGTTGTTTCAGTAGCACTCTCAGTCAGAACTCAATTAGATTCAAACAATGAATGCAGAGGTAACAAACAGGGAATCTTAATTATACTAGGAAGCCTTGAGACAATCGGATAAAACACACAAGTTGTTTGGCCAGTATTTAACAAAGCAGGATTAAGGGTGGGGAAAATAGCACTTTCCACTCAGATATATAACACTTTCAACACAGATCAGAAGCCAGCAAATATGATCTTAAATCAATCAAGCAAAAGCATCTAGAATACTGTAGAACTTTTGAAAGAAGTGCCAAAAAAAATACTTATCAATTTATATCTTGAGTTGTTTCAGTAGCACTCTCAGTCAGAACTCAATTAGATACAAGCAATGAATGCAGAGGTAACAAACAGGGAATTTTAATTATACTAGCAATCCTTGAGACAATCAGATAAAACACACAAGTTGTTTGGCTAGTATTTAACAGAGCAGGATTAAGGGTGGGGGAAAAATATCACTTTCCACTCAGAAAAATAACACTTTCAACAGAGATCAGAAGCCAGCAAATATGATTTTAAATCAATCAAGCAAAATCAATTAGAATACTATAGAACTTTGGAAAGAAGTGCCAAAAAATATACGTATCAAGTTATATCTTGAGTTGTTTCAGTAGCACTCTCAGTCAGAACTCAATTAGATTCAAGCAATGAATGCAGAGGTAACAAACAGGGAATCTTAATTATACTAGGAAGCCTTGAGACAATCAGATAAAACACACAAGTTGTTTGGCCAGTATTTAACAGAGCAGGATTAAGTGTGTTTGGGAAAATAGCACTTTCCACTCAGAAATATAACACTTTCAACACATATCAGAAGCCAGCAAATATGGTCTTAAATCAATCAAGCAAAAGCAATTAGAATACTGTAGAACTTTGGAAAGAAGTGCCAAAAATATACTTATCAGTTTATATCTTGAGTTGTTTCAGTAGCACTCTCAGTCAGAACTCAATTAGATTCAAGCAATGAATGCAGAGGTAACAAACAGGGAATTTTAATTATACTAGCAAGCCTTGAGACAATCAGATAAAACACACAAGTTGTTTGGCCAGTATTTATCAGAGCAGGATTAAGCATGGGGGAAAATAGCACTTTGCACTCAGAAAAATAAAACTTTCAACACAGATCATAAGCCAGCAAATATGATCTTAAATCAATCAAGCAAAAGCAATTAGAATACTGCAGAACTTTGAAAAGAAGTGCCAAAAAGTATACTTATCAAGTTATATCTTGAGTTGTTTCAGTAGCACTCTCAGTCAGAACTCAATTAGATTCAAGCAATGAATGCAGAGGTAACAAACAGGAAATTTTAACTATACTAGCAAGCCTTGAGACAATCAAATAAAACACACAAGTTGTTTGGCCAGCATTTAACAGAGCAGGATTAAGGGTGCGGGAAAATAACACTTTCCACTCAGAAATATAACACTTTCAACACAGATCAGAAGACAGCAAATATGATCTTAAATCAATCAAGCAAAAGCATCTAGAATACTGTAGAAGTTTTGAAAGAAGTGCCAATAAAAATACTTATCAATTTATATCTTGAGTTGTTTCAGTAGCACTCTCAGTCAGAACTCAATTAGATACAAGCAATGAATGCAGAGGTAACAAACAGGGAATTTTAATTATACTAGCAATCCTTGAGACAATCAGATAAAACACACAAGTTGTTTGGCTAGTATTTAACAGAGCAGGATTAAGGGTGGGGAAAAATATCACTTTCCACTCAGAAAAATAACACTTTCAACACAGATCAGAAGCCAGCAAATATGATCTTAAATCAATCAAGCAAAATCAATTAGAATACTATAGAACTTTGGAAAGAAGTGCCAAAAAATATACGTATCAAGTTATATCTTGAGTTGTTTCAGTAGCACTCTCAGTCAGAACTCAATTAGATTCAAGCAATGAATGCAGAGGTAACAAACAGGGAATCTTAATTATACTAGGAAGCCTTGAGACAATCGGATAAAACACACAAGTTGTTTGGCCAGTATTTAACAGAGCAGGATTAAGGGTGGTTGGGAAAATAGCACTTTCCACTCAGAAATATAACACTTTCAACACATATCAGAAGCCAGCAAATATGGTCTTAAATCAATCAAGCAAAAGCAATTAGAATACTGTAGAACTTTGGAAAGAAGTGCCAAAAAATATACTTATCAGTTTATATCTTGAGTTGTTTCAGTAGCACTCTCAGTCAGAACTCAATTAGATTGAAGCAATGAATGCAGAGGTAACAAACAGGGAATTTTAATTATACTAGCAAGCCTTGAGACAATCAGATAAAACACACAAGTTGTTTGGCCAGTATTTATCAGAGCAGGATTAAGCATGGGGGAAAATAGCACTTTGCACTCAGAAAAATAAAACTTTCAACACAGATCATAAGCCAGCAAATATGATCTTAAATCAATCAAGCAAAAGCAATTAGAATACTGCAGAACTTTGAAAAGAAGTGCCAAAAAGTATACTTATCAAGTTATATCTTGAGTTGTTTCAGTAGCACTCTCAGTCAGAACTCAATTAGATTCAAGCAATGAATGCAGAGGTAACAAACAGGAAATTTTAACTATACTAGCAAGCCTTGAGACAATCAAATAAAACACACAAGTTGTTTGGCCAGCATTTAACAGAGCAGGATTAAGGGTGCGGGTAAATAACACTTTCCACTCAGAAATATAACACTTTCAACACAGATCAGAAGACAGCAAATATGATCTTAAATCAATCAAGCAAAACATCTAGAATACTGTAGAAGTTTTGAAAGAAGTGCCAAAAAAATATACTTATCAATTTATATCTTGAGTTGTTTCAGTAGCACTCTCAGTCAGAACTCAATTAGATACAAGCAATGAATGCAGAGGTAACAAACAGGGAATTTTAATTATACTAGCAATCCTTGAGACAATCAGATAAAACACACAAGTTGTTTGGCTAGTATTTAACAGAGCAGGATTAAGGGTGGGGGAAAAATATCACTTTACACTCAGAAAAATAACACTTTCAACACAGATCAGAAGCCAGCAAATATGATCTTAAATCAATCAAGCAAAAGCAATTAGAATACTATAGAACTTTGGAAAGAAGTGCCAAAAAATATAGGTATCAAGTTATATCTTGAGTTGTTTCAGTAGCACTCTCAGTCAGAACTCAATTAGATTCAAACAATGAATGCAGAGGTAACAAACAGGGAATCTTAATTATACTAGGAAGCCTTGAGACAATCGGATAAAACACACAAGTTGTTTGGCCAGTATTTAACAAAGCAGGATTAAGGGTGGGGAAAATAGCACTTTCCACTCAGATATATAACACTTTCAACACAGATCAGAAGCCAGCAAATATGATCTTAAATAAATCAAGCAAAAGCATCTAGAATACTGTAGAACGTTTGAAAGAAGTGCCAAAAAAAATACTTATCAATTTATATCTTGAGTTGTTTCAGTAGCACTCTCAGTCAGAACTCAATTAGATACAAGCAATGAATGCAGAGGTAACAAACAGGGAATTTTTATTATACTAGCAATCCTTGAGACAATCAGATAAAACACACAAGTTGTTTGGCTAGTATTTAACAGAGCAGGATTAAGGGTGGGGAAAAAATATCACTTTCCACTCAGAAAAATAACACTTTCAACACAGATCAGAAGCCAGCAAATATGATCTTAAATCAATCAAGCAAAATCAATTAGAATACTATATAACTTTGGAAAGAAGTGCCAAAAATATACTTATATCTTTATATCTGAGTTGTTTCAGTAGCACTCTCAGTCAGAACTCAATTAGATTGAAAAATGATGAATGCAAGGGTAACAAACAGGAATCTTAATTAACTAGGAAGCCTTGGAGACAATCGGATAAGTTGTTTGGCCAGTATTATTTAGATTTAACAGAGCAGGAGGTGGTGGGAAAATAGCACTTTCCACTCAGAAATATAACACTTTCAACACATATCAGAAGCCAGCAAATATGGTCTTAAATCAATCAAGCAAAAGCAATTAGAATACTGTAGAACTTTGGAAAGTAGTGCCAAAAAATATACTTATCAGTTTATATCTTGAGTTGTTTCAGTAGCACTATCAGTCAGAACTCAATTAGATTCAAGCAATGAATGCAGAGGTAACAAACAGGGAATTTTAATTATACTAGCAAGCCTTGAGACAATCAGATAAAACACACAAGTTGTTTGGCCAGTATTTATCAGAGCAGGATTAAGCGTGGGGGAAAATAGCACTTTGCACTCAGAAAAATAAAACTTTCAACACAGATCATAAGCCAACAAATATGATCTTAAATCAATCAAGCAAAAGCAATTAGAATACTGTAGAACTTTGAAAAGAAGTGCCAAAAAATATACTTATCAAGTTATATCTTGAGTTGTTTCAGTAGCACTCTCAGTCAGAACTCAATTAGATTCAAGCAATGAATGCAGAGGTAACAAACAGGGAATCTTAATTATACTAGGAAGCCTTGAGACAATCGGATAAAACACACAAGTTGTTTGGCCAGTATTTAACAGAGCAGGATTAAGGGTGGTTGGGAAAATAGCACTTTCCACTCAGAAATATAACACTTTCAACACATATCAGAAGCCAGCAAATACGGTCTTAAATCAATCAAGCAAAAGCAATTAGAATACTGTAGAACTTTGGAAAGAAGTGCCAAAAAATATAATTATCAGTTTATATCTTGAGTTGTTTCAGTAGCACTCTCAGTCAGAACTCAATTAGATTCAAGCAATGAATGCAGAGGTAACAAACAGGAAATCTTAACTATACTAGCAAGCCTTGAGACAATCAGATAAAACACACAAGCTGTTTGGCCAGCATTTAACAGAGCAGGATTAAGGGTGCGGGAAAATAGCACTTTCCACTCAGAAATATAACACTTTCAACACAGATCAGAAGCCAGCAAATATGATCTTAAATCAATCAAGCAAAAGCAATTAGAATACTGTAGAACTTTGGAAGGAAGTGCCAAAAATATACTTATTAATTTATATCTTGAGCTGTTTCAGTAGCACTCTCAGTCAGAACTCAATTAGATTCAAGCAATGAATGCAGAGGTAAGGAACAGGGAATCTTAATTATACTAGCAAGCCTTGAGTCAATCAGATATAACACACAAGTTGTTTGGACAGTATTTAACAGAGCAGGATTAAGGGTAGAGGAAAAATAGCACTTTCCACTCAGAAAAATAACACTTTCAACACAGATCAGAAGCCAGCAAATATGATCTTAAATCAATCAAGCAAAAGCAATTAGAATATTGTAAAACTTTGGAAAGAAGTGTCAAAACATATACTTATCAATTTATATCTTGAGTTGTTTCAGTAGCACTCTCAGTCAGAACTCAATTAGATTCAAGCAATGAATGCAGAGATAGCAAACAGGGAATCTTAATTATACTAGCCAGCCTCGAGACAATAGCTGGGAAGAACAGAATTATAGATGCCTGAGCAGGAAACGGACTTTAAAGATAGTTTATCTCATTCTGAGTGACACCTCATACAGACATTTCTCTCATTGCATGACCTAGTTGTCTAATGTCAAAGTTTGTTGAGAACCAGATGGTAGACCAGTTTCATAGAGGATGAAAAACAACTGTATACAAAAAGGTCAGACTCTTCCCCTTTTCCTGTGGTACTAAAATCTAAGAGTAGGCATACATAGGCAGTAGGGAACAAGAGTGGAAAGGTCGCCCTATTGGAAATACATGGGTCTTTCTCTCTTACAAAAACATTCATATTTAGTCCACCCCTCCACACATAATATGAATCCATGTGCAGTTCAAGTTGCTTCTGTTTTTATTTGTCAGCTCTTCAAATCACGGGCATTCTCACGAGCTTAAATTCAGTTGGACTGATTAAAAGCAGTATGCTGTCAATAAAAATGATCAGACCCAATGTAATCAATAGTCTAACACTAAACTGGAACTATATGAGATGGGAGGAACACAACTGAATAAACAGGGAGGATCCTTTGGGGATAGAGTCTCAATGCAAAGAAATAATGCTCCAACTATGCAGGGACATGACAACACTATACCTTCAGTACTGCACATAGTTTTGAAGGTCAAACAATGGATGCTTTGGATAGAGCCTACAGACAGTGTCACCAGAATAGAGAGAAATATGAAGGCTTTATTAAAAGAAGATAAAAGAACAGATATTCTTTTTAGCTGAGAGAGAGAGAGAGAGAGAGAGAGAGAGAGAGATAAATGGGAAATGATATGGATTCACAATACAATGCTGGGTTAATGAGAAGTGATCAGCCTGAGGAGGAAGAGACCAGAAGGAAGGAACAAGACTCAACATTTTAAATCTGAGGAAAAATCTGAATAGGAGAAGGTGATGAATGACTGAAAAAGACTGGTGTAGAAAGAAACCACAGATGCATGCAAAACATGGCAGAGGTAAAGAGGATAAGGTGGAAAACAGAAGTAGAATGTTAAATAATTTTAAAACAGTAGAAAAGTCAGACCAAATGTCTCCTTCTGCCATCAACAAAATTTAATGAAACATAGTATAACCACTGCATAATGTCTAGTCTTCTGTCTAATAACTCATAGTCTTGCAAAAATGCTTGCATATTTATTTTTGCCTGAATTATTTTATGCACCTCTCTTCCCAGTCTTACCATGAATTCATGTCATCACCTCATTAGTATTGCTTTTGCCTGTCCTCATAACCATTAACATTGAAGGTGCTTGTATTGGCAATAGTGGTGAAAAAGAGGCTACAAGATGTAACATGGTAGTCACAAACGTTTTTATACACATCCCTCCTACCTCTGAGGCAGCTTTTATGACTGCAGAAGTACTAATAAGAACGGTCCATATTTCAGAATGTAGCCTTAGCCACGTGGTTTCCTTGTACCCAGGAACAATCAGCTTTTACTGCAAGTAATAAGGGCAGCAGTCTCTATCAGAGGTCACATTTTCTTCCTGAGACTGTTTCAAAGGCAGCTGGTAACCCATTTCCACACAGTCAAACTTGTGCTCTGTTACCTATCTTGCTTTATTTTATTTTATTTGTAAATCGAGGTAGAATGCTGAGCCAGTGGAGCTTTTGTTAGGTTCATTCAATGGATAAAATAAATCAAGGAAAACAAAAAGAGATATCCTGCAGTTTGTGTATCATTTGGTAGAATCAGTATATAAAAGGTAGTTATTACAGTATTTGCAAAATGAATTCCCACTATTACACTAATGAACTACTAATAAAGTTAATAAGATGTGTAACATACACTTTGGATGCTACGAAGATTAAAATTTCAGTTACTATGAGACAAAGTATTTTTATAACATTTGCATTATGAGTTCCAGTTATGAGACTTAGATTCTTATAACATTTTCAGTAATGACAGAAAGAGTGGGATGAAGGGAAGGTGAAGTTAGGTAAGAAGAGTGGAGAGAGGGGCAGTGAGGATGACATAAAATGTCCTGAATGGTGCTTGGGGTGGGCTGAATATACTTATGCAGAAGAATGCAAAGTCAGGTAAAAAGATGAATCACTTTGGTCTGTTAATGTAGTAAAGTGTGGATAACATTGCATGGCAAACAGTTGGTTCCTAAGAAATATTTCTATTCCGAGATTATTTACATTTTGTCTGCTTGTAAAGGACTTAAAAAAAAATTTAAATTTATTAGGAGTTGGCTGACTTTAATGTCGTAAGAAGGAATTTATAGATTTTTTAAGGTTAGTACAGAGCAGGTATGACCTATAGAATGGAGTCTATTTTGAGGGGCTTTAGGGTTAGAAGTTGAAGATTTATGGGATCTAGGATCGAAGGTTGTACATGTAGGATTTTGTGAGAATTCGGCATGTGAAGAAAGGAAATGAGTCGAGATTAAAATGTTTGTATACTTGAAATACAAGAAGAAGCATTGCTCTTTTTTATAGTGACACACATTTTGTTTCAGCTAAGGTGTCACAGTGGTGTTCTTTTAGAGGAAATAAGGAAATGACAAGTGGTCCCAAATCAGGTAAGAGTTTGTTTTAAATACACTTATGATTACATGGAGACCATATTTTAACCAGAGTGCAAGCACCCCTTTATCTATAGCTGCTCTAAATGAGGTAGAGGAAGTGTGATATTTTACTAGCCCAGAAAACAAGCTTATGTACTTTGGCTTTGGTGACTAGAATGTGATGTTGAAAGAGGACTGTAGCAATGAGTAACCAAGTTCTCTAAACATCTGCATAGTCCTCGTCTAGTACCACTTTTGTACTAGTATTTGTCTTTTGTAATGAACAAAAATTAATTTTGTTACATCTGTATGTATAACATATCTGTAGCAGTTTACATGTAATAGTAACTAACTGTGGAACTTTTCTACCTAGGCCACTGCTGAAAAGAGGTATGCTAGTAAACATAGAGTTTCCAGGTAAACAAAGGGAAATAAAATAAAGTAAAATAAAATAAAATATGGGTATATATATATTTATATATTTCTCCCTCCTACTCACTTATATATATATATATATATATACACATATATATATATATATATATATATATATATATATATATATATATATATATATATATATATATATATATATATATATATATATATATATATATATATATATATATATATATATATATATATATATATATATATATATATGTATGTATATAGAGAGAGAGAGAGAGAGAAGGTATGAGTGATATATACAGGTATACATATACATAATAATTAAAACTTATAAGATCAAACAATCAGAACAGCAAATGCGTTTTTTGATAGATGATAAGAATGAAAGTTCAAAAAAGTGAACTCTCTCACTGCTGGCTGTTTTCTCAGTGAGATCATGTTGCAGCAGGGTCAGGGAATTTGTTTTAAGCTGCTGTTGTGTGATCTCTGATTTGTAATAAATAATTAGCAGCTAGTGTGTGGTGATGCAGAGAGAGTTGCTTCCCTGCAAAAAAATATTATTTTTGTTTTTTCTACTTTTAGGTCATTTTTAGATTTGTTCTAAAATGATCACACTTTTTTATTAGCTCTTTGAAGTGTTCGATAATCGGTGCTCCAAATCACTTTCTGAAGGATTTAATCCTTCTGAACTATTCCTCTAGTGTTTTTCTTTTTTTTTTAATATTTGCGTGGTCTGCACTAGATACATAAAGTATCATGTCGTAAGTATGAATAATAATCTTTAGAGGAGTATGATGAAATGATAGTTAAGTAACAAAATAAGTAGAACACTACAGCAGAGAGAACTATGCCTTGTAGATTGCCACTGAGTAAAGGATCAGAAGGGGATTTTGAGTAAGCTATTTATTTTATGAAGGTTTAGTTATTATAGAAAGATATGAATCAGTTTAGAACTAAAAGGTTACATCTTGGCGGGAAGGCATTATGACAATACGATCAACAAAAAATGAAATTGTTCTAAGTTCGATAACGAGGGAATCAATGAGCTTACCTATCATCATTGATGTGTGTAGAGGGCAATCGTAGTGCTCTGATTCTTTCATCTGTTCAAAATCCATACTGGTGACTTAATGGAATTACATTGGTTTAGTGAGTGGGCGTAACGTTTCCATTGGTTGGTGTCAGGACAGAGTAGTACTTTAGTGAGTCTTAGAATTCTACAAGCTTAGATATAATGAGATAGACAAGTATATGCTATTTTTTCAATAATTTGTTCTAACATAGGCAGGATAGAAATTGATCTGACATTGTTGGTAGAGGAGAGTTTTGGGGTCTTGGGCAAAGGCTTGTCAATGACAGATTTCCATTGTGATGGCATAATTCATTTAGTAAGGCAGAGAATATACAAGTATTTATAGGGTTCCAGGATATAATCATGGCATTAAACAATAAAAGTAAAGTTGAGATTGTCTGTAATTGTTGGGACAATGGAAGTGACATTCTTTTTTTTTCCTATGAGAGAAGCAATTTTGTTTTTTACTGTTTTTGATATGAAAGGAGGGCTGCATCAAAGAAGATGTCAGAAATGGAAGTGAACTTTAAGACAAATGGGTTCTCTGAAGTAAGAGCACTTCAGGTGACCATGGACTGACTGACTGCCTGCAGATATGGGTCCATAGTGGGCAATGATACTATACTTTGTAGGTGGTATTAGGAGCAGCTCTACTTGTTACATTGTCAACTAGGATCCAGAAATTGTTGTGTATTATTAAAGGTGCTTTGAGCATTGCAAACAGGATGATTTGGTATATTATGGTGGATTTGTTTTTATTTTTGCTAAGTTTATTAGTAAGATATCCTTGTTTTTGTGGGGAGAGCAAAGGTTTCTACTGGTGTCAAGCTTTACCTCAAAATGTGTACATTGATGTTAGTTCTTTAGTGAACTACTGGCTATTGGGCTGAGAAAATGGATACCTTTTGGTATGTATTTGTGACTAGATATCAGTTGGGATTCTCTAGTATTTTATTGGGTACACATGGCTAGGCTTGTAAATATCTTTGGGTCAATAGCCTAGTAACCACCTATAAATCTGTATTAAAAAAGTTGTGAAGGTACACACCAGAATTTTTGAGTACTGAATAGTTAAAAGGGGCTCCAAGATGGTTTTGGAGGGCTCTAAATGAGGAGCCTTGACTTTTTTTTTCTGACTGTGGTTTGAAGGTAATAAGTGCATCTGTTTTATAAAGCAACTTTAATGCAAATGTGGTAAAGAAGATGCCACTTATAGATTGAGAAAGGATTCTAAGCTTATAATAGTATTTGAGTTTTTTATTATTAACAGGTCTAGAATGGAGTGATTCCCTATTTTTGAAGTTTTACCTGACATAGTGTTTGACCATTTGAATAAGTCTATGATTTGGCAAGTGTAAAGTGTTAAAATGAAACTGCATGTGTCTTAGAAGGCTAGTGTGTGTTTGCAACCGTAAAAGTGGAAACGTGGAAAAGTACAGAATAAGTTTCATATAATGAGCCAGAGGCAGTATTCTTTCAAAATGACATGGTAAAAAAAACTTATTCCATACTAAGCTGAAAATGTAGATAAGGAATTGGAAATCTATTTTTACTAAACTTGACATATTTCTATTAGATATTTAGTAATGTTCTGAAGAATAAACTGCATTATGAACTGTATTAGTTAGCACTTTTCTACTGGATACTAGTGGAGGTATGAGTGGTAAAGTTTACTGCTTTGTTAAAGTTTTCTTATAAAGATCATGAATTCTTTTGTTTCGGGAGACATGACTTCCTGAGTACTGTCTCCCACACATTTTTATTATTTCTTTTAATAAATCATATTTTAACCTGCCAATGACTAAAGTTTATTTTATTATGGTTAAACCTTAACACAAGCAAGTCAAAAATGCCTGATTTAGAGGGATCAAGGTAGGTTATATTAAAACCTCTAAAATATGTTGTCTTTGGAAGGATTATGTTTCTACAGAAGGTTACTGATTAGAGCAGTCAATTTATTTTAGTTAGCTGTGGAAGCAGGGAGGGTTATGTAGGTGAAAGCTCAATCTTGGATCATTGTCATAGTAGTTTGTGCTTTTTTCCTTTTGTAAACATTTATAATGGCAATAAGATGAATATGATGGCTGCACAGCACTGCTTTTTGGCTTCACTGACTGCTAAGTCCAAGCTAGATTGAATAACAACAGGAGACAGAAAGTAGAAGGCATAATTAGAATAAACTGCCTTATGGATGTCATTTACATCACCATTATCATCATTAGCAACATATACTCACATTACACACAAGCCATATTGCATATAATAGCAGTGCAATGTTTTGTGGCAGTACCTGGAAATTTTGTGGTCTTTCATATGATTCCAACCAGCACTTTTGCCTCTGTTGGGACTGTAAATCCTTACAGTTCTTATGCAAATTTACCTTTAATTCTGCTCTTCTCCATTACAAGGATGCATGGAAGTGGATGATTGCTATGAACTGTTTCTTTGCTAATATGCATGATTTCTGTGCAGATCTGGTGTCCCTTTCAGGACATTTCCCTCCTTTCTGCCTAATGCTGCCTGAAAGGGCTTTGCCTATTGATACCAAATTGATTAACTGGTTGCTGATGATAGATGGCTTATTCCATTCAACACGCATAAATTAAGTATGAAAGTTAAAGAGACTCAAAACTATATATTTTTTATAAATGATATTCAGTCCTACAACACAATCAAACATTGGAATAGTTTTCGAGATTACATGAAAGAAAAAATATGGCTATTCATTTTCAAATTAGCCACTCTATAAGGAAATAATAAAGCTGTATCTAGTCAGAAACTATACATTGTATTTACTCCAATGACAATTTTCTTACACAGCTCTGATGATTTATGTTTGTTTAATAAATAACTGATCCAGACACTATCACAACAAATGCAAATATTACGCTAATATACTATTTCAAGAGTGCTTGTTCTAATACCAGCTCACTGTGTTCCAATTATTAGACTGCAGCATTGTGTCGATAGCTTATTAGACTTATTATTCTGTTGGCATAGCTTAGGTTTCCTAAACAAAATAGCCAGGTGTCTGGCTTAGAATGAAATCTAATTTTATATCACGTTAACTTTACTAATTCAGCTACATCATGGTTTGTTTTACTAGATTACAACTGCTTTCAATTAATTCATTACTGACCTGCTGTTATAATAATTTGTTTACAGCAAGGTCTATAGTTTTCCTTACTTCAGAGTGATTCAATACATAATTGCATGGTTAAAGTGATTAAATGTCTTTATTATGGCAAGATAATATGCAGGTAAGCAAAAGCAGGCAATTGAATTTCTTTCATATGTTTATGACTCTGTGTCATACAATATAATTATTGCTCTAAACATGTGACGAGTTTAATATATTTTTCTGTTTGTTTTATACATCCTAGGCTTCCCTAACCATCAGTTCTGTATTAGATGTTAAACTTCTTGGAGGGTCTAGTCAAACTGCTAATGCATATAAAGTTCCATAAATATGTTAAATGAACATTTTACTCCATGCAAAAGTATAATTCCGATTTTGAAAATACATATTTCTTAGACTTGTTTCTGTTATTTTGATAATTTAGCTTGATCAAGATTAACCATAAACTGTTCAACTATAAAATATGTATTCTTTTTTTTAAGTCGTATGAATTACTTGAATATACACTTGCACATCTATTAATTATTTAATTGCAGTCAAGGGCAGCACTAACTAAGAACTCCGTGAGAAACTGAGAAGAAATTACTGCAATGACTTGTGAAGAGAAGTAAAATAATTCAAGACTACAGAAACAATCATGAATTAAAAAAAAAAAAAACAGATGGAACTAGAGTTTCACATCTAATACCCTATAAGGTTTTGGCTCTAGCAACTGATGTAGGATTTCCTCCCTAGCTTTACTTGAGCTACATAACAGGTTATATTTTAATCAAACTAGGGGTTAGTAATAATGGGGGAAAATCCCATTCACTATCTTCTTCTATAGTTTTAAGAAGATAGTGAATGGGATTTTCCCCCAGTTTTACTGCGGTGGTGGTGCTGCGGTAGCGTTGTCGCCTCACAGTCAGACATTGCCCGTTCAATTCTCAGTTAGAGCATCTTCTGTGTGGCAACATGCGTGAACAGGCGTTCCTTCATTGAAGGTTGTGCATTAGGCCCGGCAAGCCAGCACATAAAACTCTACTGCCAATCATTAGCGGACTGGAGTTCCGCTGTGGCAACCCCTAACCGGGAAAAGCCGAAAGACACAAACAAACATCTTCTTCTATAGTTTTGCTTTTACTTCTCATGTGCTGTGTATTTTATCATCTCTCGGCTATTTTTTTTTTTTTTTTATTTATTTTTTTTTACATTTTTGTGGCTTATGCTTTCTTTGCTAACTTGTCCTGAGATGGAAGGTATAGCTTCCTCTCCCCAAAACATTGCCTTTAAAGCTTCTTCTGTGGCTTTCCCTACAGAGAGTAGCTCTAGACAAAAATCCTCTTCTAATTTAACTTTTCCACTATCTGAACAAGCCCTCATGAGAGTACTTTTTTCATTACCTTTCTGTTCTCCTTAGATAGAAGTGGGTTTAAAACTCTACATTTTCTTATCTGCCTTGCTTGCTATCATTTTTTTAACTGAGGGCCCTCCTTGCTTCTGAGCTAATACTTATTGTGTGAGTATATGTACCTGCCCTTTCTTGTACAATTTTTTACTTCAGATATTTCATTCAGTTTGCCCTCTGCACTCACACTAACATCATTTACAGTACTGGTTATCTTGCCTTATATCATTGGAACAGATTCTAGTAGAACACAAGATGCTTTTTACTATCTACCACAACCAGATTCAAGCCCCTTGTCCAGCTTCCACAGTTACTTCTTTTTCTAGGTATTTATTCTGGAACTTGATACAAGAGTCATTGCCTTGCCCCGCCCTTTTCCATTCTTTAATTCAATAGCACCTTTTCCTGAATAAGTAGAAACAGCTTGCTAATTTATAAATTTGGATTTTCCCACCACCATTTTCCACTGAGGATTAAAAATGTGTAACTCTTTAACTATTACATTATTATTAGAAATGGTTAATGGCTATTGTTACAGGACTGATGAATTAGAACTGTTTGAATTTCTAGACATGTAAGGGGATGTTCCTTTATGTCACTGTGATTGCATACTACCTCAATTTTTAGTACTAATGTTATGTTTATGTAGCACAGGATCATTGACAAGAGTAATCATCCTTCCAGACTCTAGCACAGCTTGAACAACTCTCCCTTCCAAAAATACAATATACTTTACTGGCTATGTTGTGACAGAATGATGTAATGTTAAATTAATCATGCTAGTACAGTCTTATCATATTCCATAGGGAATAAAACTCCATCTGTAGCTGGCATAGTATTTACAATTCTATTGCTAGCACAATTTTGTAATATTAGTGGCACAGAATCTGGCTATTTGACCACCCCCTCCATATATAAAACAAGTAAAGCCATTACTTTTTGTATAACTTAAAATTGAACATTTCTCATTAGAACTATTCTAAGAAATGTTTTTTAATATTATTTCTTTAAATTGATAAGTTTGCAAACTTGTCAGATTTCTTGGGATAGGTTTGCAAAACCCACTTTTCATGGTACAAGACAATGCTGCATAGTGCTAGAATTTCTGACATTTTCATTTTACTGTTATTATGAGGTTATATCATAGTTTTTTAAATGTGTTTAATTTGTGCAGCTCATCTTTTATCTGTTTGCCAGCATAAAAAATCCAGTTGCAAAATATTGTAGCTTGTAGAATGTATCACAGACATAGTCAGTTGACTGTACAACTGACTATGGCTGTGATACATAGTTGACTGTTCAGAGAGAAGACAAACAGGTCTATAGTTGAGGAACTCCCCACAGATGGATCAAATCTTGGAAGACCCCCAAACTAGTTTCCATTTGAGAGGGTTTGTCCTAGTCCTGCTCAGCTTGTCTGCCACACAGTTTTGCTCTGATGGAATGTAGGACACCTGTAGAGTGGGATGGTGCTGTGTAGCTGTATCACAAACTAAAATGGCTAGTCTGTAAGGGTTGCACGGCCTGGTTTTCTCTTGCTTATTAATGTAACACATGACTGCATTATTGTTGGTAACCATTAGAAGAGGCCCCAGGGACCAAAGATGATTCAGAGAGTTGTGTGCCTTGACCAGGGCAATTATCTCCTTGGTACTTATGTGCTTACATCTGCCTTTGGTGTCCTATACCCCCAGTAATTTTGCCCCTCCCAAAACTGCTCCTCAAGAAAAGTCCAAAGCATCTATGATGACTGACTATTTTGATACAAGGATGCAGAAGGGGAGACCTGTATTTAAGGATATTTGATGTATCCATCAAAAGATTTTTATTCTGACCCCCCCCCCCGTACTGGGATCTGAATAGATAAAATGTGTTGATGCCGGGACCAAGTAGATTCCAGATACCACTGTATCTTGCTCATGTGGAATCTTGCCCTGGATATCATGAGAATTATAGATTCTATGATAACCCAAATTCTGTGGTATTCCATCACACTGACCTAAGTCTGAGTGGAAAATCTTAGAAATAGATCCTGAAAAAGATCTGTTTTTTTTTTTTCCTGTAGAAGAAAAGTTCTTTGAACTGAAGTATTTAGTTGACATTCCAGGAACACAATCTAGTGTGAGGGAGTCAAGAAAGACTTTTGAATATTCTCTTGGAATCCCAGCTTGTGGAAGAGCTCTCTCACTCACGAGAGATAGTCTCTTGATATTGCAAAAAAGACTCTGCAAAGATAATCAAATTGTCTAAATATGGAAAATGTGGACATTCTATAGTCTGCAATGAGCTGTAATTGGAGCCAGACAATCTGCGAACACCCTTGGTACAGTGGATAGTCAGAAGGGTAAGGCAGAGAACTGATAATGTGATCCAGGCACACAAGAGCTTAAGAAACACCTGAAGTCTGGATGGATAGGGATGTGATGATGAGCATCTTTTAAATCTAGTGTTACCAGAAAACTTGAAAGAGGAAGAAGATGTAACAGGTTATAAAGTGTCATCATTCTTAACTTGGTCAGTATTGCAAACAGGTTTAGAAAAAGAAGATCCAGAACTAGTCACCAAGAATTTTATTCTTCATTTTTTGATACTAAGAACATCTTTGAAAGAATCCCCCACCTGGGAAGGAGTAACGGTTCAGTCTCTGCTTAGTCAGCATTTGACTAACAGGAGGAAACAAAAGTGGCTGATCTGCAGGATGAGGAATGACATCCTAGAAAGGAATAATTTCATGCCACTGCCATCTGTGACCCTGCTGAATGATTTCTGAAACCCATTTGTATGAAATAATCTGTTGTCAACAAGAAAAATGGAGATTCAGATTTTGTGAAAGAGTACAGGGGCTGGGGTGGGAGTGTGAGTCACAAATCTCAAGTCTCTTGAATACTCATTTAGACTTGTTGGACTATAATTTCTTTTGGGAGGTTGAGGCTTCTTTTAGGAGCCACCCTTGCCCACTCTACTTTAAAATATGCATATTTGAATTGTGCTGAGAAAAGGAAGCGCGCCCCTTTCATCAGACTTTTTGATCACATTTGCAGCGGGAGGGAGGGGTGGCAAACACTAAATCTTAAAACATCTGACAGGTTCTGATAATGCAGCCAAAAACACTCCTTAAAACAGTACCAGTAGCCATAGCCCTGGAAGAAATATCAACAGAATCATGCACACACTGCAAACAAGGAGTAGTGACCTGTGCAACAGAAGAAACTAAGTTAGTTAAAGGAGTTTTTCTTCACAAGAAGAAACTATTGATAAAACATTCCTGCTCCTTTCACTATATGCCAGATCAAACTTTGACATATGAGCCTGTCAATTTAAAATTCTGAAAATCAAAGTTGCAGAAGTATACACTTTTATTCCCATACCTGTAAATACATTTCCCATCATTGCAAGAAACAGTAGGGTTGGAATTAATTAAGTGCTTAGCAGCAATGGGGTCAACTAAGGCTATACCTACATGGTAAGAATTGGCAATACTGTTTAAACATTTAAAAGACTGGGGAACTTTATACATCTGATCTGCCTTTTTAGGGACAGCTGGCTATCAGAAAAACTGCAGACAGTAGCACATACATCCTTTAAAACAGACAAGACAGGACATGAGGAATGGGTGTAGGTACTGGAAAATCCTTGTGTAATAACTCACAGTCTTTTATCAGCTACTGAAAAACCTAAGTGTTCTCCCATGAAATACTCAAACACATTGCAACAGTAGCCTCAGAAAAAGAGAATCCCTCCCAGGAATAATCAGAAATGGAGCTCTCCTCTGAGTCTAAATTAGAAATCTGTAGACCAATCCCAAAATCCATCCCTGTATCTACCTGTTCAGTTTCAGTGTCTTGAATCTCTTCAGGAAAAGAGGCATCCCTCTTTTACCAGAAACTACTCTACAATAAGGATCAATAGCCTGAATTAAACTCTAATCCAATCTCAGTGAACTATTCCTATCCAAAGAAATTTGAGGAAGAGTAGATACATGTTTTTCTGTTCCTTTTGATAGGAAAAATGAGGCCAATCATGTTATTAATGGCAGACACTAGTTCTGCAGGAATGGACACAGCATTCTCACAAAACAAGGACACTTTCCCTGTTCCCTCTCCCAGTACTGAGAAGAGTGACTCTCCCTTGGCCACTGATGGGACTCCAACAGCCACATTCTCCACCATGTATCTATGTGTGTGTGTGTGTGTGTGTGTGTGTGTGTGTGTGTGTGTGTGTGTGTGTGTGTGTGTGTGTGTGTGTGTGTGTGTGTGTGTGTGTGTGTGAGAGAGAGAGTTATAGTTGGACCCTTGACTTGAAAGACAAATTCTGTGAACCTCAAAATGTCAATAATTGTTGATCAAACTACAAAACAATTAAAAAACAAAGGAAAAAGGAGCAACTATATTTATTTTTCAGGGAGGCAAGCTTTCTGCATGTCCTGTGTAGAAAGATGCACCACCAAACATCCATTGCTACTTATGTATACCAACTCTGAGATCACACAACAAGGGCCGAGAGAAAATTACCAATCTGCTATGTACTGCAAAGTTCCAAAAAGAAAGGTCAGCATTCTGAGATCAAAGCAGCCTATCACTTATGCTAGCATTAGACGTTTTTGATATGTTAAATGTTTGAAAAACTGTATGGTTTCCACATATATATACAAAACAACTAGCACCACAAAAAACAAATTTATATAATATGCATTTAATGAATATAATCAACTCTGTAAACCAGGTTTCACCAGATAGCTTCTTCAGTATAAAATCTGATTGTTTCTAATCTACTTAGTTATATATATATATATATATATATATATATATATATATATATATATATATATATGTATATGTACACAATCACATGACCAAAAGTTGCATTAACATTGGTCAAAATACATTATCAGAAGCTTCATAAATTATTTAAAAATCAATTATTAATTGAATAACTTAATACACCATATCAATCTTAATATAATATAAATATAATCAATTAACTCCAAATTTCAAATCATAAAATGCTGCTATATGATTTTAAGTCCACAGGCACACATATTAATAATCCACAATCTCTCGTTCTTATCCAAGAGCTTTTTACAATCCTGTTTATATCATAGTGATTTAGAAACAGCACTAACACCTGTGAATCTACACATAGCTGTGGGATGAGATAAAATTTGATTGTATAGGTCTCATGTTTACATCTCAAATCACTGAAATGTAATGACTCATGATACCTAAACTGACAAATCATCTGTCCATCATGTTAAGTACTGCATGTGCATTATGCAGATAAATACTGCTTTACGACAAATAAGCTATTAATTGTTTAATATCATAAACACTGCTGTTGTTTCTGGAAGAACATGACTTTGGTCCTGAATAGCTAATTGCATTTCTTACTATTGCTATATAAAGAGCATTAATAAATTCCAGTCCAACTACTGATATTCTAAGTATTTTAGTCTGATACTTATAACTACTAAGTCAAAGTGTTGCCTCTCTTAAAGTGGAACTACATGTAGGGAGGACACACTTAGAAAAAAATGTCAAAAGTCAAAACTAGCAAAAATGTATTGATTACCTGTATGATCTTAAAAGTACTACCAAACATAATAATAAATCTTATAGAATTATTGGTAAAATTAGGTTTCTTATAGGACAAAAGTTGTTCTTTAGGAATACATTTAGCCCTTGTGTTGGCATCAGTCAATTTACTGTGACTACATCGTCTCCTTATAAATCTATCATGTAGATCATTAGCTATTTTTTTTTGCAAGCTCCTTAAGAAGTTGGGAAAGAGGGTCATTGTCCTTTATATACCTAGGATTTATTCTTAGGAAACAATTTCTGATACAGGCTGGTCTGGAAAGTCTCATCCATTACTCTGGTAAAGTTAATCTCTAAAGAGAAACAATAGTAAATAAACAATGTTTAGCAATAATGACACTGCCATGCTGTTACTATTTAAGTACTTGTCGAATAGAATCAAACTGGGTGCATTGCCTCTCCACAGACACCATCAATAATCCAGATGTCACCACCACTTTACAGTATTACAAAGAAAGGGATGGTTATGACAGTCATATATAAATCTATATTCAAAGTACCTATATAAGTCTACATAAGTGGGGACAAAAGTTGCCCTCATAGCAGAACATCTTAACTGTAAATAACAGTCATCCCCAAAACAAAACATATTTTTTCAAGGATTAACAGAAATAATTCCGAGTAAATATTGTTGAATCTGGAGTCATAGGATCTAATATGCTCTAACTACAATTTAATGAACTCACATCCAGAATTGCGGGGCTTGAAGTATATAAACTATCAATATCCACTTTACATAGGATGTCTTCATTTTCAGCTAGATTTCATTAATGATAGAAATTCAATGGAATCACAAATATGTGAAATGATATGAAACAATAATTGTTTCAAATGAAACTCTAAAAACTGATACAGAGGTTCATTAAGCAACAATGAGACTTCCTGCAACAGGGGGAAATTCTTATGGAACATGAGCAACATATACAGTCTTTGACTAGAAGATTTAATTACAGTAATTTCATGTTGGGAGGGCTTTTGTAATTAAACAATGTATAACAGACAAATCTAAAAAATAATTAATAGAGCCTTTAAAGACACAAGTGAGAACAAATGGCAACTTCATATAAAATCTATTATAATCCAAATATTGGTTAGTCTCAACTACTTAATCAGATTTGTCCCAGACAATCAATTCCCCATCTTTATCAACCTGTACAATAGCAACAGAATCCTCTTGTTTTAAACATTTAAGTTGTTCCATTTCATTTTAGTTAAATTGAATAATAATCCCTGAATATTTCATTGCCATAAACAAACAGTTCTTTAATCAAGGTGTGTTCAAATAACTTAATTGTAGGAAAAGGTAAATAAAATGCAGAAGATTTAAACCTAAATCCAGAAATGGCAATAGAGGTATTTTTCATTGTTATAAAACCAAAATGTAGGATTAAGCATTCAGTAAAAAGCTTTAATATCTATACTGGTACACTATTCAGATGGAACAAAATTTAACCTTTTAGTCAACAATTGAATTGCATCTTGACCAATATTTTTAGTTAAAAGATTAACAATCAAATAATCAGATTCTAGTTCATTTATATGTCCATCATTTGATGAAATAAATACAAAATTCCCTCATCCATGTTTGTGATGTTTATTGCCAACTTATTGCATCTTAAACATCTGAAATATTTCCTACTATAGAACATTTAGGTGTTGGAAAAGAATCTACAACATGAAATCAGTATAAACCATTCCCATAGAGTCATATGCTGTATCCAGTCTCTGAAGTATCAATTTCTGTGCAGTGAATTTATTACATTTCCATTTAAAATCTTGTGTTGGAAATAATGGAGGTTTGTAAATGTGACCTGAAAAAATGTACCAAATGCTTTTGTTGATTCCAACTAAAGGACAAATTATTTTGATTATCATTGATATCTCTTTAAGTTCTCATGCTTTAAGTTCTGAGTCAAGGGATGACATCTTTTTAACAAATTTGTAACAAAAATTAAATATAGCATGTGATGAAAAGTTACTGACAATGGCCAAACTGATATCAGCTTCAGATACAAAATATATTTATTCCTGTCCCATAGAGGCCATTGTTGCTGGAAGAGGTTCACTTACAGACCCTCTCTCTGACAGATTGGAAACAGTCAGATTTTGTATTGAAGAAGACATGTGGCAAAATATGGTTTACCAAGGATGTTGTCATGTTTTACCTCAATGAACAAACAAACAAACAAACAAATAAATATATATGCAGTCACCTCTATTATAAGAAGAGTAATAACAGAATGCCACCTATTATATGTATTTAACTGCCAAGTATATGTTTAATGGAATTTATGCTGTGGGTCTCAAAAAGGATTCTATTTCCTTCTCGGTCACTCCCTAAGCCCACCATACTTTTAAAGTTGTGTTTAAACAATCTAATAAAAATAATTAAAATGTCCCTTCTGTGTGATACAGTGAGATAAAGCCCTAAGTGCAGCTCATGGCATTAGCTCTTGAAAAGCAAAGGAGGGGAGAATGACAGTGATGGACTGCTGCTTTCTCTACAGTCCTGGAGAGAAGGATTTGGCTCTGGATTGTCACTCAGTTGACATTTAGAGGGAAACTGGTTGTTATATTCATGCAGTATAGCCCTGTTTAGCACAATGTATGGAGGAGTTAGCATGCACAGGCACACTTCCCACAACACTCATCACTGAGAAGAGCTCATATGATCTACCACATCGGGGGCCCAAGGGGAAGGTAGGTCACTCATTTGTATCTGACAACTGATCAGTTCAACACCACTTAACGCTCATGTTTAGGCAGCTTAGAAACTCCAGGCAGGAACGAATGAATGTGTCTTATGACTCTGACCTAACTTAGGGATGCATGGCTATCATCCCTGATTGAAAGAATAAGCCAATTCAGAAAATGTATTGCAGCTATTTTGAAAGTCCAGTGGAGTAGCAAAGAAAGTAATTAAAAAATGCATACTCACTTTTAGAAAAAGAAAACCATTCCTGGTATTCTCCCACTCCTTGTATTGGTCTTTGGATTTTTCACACCGGTAACATCAGAAAGTTTCTTCCAAAGTTTAGAACAAATACTCCTGAAGACAATAATTTGTCATCAACTCAATGAAGATTATAGAGCCATCTTTCCTTGTTTCAATCATTATAATAAAAATACATTTTTTTAAAATGCTTTATTAGAGAAAACAGTAACAACATATACAACAAAATGGGCTCAACAGCATTAAAACAGCTGTGTCCACTTCAAAATACTTTGATATTATGTTTTCAGTATTTTGAGCTTTCGAGATTTTGAGTTCAGTGTTTTGAGATTCAAGATTTTGAGCTTTTGAGATTTAGAAGAAAACCCATTTATATATATATATATATATGTATGTATGTATGTGTATAGATAGATGATATTGATGTGATTGTCTCAGCTTTGGGAGAACTGATGCATTAGCAAATAGAAAGAGAGAAATATTTCAATCCAATCTAAAAAAACAACAACAAAAAAAAAAACAGTTTTCAAGGGAAAAGCCTTCCCAACCATGCACCCTTCAAGTTATATGTGCTAACTGTAAGATTGCACAACAGTGGGGCAAGTGCAGTTTCCCAAACCCTGTTCTACTGAAAAATAAGCCTGTAAGACCTTTCTGTTTTATAGACTGATCAATGTTTGCAAAGTCTGCATTTTGTTGTCTACTTTGTAAATATCAAGAGTTGTGTGTTTCATACAATTTCAGTACAAATTTTATTATTTAAGAAAATAGTAATAACTTATTCATCTCACTCATCATTCTTTCAGGGCAAAAAATAAATAAATAAATAAAAGCTAAAAGTAGTCATCCACAAATGTGAGTACTCACTCTTATTTGCAACCTGTGTCTGTGACTTCGATAAACATTGGCATTTTTTTTGTAAGCTAAACTCTGTACTGCTGTCTCTAAAATGTTGTTATTACATTAAATCAGCATCAGAATATTTTCCGACCTTATTGTTATATACTGTAGTATCTGAATGGTCGGATGTGATAGATTTGTATTTTAGTTATTTTATTTGCCCTATATTTCCTTGACTACTAGCATTGATAGTTGTTACTAGATATTTGTTCGCATATATCTCACTGTTGTTTAGTTATTATCATTACTAACTGCATTAGAAGTTACAGATTATATTATATACCATTAATAGCACTGATTTCTCTGTAGTGCAGTTGTTCAGAAAAATCAACAATAATAAAATCTGTATTACTTTATACTTGACTGCTTAGCTTGCACTGATGTTTTTGTTTATTTAGCATTTCTGCATTGATAGAAGTTACAACTGTATTACATAATACTTGATTGCATATACGTGGCAGAAGCTCCATTTCTACCATTGCATATCTATATGCATATTTATTCTCAGATTTGTTTGATATCATTTGGTTGCATTCTCCTAGTTCTGCTACTCCCTCCCCACCCTCCTTTCTTCTTTTCTGTTACCTGCCTTTCCTCATAATATAGCTTTTAATGTATTACCTATAACTCCCTTCACATCCGCTCCTATCACACTCAGTTCTGCTTAAACTTTATTACCTACCTGTGTTAGCACCTATATTATATCTTAATTCTTCCCACTGGATAACCTCTCTCTACCCACCTTTTTTAATAGGTTCACATGCTCATTACTGGCCCCTTGTTTAACCTACAGACCTGTCTAACCTGTACAGTATGTAAGGCGCAACAATACCTCGGTCACTGTAGTCCACACTAATGACACAAAAAAATCTTTAATTTTTAATTTATATACAGCCTGCATTTTTTATACTGTACCCATCCTATGTAACTGTACTGGCTCCTTGTACCTCACCACTCAATGTCCTATCCCCTCTTTCCTTTCCCTTTCTGCTACAGACTTTTTCAAACTCTAAGTTATACAGTCTAGGTAGCAGTTTTTTCTTTGCTAATCCTTAGAATGTTTTGTATCCTTCATACAGTTTACACACCTTCACTATAGTTAAGTCACTTGAACCTTTCTGTTCTTTTTTTCTACCAATTTTTTACCTTTAGCCCTATATTTTCATCCCTGCATACCCTTACTATCACTGCGTAAAACAGCCACTGTTCCCTAGCCTGTAATTATCAACAGAGTATTCCCTGTGGTTCTTTCTTCACAACCTTATTTGTTAACTTATCTGATTTTTTTTTTCAAGCTACTCGACCCACTCCTTTCGCCCTCGCTCAGCTTGGGCTCTCTCCTCTAACCTCCCCCATTCCCACCCACCACAATCCAATTACATTTATACTTGCCATAACTCCTCCACTTCAACATTGCATACAATCACCCACTACCACTTATTTTCTATCAGATCACACCACACCCACCTTTTTAACTATCCACCCTACAAGCTTATCTTCAACAAGAGTATCCATAGTTCCTCACCCTATATCTCTTATACAACCTCTCTCACACTGCAGACCCCATAGTCTTCAACCCCCTTATTTAACTCATTATCATGATTTACCCTAAACTTATGATACTCATCCTCATTGTCCTTACCCATTCTGTCTTGTTACACATGCATCATTCAAACCCCAAAACTTTTTCATGATAGAAAAATCTACCTCAATGAATACATTCCTAGAAAAGCAAACATAGCCTCTATGAATCTAGCATACTATTATTTACTAAATACAACCTTCAACAAGGGTCCCTTAAACCTAAACCACTGTTGCCATAAAAACTAAAGCATTTAATAAAATCTACCCTTCATAACCACAGTTTTACATTATACTCCAATTTATCCCAGTGTGGGGACATACATCCAAACCCATGTCCCAGTTCTAATCTCACCTCTTTTAAAACTTATTCCCCTAAAAATATATTTCTAACTACTCTTAATCTACCCAGTATTTGCCACAAAACCATAGACTTCCATGCATGACTATCTCAATACTCCCCTGACATACTTGCAGTCACTGAAACATGGCTTAAGCCACACATCAAAGATACTGATCTGCTCCCACCAGGTTATAACATAATAAGAGCAGACTAAACTCATAAAAAATGGGGAGGGTTAGCCTTAATCTATCACAACTCATTTACTATACAACCATACCCCAAGCCTACTCCTTCTATCTCTACTGCTGAAATTCTCATGGCCTCCTTAAAAATCAATAAAACAAAACAATTATGCATTGCAGTCTTGTTTATTCCACCTCACAACATCATTGCTATATTAGAAGACATCCTATCCTGGATCTCACAAAATATATCCAATGAAACAATCATCATTGGGGACACTAATATTAAGTGGCAAAAATTAAACTCAGACTATTCAGCAAATAACATACATATTTATGGATTTACACAACTCATCTCTTCATCAACAAGGATTCAGAAATATAGCAACCCAGGATCTATCCTGGATTGGATCCTGATTTCAGATCCCCACAAATACTCCAACTCTTCCAGAAATTTTAAGTGACCACCTTCCCGCCTATACTTACAGAATCATGACCCATACTTCCAAAAAACACAACTTCCCACAACTTTTCTAACTTCAACCAACACCTCTTTAATACTAAAATCATTAAACTAGCCCATATGAAAAACCCTACCCTTAGGTGATGCCATCAGTCATTTCAACAAACTATTTCTGGATACCCTCAACAACCTAGCCCTACTTCGTACTAAAAGAATAAAAAACAACCATGCAACCTGGCTACCAAATCAACCAAAAACTTTCTAGTAATGAGAGATAAAGTTTGGCAGGAAGGCAAAGGAACAAAAAGGACATACATCTCCAAAAATATAGACAGCTATGCAACCAATAACACCAAGAAGAATAGTTCCAGAACCGCAAAGTGAAGACAATAGTTCGTAAAAAAAGTAAGTCCTTTATTAGTTGCCAAGTGGTAAAAATCCAAAGACAGTTGGTACAAAGCAGCAAAATCAGACCAAATGGTAAAAATCCAAAGTCAGTAGGTACAAAACAGCAAAATCAGACAAGCGCTTTCGCTTGGAAAATGCCAAGCTTTTTCAAGTCAAAAACAGTTGCCTGCAGTGAGGCAACTGTTTAAATGAGGATGTTAATTAGTCACATGTTTGGTTAGAGCTGAGTTGCATTAAGAAACAATTGAGACTGTTTTGAGCAAATGAACAGCCAAATAATAAAATGAAACATTAAAATGTGCATAGGTTAAATTGACATTGCATTGTTTATACATGACTGGTAAACCAAGTGAGTGTTATGATGAAATTAAAAACTTTGCTTGTCCAAAAGGTTTGGATAGAAATACAAATACAAATACAAGTGGAAGTTTAAAAAAAGCTGTGTGTGATCCAAGTGAGTTTGAAGTCAGCAGTCCTGTGTAATATGAGAATCAATGTAGTGCTGTTATGTTAGCCTTAAAAATAGATGTTATGATGCATATGAATTTGCACTACTTGGTGACTTGGGGCAAGTGTGTTCAATGGGCAAAGAAACAGTGTTGAAAAATAGTGAAAATAGGATGAGACATGCTACAAGGGACTCCTTATACCCCCCACTGCTTGGACGCACGCAAGTGCAGATCCCCAACCTCATGTTACAACAGAGCAAAGAAATGGACGGCAATTTCATTTACACTTTCTCCGACAACTCTGAACAAATTGAAACTATTGTATCCAAATACTGGTTTGTACTGGCTGGCAATGACGACTTCAGGAGTATCATTCCGGACAAACCTAATTTTGTGAGGAAGAGGGGGCAAAACCTCAAAGACATCTTCGAGAAAACCCATTGCAACTACTCACAACTCTCACAACAACAAGGGCACCTTCAAATGTGGTGCCTGCAAGCAATGTCCTCTCATTGCAAACAAATCCCACATCTACCTTGCATCCAGACACACCTGTATCAGATCCCCCTGTCACTTTTCATGTGGAACAAAAGGGGTTGTTTATATCGGGCTCTGCACCGGTGCCTTTTATGTGGGCAAAACAGAGAGGGAATTCAGGAAAAGGCTATACGAACACACTTACGACATTGAAAAAAAAAAAAAAAAAAAAAAAAAAGAAAAAGGAAAGCAACGTTTTTTTCAAACACTCACTTACATGTCCCAATTACAAGTTGTCTTTCATGATCCTTGAACAAGTGAACCCTAACATTAGAGGAGGGGACTGGGAATCGACCTTGGAATACAGGGAGCTTGTCTGGCAACTCAAGCTAGATGCAGGCAGGCCCCCGGGGTTAAATGGCACACTTAGTATAGGCTCGGTTCTGAAGCTCAGAAGGGCTAGATTATAGCATGTCTCATCCTATTTTCACTATTTTTCAACACTGTTTCTTTGCCCATTGAACACACTTGCCCCAAGTCACCAAGTAGTGCAAATTCATATGCATCATAACATCTATTTTAAGGCTAACATAACAGCACTACATTGATTCTCATATTACACAGGACTGCTGACTTCAAACTCACTTGGATCACACACAGCTTTTTTAAACTTCCACTTGTATTTGTATTTGTATTTCTATCCAAACCTTTTGGACAAGCAAAGTTTTAATTTCATCATAACACTCACTTGGTTTACCAGTCATGTATAAACAATGCAATGTCAATTTAACCTATGCACATTTTAATGTTTCATTTTATTATTTGGCTGTTCATTTGCTCAAAACAGTCTCAATTGTTTCTTAATGCAACTCAGCTCTAACCAAACATGTGACTAATTAACATCCTCATTTAAACAGTTGCCTCACTGCAGGCAACTGTTTTGACTTGAAAAAGCTTGGCATTTTCCAAGCGAAAGCGCTTGTCTGATTTTGCTGTTTTGTACCTACTGACTTTGGATTTTTACCATTTGGTCTGATTTTGCTGCTTTGTACCAACTGTCTTTGGATTTTTACCACTTGGCAACTAATAAAGGACTTACCTTTTTTACGAACTATTGTCTTCACTTTGCGGTTCTGGAACTATTCTTCTTGGTGTTATCAGTTTTGCTCTTATTTTTCTTCAGCTATGCAACCAAGCAAAACAATAAACAATGATAAGAGCAGTATTTCTCTCAACAATTAACCTCCCACAAAAACGACCCTAAAAAATTTTGGCTCACAATTTCTTTACTCCTCATGCCAGGATCCAAAGAAAACACATCTCCAGCCAATGAAAAATCCTCATCCCAAACAGCAGTTGCATTTAATACTCATCTTATAGACAGCATACTCAAAAACTAGTCAATCATCCCAATAAACCCATAAATCTTCACTCCATGCACAACCTCACCCATTGTAAAACAACTTCCAAGTACTCATCTTCTTTCTTTCCCCCACAAGACATGTCTACAACTGACCAACATCTTCCACCACTCTCTCTACAACCAGTACCCACTCACCAAATACATAAATTACTTCTTAAGCTCATGGCCCATGCTTACACTTATCAAGGGTATTAGAACTTGTCAAAGATTTTGGATGCATGGCTAGGCTTAAAACAGCCCTTGCGGTCATTAACCTTGTAAACACCTATGAACCTATGAAAATGTTCTCATTTTGCTGGCAACCTCCCATTGAATACTTAAAAATTGCCACAGATGCTATTGCAGATCCTGACAACATTCCTATCAACCAATCCATCACAGAATCATGCATCCCCACCCTTTGGAAAAATACATAACAACTCCCTTACACAAAGTAGGAAAGTGTAATAATATAACTAACGTCCCTTCGCTATCCTATCTCCCCTTTCCAAACTGTTAGAAAATGTATACACAAGCTTGACCATATTCTTCAAAACAAATTACTTACCCCCACCCAACATGGCTTCAGACCATCACACAGCACAACAACTGCACTAATCTCCTTTACAGATACAGTCAACAAAGCTAGAAATGCCCCACTATTAACCTCACTATTACTTCTTGATCTGTCCAAGGCCTTTGATACAGTTCATACCCAATACTATTACAAAAATCTCATCTCTTTGTGTTTCCCTATCCACACTACAATGGTTCAGCAGTAATTTAGCAGTAGACAGCAATGTGTAAAATGGCAGGGCTGTCTCTCCCACTATCTACAGAACAACACAGGAGTTCCTCAAGGGTCCAGTCTTGGACCCCCCTCTTTAACACCACCATAAATAGCCTTCACACTGCTTCCCACCAACATTCCTTAATCCAAAATGCTGATGAGTCTACAATTATCTCTTCCTCCAACACACCTTCAACAATTAACCCAAACTGTCTTCTTCTTCATTGAAACCTGGCTAAATAATGCACAACTTCTGCTGAACCCCAGTAAAGCCAAACTCCTCCTTTTTACACCCAAGACACTCTCAAATGACTTTAAGATTTTTTTCACTAGATAATACTCAGATTGAAATGGTCTCTCAAGCCAAACTATTAGAAGTGACCATAGACAATAAACTTTCCTTTGATCTCCATATTCACAATGCAACCATAAACATTGCAAATTAGGGACTCTATTGACACAAAATCTTTATGGATACAACCACCAAAACTACACTGGTCACTACCTACCTGCTCCACTCTCTACTTTATGGGGCTCCTATTCTGACCAATATTCAGATTACCCTAAAAAATAAACTTGAATCCGACTGTCATAAAATCTCTAAATTTGCAATAGGTGCACCTCATTACAAACACCAATGCATTGCCCTCAATGCCCTCAAGTGGCTCAAATTCCCACAATGCCTAAACTACCTGCAACTAGGTATGGCCCACAAAGTTATATATCAACCAGAAAACTGTCCTGCTGTAAACTCAGTCCTTCAAACCTATATACCTATCAGGGCTCGCCGATCTGAAGATGATCAACTTGCAACCCTATACAGACTGAACAAAAAAGCTGGTCACTATCTATACTCTCACACTGTCACAAAACTCTGGAATGCCTTACCAGAAAACCAGTTTTAAACTCACTCTAAAGAACTTCCTTCTGGAAACAGGTATCTGCTCCTCTTCCAAAACTACTTAGCTACCCCCCTTCACTTCCTCCCACCTTTACATTTTTCCCTTTCTGAACTTCTTATCCACCACCTTCCCCTACTGTTCTACCTTCCTTCCTCCTCTCACTTTCTTCCCTCTCCCCTCATACCTCTTTAATACATCCTCAATCATCTTTCTAGCTCCACCTACATTTTTACCACACCCTCCTGTATACCCCTACTTAGGGTCTATATCCCCTCTAGCAAAATTCTAGATTCTTGCTTTGCCTCACTGAACATTCTACAATATTTTATTCCTTATCACTTATACCTAACCTGCTGCCTAAGACCAATTATGCTTTTTATATGCCTCCTTCATTAATTAACCTGGTGTATACCTTTATATCTCATTTTTGTCTTTGACAACTCATTGTGTAAATATATTATAGACTACCAGTATAAATCTCATCCCATATTACTTTATCTTCTCTGTAAATCAGCTACTAGTCTTGCTAATGTCTATTAATTTAATCTGGTGGTGGTGCCGTAGTAGCGTTGTCACATCACAGTAAGAAGTTATCCTGTTCGATTCTCAGCTAGACCATCTTCTGTGTGGAGACATGCATGAATGGGTGTACCTTCGTTGAAGGTTGTGCACCAGGGCCGGCAACTCGGCACGTAAAAATCTACTGACAATCATTAGCAGAATGGAGTTCTGCTGTGGCAACCCCTAACTGGGTAAAGCCAAAAGACACAACAAGAACAACATGTACATTTTTACCAGTTGTCTGTCATGCACTTCACTGTAAATTATATACTAAATGTTAGCCCAATACTTCTGTATATTTTTGATGTTTACGGTTGTCAAGCTTTTCTTCTTGGGTCTCCACTAAAAATAGGTTCCTGACCCAGTCGGAATTTCACAGTTAACAAATGCCAAATAAATAAATAATACATAACTTGAGAATCTATCAAAGTATTATTCAGATGGAAAGTTAATTTATCATTAATAACCATGGTAATTATAGGATAATCAACAATCAGCATGGATATCGGACAGTAATGATAAGGGAAAGTTCCCTCCAATCCAGATTGCCGATCTTTTTTTTTCTTAAAAAATGCCAGCTTCTTGCATTCATGAAGGAATCTTCCAGTTTGGAGTAGTCATAAATTAACTAAGTTGATATTAAAAAGGAATTAGTTGATCTTTAAAAATGAAATAAAGTTCAGATATAAATTCATCAAGGCATGGTCCCTTATTTATTTTTAATTGCGTAATACTCTAAATTATTTCTTGTTCAGTAAAAGTAATACAGGCAAGCTTACATTGAAAAGTATCACATAACAGCTCATCAGTTTTGTTTGAATCACTAATCTAATCTATGTTGACATTTTCTCAAAATGTTTTCCACTTAGTGTGATTATTTGATCATTATATGAAAAAGATATACCATTGCTGTCAGACAGTATTTGCATATTGCTTTCCTGCATTGAGAAGCCCATATTTTGTCAACTTTATCATCAAATATAAAACTACGCTTGAAAGACACACTGCCCGCAGGTTTTGCCACTCAGTTTCACAATCAACTTTCTCATTTAAGATCTCCTTCCATAATAAAATGTACATATCATAACTTACTGGCACCAACATATTAAAATACATTTTCTCATAAATGCCATGAAGTTACTGGGAAACAATTTTTTTGCTATGTAACATGACATAATATTATAAATAAAAGCTTTAAATACACCCATTTTGTACAAACCAAGCTGACTCAAATGTATTTGTTTCCCCTGAAAGTTTAATGACATTCTATATTTTGGTGCATAAATTGGGTGAGTGAGACAATCTGTATATGAATGAAGATTAAAATCATAACCAAAAAATGTTGCTCTTAAACCATATGACCAGATTAAGCAAATTACACCTACTCTTAAAAATGTATATTATGAAACAAATCTTAAGAAAAAAAAAGTCAATTCTAGAAGAAAGCTTTGCAACAAGACTAACATGAATAAATCCGTTGCTATTAGGATTCACTGTCCACCAACAATGTAATAGACTTTATTTCATCAATCATTATTGTATCAATAAATCAAGATCTAATAAAGCATTCCAATCTCCTCCAACAAGCATGGTGGTATTACCTACTACTTGTATCAAGACACTAATATTCTCTAAAAAATAGTGGAATATCAATAGAAGGACCATAAAGTGATATAACTTATATAAATAAGACTTAAATTTCACTGAAACAGCAATGACCTAACATGGAATGTCAAACTTAAATTCAATAATCTCACTATTGGAAATTTTAACAAAACTCAAAACCCTTGTAGATTTTGATGCACAAAATTGTTAAATATATCCTTAATGCATTTGTACTTAGACTTCAAAAATAAGTATTGCTCATTGCATATATGAGTCTTTTGTGACACAACTATATCTTTGGAACAACTTCTTATATAATTAATCACTTTCCTTAAAAAATATTTAATGACATAAAAAGAAAAAAAACATACATACATACATATATATATATATATATATAGATAGATAGATAGATAGATATCTCAAAATGCACTCCTTCATAATTTAATATAAAATGTGAAACAATAAAAATAAGAAAAGAACACTCTGTTGTCATGAGTATAGGATGTACAAGACCATTATAGAGTGAAAATGTGCTGCAGATATTCCCTTCAGGATTGAACATCATGGTGACCAGTACTAGTGGCACAGTCCTGAGATTATGCATGAAAACCATTGGATTACAGAGATGGCCCACAATTGAGTGGGACTGCCTAGAATTTGCTTGCACGTTTAATTAGGTAGGTAAAATGTCATTCTAATTGCAAGTATCTTGACACAGTTTTAACATCACTGGAAATTACTGAAATGGGTCTGTGTTTTCGACGTTGGTAGGATTTTTAACTGGTCTGAGCATGACTATAATAAGTGATGCCCTAGAGAAGGTAATGATTTCTTCATCCAATTTAGTCACCTCATTTAGGTTTGTCAATGAAGCCAACAGCTGCTCCTCTTCCATTTTGTAAATCTCTGTGTTTAGGGAACCTGGCCTAGGATTTCCGTCTGCTTTGGATGATTTTTCTAGACCCTATTGTGTTTCTCTAGATGAGACAGGTTGCTCACAGTAAGAATTTTGTTGACCAGTAATGGTGTGAAGCTTTAAACATTCAAGGAAATCTGTAATTAGCCATTCCAAGTTCCTTGTCTTTTTTCCTAAACGCCTAATGAAATGCGATTAATTCCTCACAGATTTTTCAAGTATGGGTTAAGACTATTTCAGAAACATCTGGACATATAGAATATGTGTTATCCTACACTGCCTTCTCTTGTGCTTAATCCTAAGTGCCAGCATCTTCCCTCGCTAATTGTTCTTAGCCAAAATCTGAAAGACAGCACATAAGTATAGTTCATCTCTGTCACTGCCCAGCCAAGTTTAATATATGTTCACTTGAAATTTTTTAATATTTTTTTATTTTATTTATTTATTTTTTTTTTATGTTTTAAATATGTTTTATTATTAAACCTGGTCACTGAATAAAACTTATGCAAACCATCTACTTTCTGCTCAAGTTGCAAAATACATTAATCATTGTTTTCCAAATTTTGGGACTTTGCCCAGGTGCATAAGTTGCAGATCTCAAGCTTTAGAAAATTCTACCATGATCTGATGGGAAGACAGTCCAAACGGTTCTTATCACTAAAGTCACTAAAATTCCACCAAACACACAAGACTGAGGATTTTACAGTATAAGATTATCTATCCTCCTAGGCCTATTAGGCTTGATAGAGTCTACCAATACAAATTAACACAATTGTTTTATGATCCATTACTAGCACTGCCATCATGCTGGTGTCCTGTACATACAGGGCAAAGTCAGTAATATGTATCTGATTCTTGTAGTGCTATCATCCCAAGTGAAAAAAGTACACTCTATTTTATCTATGCTTAAAGTACAACATATATCTACATGCCACTGTTCCCTCAAATAAGCATTAATCAGCCTTTAAGTTCTGAGGTACCTTGCTGATACTGACTTCTTTATATCTCTGATGGAGTTAAGGGCAAAAATCACAACAAACAACTAATGACACAGTCTATGCAGAAGCTAATATTAAATAAATAACTTCTCAAAGAGGCTAGCCTCATCTTTTGAATGCTTGTCGACATTCCCTAGTGTGATGAGGGAGTTAATAGTATTAAAAGTGGCCCATATAGTCCTTCTTTAACTGAGTTGGTTAGGGGTTTGGTACAATGGTTAAGGTATTTACATCACTAACACAAGGTACAGGTTTGATCTTCAACTTTGGAAGGGAAATTAATTGGGCTTAAAATGGCCCTCAAGGGCAGCTAGCCTAGTACTTGCATATGAACCCATGAATGCTGCTGTACTTTCACCTATCCCATAAAATACTTAACACAAATCGCTAATTACACCCAAATTTCTTATAAACCCTGCACTCCTGTGGAAAAGCAATGCAAAGTTTTAGCTTTGCAAACCATCTTTTAAGCACTGTCTTTTCTTGGGGAATAGAAACCACAAACATTGAAAGAAATGCACTCTAATGTTTTAGCTAACTAAAGCTGCTATAGTCTAAGGAGCAGAGAAGCAGAAGGTGAATGTTGTTTCATAGTATCAAGCCCACAAAAGCAAGTTGCATCAAAGCCACACATATAAAACTTGCCATGGGTGAAAATATAACTTTCATTTCAGAAATATCTGCAATAGTAACATATGGCCAGATTCAGAAAATGTCATGTTGTGCTAAGCGGATTTATATGATGCTCAGGGAAAACTCAGTTACACAATATGGCTAAGCTAAATAATGTTGTTGATCATGTTATAGGCTAATGATTGTACAATAAAGTGTCTTGTATGCTAATGAGGCATACCAAGATGGTAGAGAGATTCAGAAATCCTTAAATGTTATGCAGCAAAGCTGCACTTGGTTTAGATTTGATCTTGGTCATATGCCCATATAGAGATAGAGTATATCAGGCAAATATGCTTATGTTTGATGCAGGCTTTGGCTCTGTATATCTGTACGAAGGCCTCTTTCCACCTGCTTTCCCCTACACTATGCAATGTTATCCCTGGAGTAGGATAATTCAACAACCACATTTTATCATTGCATGTCCTTCACAACATTGAGATGGTGGACCATTACCATGTGGACAAGGATGCCATGCAAGAAATAATAGAACTGTGACAGCCTCATCTGCAGCACTGTGAGAGTGAAGGAGTACCTACCCAATGAATACCAAGGTATATGTTTCCCTATGTATAATAGTTCCAGGGAGCTTTCAACAATCTGCTGGGACACAGTGTGAGTATCTTAGGCATGTGCCTCAAGAATAATCCATCTGTTCCTCAATGTCATGCTTCAGTATGTGGGAGAGCATATGCAGTTCACATGTACCCCAGAACACAGAGTCAGTAACATGCATGGGTTCTTTAATATAGACCTTTTGCCTGAGGTTCTAGGGGCCATACACTGTATACACTTTTAAAAAGAGGCCCCGCTTAGTGAACTAGGAAGGAGGTATGTGAGCTACAAAGGGTATCAGCTGTCAGGTGGTATGCTACATGGTGCAAGCCACACAGGCAGTTTTCATGTTTCCCACATATGAACACATATGACCTGTACCAATAGGTTCTGTGGGGTGCTTTCATACAGGGACATCTTGTTGGTGATACTAAATATGCTCTGTAATACTGGGTCTTGATACTCATCATAAATTCACATAACTGGATTAACCAGGGGTACAACCATACACTGTCACAAACCAGAAACATTGTAGGGCATTTGCATGGGCTGCTGAAGGCATGCTTCCATTTTCTGGATTCCTGCAGTGGTGACCTGCACCACATGTGCCAAAATGCTGATCATGTGTGCAGAGTTATACAATATTGTAGTTAGGTAGCAGTTGTAGCAGGGTGACCTCCTGCAGACCCATCAGTTCTCACCCCCACAGGCAACAAAAGCTGAGACAGAAGAGGAGCCAGCAGCAGGGGATGATCATGCCAGATGCAGGAGGGCACAGCATGCCACAGCACTGGCAAAATGACAGCAGACTACACACATATTTACAACATAACCATTCAAAACTAGTAATCTCCACAGTAGCACTCACAAACTTGAATGAATAAATCCTGTAGTAATAATTGAACAACACTAAGAAACTTCACACTAAAAAACATTTATGTACACAGAGTTAAGTGCTTTCATTCAAGTTCTGATGAAGTTCCTGATGTAATTTGAATGAAAGCACTTAACGTTTGGTTAGTGCTGGTTGACAATATATCAATTTTTATGTAGTTTATTTCTGTAATTGCAATGTATAACAGTAAGTGACATACTGGATGCCTGTTAATGATTTTCTACTTATTCAATTTGGGACGTATGTGAGCTTGAGTGCTGCGGTGTAACAAGAGAAAAACGTGTTTTTATGAGTAAGGTGAAGACGGTTATTGTGGAGTTAATGTTGAAAAGGGCCAAGTTTATGGGATGTGTGGGATATGCTAGCATATGTGGCAGCATGCATGTATGCCTTCACGGATACAGTTTCAGTGTTTGGGACAATACTGTGGCTCAGTCTACTGGACAGTATGACAAGGGCTCAGCTTCCCATGCATTTCTCCACCATTCGTAGATGACCCTGCCAGGAGCTGCACTTGTTGTACCACAACCTTGGCTGGATGCTGGATTATAAGAACTACACTGGGATTACACAAGCAGCAAATTATTTAAGTAGATCATCATTAACAGACATTCAGCATACATAATCCAACATTGCAATGAATAAAATAGTAAACATAAGGGCAGCGTACCCGCTAACCCTGAATAAGCAGCGTCCCCCTTGCTCACTTATCCTAGTAATCATGAAGGCCGCATTCTCGCTCACCTTAATATCATCATCAATTCGATATTTCCATTCCAACTCATAGTAATCCTGAAGGCAGCATCCCCGCTCACCTTAATATCATTATCAAGTCCATATTTACATTCCAACTCATAGTAATCCTGAAGGCAGTATACCTGCTCACCTTAATATCAGCATCAATCCCATATTTCCATTCCAAGTCATGGTAATCCTGAAGGCAGTGTCCCCGCTCACCTTAATATCATCATCAATTCCATATTTCCAAATAACCATCTCAATTCCAACCCTACTAAGGGGATAGAAGAGAGTCATGCCTGACCCTCTTCTCCGCCCCTCAAGCCATCCCAAATGGGAGGGCTGGGAGGGCAACAAGACCACACCAAAATGTGCTTACTCATACCAACTTCCCTACAAAACCCCTTAAGACACACCCCTTATCCTTACCTCACTTCCTCTCTCAGCTCCCACCTTAATTAACTCTTCTCTACCAACTCCCTACCCACACAGACCTAACCTACCTATCATCCTAATACCAACACCCCTCCAGTACCAAGGTCGTCCCATGACAAATTTGTGTGTTCCAAACTTCACTTGTCACGGTCCTAATAATCCACAAACACCTAATGGCATTTGACGACCTTTATTGTAATTAAATGAAAAACAAACATCAAACTTTATTGAGGCACAAAGAATCCTACATTGCAATGAATAAAATAGTAAACATAAGGGCAGCATACCCACTCACTCTGAATAAGCAGCGTCCACCTTGCTCACTTATCCTAGTAATCATAAAGGCAGCATTCCCGCTCACCTTGATATCATCATCAATTCCATATTTCCATTCCAAATCATAGTAATTGTGAAGGCAGCATCCCCGCTTTCCTAATATCAGCATCAATCCCATATTTCCATTCTAGGTCATAGTAATCTTGAAGGCAGTGTCCCCGCTCACCTTAATATCATCATCAATTCCATATTTCCAAATCACCATCTCAATTCCAACCCTACTGAGGAGGACAGGAGAGGATCAAGCCTGACCCTCTTCTCCACCCACCAGCCCAAAGGGCTGTTCCCCCTCAGACCATATCACCTTCCCATAAATCCCCCTCCTTCAAATCCAATTAAGTGAAATAAATCCAGCCCAAATTCATTGAAATTAAATCCATCCAACCTGCTCCATACAGGAACCCTGCTTTCAAACTCCGCAATGCTACATCATATGTACCCCAACTACCTTCAACTAATTCATCAAAGTGAAATTAACATACCTCCAAACTCGCCACCGCTACCAAATTCCTTGCCCCTCTCCACACCAACTGGGAATAATCTCAGAGCTTCTTAAGGCCCTAAGATGAAATACATCCTCCCCAACACTAACATACTCACAAATGTAATAAACAGCTCCAAAAGTCATTCTGTTGCCTCTAATGGCTGCACACCTAACTGCCCAAAAGATGAAAAATTGACCCAAGAGGATGATCCTTCCAAATGCAATAATACAGTACCCATTACCTGTAGCTTCATTGTGTCACTCCAAAAAGAACTTCCACCCCATCATCATCCATTACCTTAGATCCACTTCTTCCAAGCCAGTAGGATGACCACAGCACTCATCCGCGCAGCAACTCAGACATCCAGTAACAACATCTCCTGTGACCAATGTATTCAAAACAGGTGGAACAACCACCATGACAGCCATCACCTTCCAACTCCATGTCCTTCCAGCCCCAACTGCATACATCTGTAAATGAAAGAGCAGTATAAATTCACAATACTCACCCAAACATTCTTAAGACACAAAACCATATCAAAGCCGCCCTTTCTTCAAATTGCCCCCTATTCCTCTGACCTATCTCCCTCACCTCAGCCCAAACCCACCTTACCTGCACAAAGTCCTTTCCCAACCAAAACTAAAGCTGCCAAACACAGTCCCACAATAAGCACGAAAGTAAAAGACACACTGAAGATGTTGCAAATAAACACTGTTGAAAAATAATCAAAGAGAATTATAACTTACCTGTATCCCCTACTTATTTACATATGAAATAACCTAATAGCTGCTAAACATATGTGTTACCAACACCAACAAAAATTATCCGCATAGGTCCCCATAAAGTGTGCTAAGGGCAGTTTAACTCACATTTGCCATATGCAGTTGAAGGCAAATTTTTCTCATGCAATTAAACTCACCAATGCAGCCTGTATCCAGCCTTCATGCAATCAGAAAACTCCCCACAAAGTCTCCAAATCCTCCAATGAACCTTTCATCCAGTTCTATACCCAAAACTTAATGCCCCACTCCCATGCCCCGAAAAAAAATGACCCAACTTATATTACCATAAATCCACCCTTTATAACCACCTCACCTCGAACACCTTCAAGCTTATTTCACCCTGCCTGGAAGTTAAAAGAAGTCACCTTTCAGCACCCTGCTACAAATCTAACATGTAAAATTAAATACTTACCGAACTAGGCTTAGCAACCAACACCGCTCAAGAACGCTTACTAATCCACCAACTGATGGTCCTCAATGCCTCCCGTCTGCAAATAAAAGACAAATTAAATGCTGTACACATTAACCCCTTAACAATAAACAATGCCAGACACCACCTTGCACATGAATTTCACGTCTTTTATCCTACTGACTTCCCAAAATATATTAGGAAGGCTGCCAGTGTATGTCCAAGCATAATGTCATTTAAGAAACCTGGTTGATGAAAGCTTACCACAACAAAGACTTAAAGGGCTGATCACCCCCTCCATTCCAATGTTATAATTGGTTGGGTGATATGTAGAAAAACTCATTATTGAGTCTAATAAAAAACAAAAAAACAAAGAAACACACCAAGCCAGCAGGAATTATAGTTAGCGCTTTCGTTTACTTCATAAGCAAACTTCACCAGACCTTATTGAGTCTACCCATACCCCGGTCCTTACCTGAATCTACAGTGTCAGCACACCTTTCTTTGCGCCTATCCAACCCCATATGCTTATTTTCGGTGTATAACAGTGTATTATTGTCCTGTGCCCAAAAGGTCAATTCAGCCATGTTAGTTGCAGCCAAACTTTATCTGCAAAACATGTAATCAGCTTACCCAAATCCAGGCCCTCCGATATAGCCTGCTGAACATCTAAATTCTTACCAGGCATGAATACTGCCACTCAACTGTCTGTCATTAATGTAGATAAATGATTAATAAAGGTCTGAATTGAACCTGAACCAAACTGAAACTTAACTGACTCTCCCTTTAAAACCAGGTATTTAACGTATTGTAGTAATGACACTGTGAAATAGACAGCCAGAAATACAATCATCCCGGCATTCCCACAACATCCAAACAAATCCTCCACCCTCAGAAATGCAACTATTTACACTGGATGCAAGGTCCATCATCACAGCATTCTATTTGTATTATAGACAGTCAGAAATACAATCATCCCGGCATCCCCACAACATCCAAACAAATCCTCCACCCTCAGAAATGCAACTATTTACATTGGATGCAAGGTCCATCATCACAGCATTCTATTTGTATTATTTAGATTTGTTGCTGGAGAAAGATACTAATTAAAAGTGACAATTTACTGGTGCAGTCCTTTATATTGTCATCCTACGTAACAATGTATAGCAAACCACACTGCCTGAAAACTAATAAAGAGAATAATCAGAGAGCATTCAAAGCGTACTAAAAATTAGTAAATATTTAACAATAATGTCATCTGTCAATGACTGGCAAAAGAGGAAGCAATCCTAAAACAAGGTAAGTGTTACTCACTCTAAAGACCTTAACCTGATATGTACATTAGCAGAACTTAACCTGATATGTACATTAGTAGAACCTGCTGAAGGAAATAATTAGAACCTGGCTCGACTTGTAGTGGCCTTAGGGCCATTAACCTAGTAGCTTTAAAATAATCTACTTAAATAAATGCTTATTTTAAATGAAAGGTATTTTGAGCAATGTTTAATATATTGTATTTTGTAAACTTGAGATTATGTATTCTGTCCACCTTTGCATTTAATACTTTCGAATGCAAAGCATTGCATTGACACCTACAGAAACCCCAGTCCTCCATTAACCTTTGTCTGTTTTTTTTTTTTTTAAACGCAGTCTTAGCGGCTGAACTGTGCCTGCACCACCACCCTGACAAGGGACACTCATTGCCGACTCCTAAACTGATGGACAACCAACACCATTCACACGCCCACACTACCTAATTTCTGAAAAGAGCAGCCAAGGCAGTTTGTGTAGGTCCGTGCCATAACCTAATATCAAAATTAAACAACATTAGGCCATGTTACCTGGAAGTCAGCAAATCAGCATCATAATTGTTTAAACCACTGTTCCCTGTGTAACAGAAAACTATACCTCCCAACCTCATGGTGCAAGAATTCTGGCATACTGAATAGGCCTGATAAAATGGGCCATGACTGATCTACTTTATTTATGGTAGAAATTTGGTGGCAACCATATATTTATAATATATATACATATATATATATATATATATATATATATATATATATATATATATATATATATGTATGCATGTATCCCGTCACTCCTAGCTAATTCCAGCGGCACCCGGTGTAAAACTTTTGCCATCCAGAAGACATCATAGATGCATTAACTACCCACATCCTTTTTTCCTCTTTATTATTGTTTTTTTTTTTTAATATAATCATGGTCCATGCATGCGCAGACAGTATTAACAGCACCCTAAAAACCTGCGAAGCACCACCACCAACATGGCATTCCTGAAGTCAGAAACTGACCAGACCACACTCGATCAACTAAACTAAAGCCAACAACAACCTCAAGGCCACTCTTAGACTCCCAATCTACCGAGACTCAGCACAACTGCACAGCCAGGTGCAACAACAATCCCTGGCAGGCTGCGACCAACTGCCAACCAAAACACCACGAAGAACCCCCACGGAAAGAATCCAAAAGCCCAAGACGTCTCCCCTCACAACCAAACAATCTGCAACCCTGTTCACAGCAGTCTACCAATAACAGCAAGAAAACCAAACCCTTCAAACTAGACTGACCGCAAATCAACCGTCCTCAGTACCTCCACGAGTACAGCCTGTGGGACATGAAATTATATGGCCAAGTGTTGGGAGCCATAGGGCAAGCACAGCATATGCTGCCCAATCCCCTCACCATAATAAGTTATTCTGTGGGAAGTGACACTCCCTCCACCAGAAATAAGGCCATAAACCACACAATGACCCAGCAGTACCAATCCCTACACCCCAAAGTATGCTTGTCTCGCCCATGCAGTACCCAGCCCCACTAACAAATTTTCATACTTCCAAAAAAAAAAAAAAATTCAACCCACAGCCCAAAAGAAACTGTACTCACCTCACTGTCTTATAATTACCCACCGAGGCTACCTTACCCACACCTCAGGTCATCAGGGACATGATCCTGCTTCAACAAGACCATACCAAAATGTGCTTACTCATACCATCTTCTCCTACAAAACTCCTTAAGACATACCCCTTATCCTTACTTCACTTCCTCTCTCAGCTCCCACCTTAATTAACTCTTCCCTACCCACACAGACCTAACCTACATATCATCCTAATAACAAACCCCCCCCCCACTTACACAACCAAGGTCGTCCCGTGACAAATTTGTCTGTTCCAATCTTCACATATCTTAACCATTTTTTCTGTTTGAAATCTTTATACATCTAAAGCTAATTACCAAAGAGTGATATACTGGCTAGTGTTGGGAAGTGACACCTCAGCACAGGAAAGGTTTGTAGCTTTAGTTGTCAGCTAGGATGCCATCTGTGTGGAGTCTTGCATGTCTACACTGTGTTCATGCAGGTTTTCTCTTGGTATTCTGATGTCTACCCATATTTCAAATGCATGTAGTACACTGGTTGGTGACCTTCAAATTGCCTGTGTGTGAGATGCAGACAGAAGGCCGGGCAATCTACTTCTGTCTATCTATGGTAGCTGTTTATAAGGGTAACACAGGAGACAGCTACAACTCATACATTTGGATAGAAGGATGGAACTCAAATGTCTCTCATATTTTTTTGTGAATTATACTTGTCTCTGTGTCTCACTGAAAACTCTCTACAATTGAAAATTAATTCTGAAATACCAAGTCTATGTTAGTACACAGCTCTAACAAATATCTGCTTTTATTTATTTTTTCTTCACCACATCATACTATACAACACACAGAAAAAACAAACAAACACCTGTAGCTAACATGGAGCAAAGAAACTAACTGCCCTGGATGCAAGATGTTAGGAGGTGCAATCAATGTCAATAAGGTGAAAGTGAAGTGCGGACATAATGCTGCTATTCATTTAGTATTGCAGTCCAAGCACTGATCATTTAAAGAACATTTAAGCAGTCATGGCTATGCAATGTGCAGCTGTTTAAATGAAAGCTTTTTCTGTATAGTCAAGCAGTCAGCCTAAAGAAGGATCTTTTTTTTTTTTTTTTTGGTCCTCAATTTTAATTCAATGGGTATGAGTCTGGGAACCGGTCAGAGTGCCAATTTACCTAGCTACTGCTCTGATGAAAAATAATAACCTACATCTATAATCATTTTTGCTGCAGGTGTCATTCATTGTGGGTGTTAAATGCAGCTGTGAGCAATGTTTTAAAGGTGATTATGTATACTGACGTCCTGCAGACAGTCTGTTAAATGGTTGCCAGAAAGATTATATTGTGTGATTACATTTATTGCATATTATTTCATTTTTTTCCACATCATATATAGAGAAATACAGAGCAAAGAACAAACCCATACTATGTATAGCTATAAGGTTGCACATTATATTAGCACTAGCTCAGAAATTATTTGTACAGGCAGTAGAAACCAATGAAAATCAATTAAGAAATTTATATTAAAAGAATCCTTAGGACATGAAATGGAAAAATAAAAATCACTGAAAGTAAACAAGTAGTGTTATTAGATTATATTTCAATGACTCACTTTTAAAGTGTGCTTGAATGGAAATGAGCATCATCATCACCTTTTTTTTTGGGGGCTAATCCCTGCTTTCCAATTAAATTAACTTCAACAATACACTGACTCTGAGAAAGTTCAATATGCACTTTAAAGTGCATTTTTCTGTTCCATTGTTTCTAATCATCATTGCAATCCCACTACATACACAGACACAATAGTCAGTTGATGGGATATCTTATTAGACAGTGAACACACAAGCAAATACAGCACAAGCAAACTTTGCGTGGGCAAGTGAACTAAAACATTTGTCTTATGAGAATTTTAAAGGGAAACTACACTGAGCAACAAAATGTAACATTTTAACTTTACTCGAAAATGGGATTGCTTATAAATAAAGTATATTATACACCCATCTAAATAAAGTTGTTACTTGCTGTAAAATCATCAGAGCATTTCACAAAGGTGAAGAACAGAACATACAGAATTTGTATTACTACTAAATATGGAGACATTTTGCAAGGGTTGTTCAAATGCAGTTCATACAATTCTGAAGCCAAGAGCTGACAAAGCAAAAGACATGTTCTTGCATTTATTTGCGTCTATATTACAATATAGAATGTTTAGAACGTCGAGCGCTTAAACGTTGACAGCTAAATGCCAAATGCTGAAAAAAAGCAAACGGCCTATTATGCAGATTTTTTCCCCATGAAAATTTTCGTTTAGCCAAAAAACCCCAAACATTAAAACACTAACCAAGTGGAGGGGGTTTCGTCCCCCACACTCCCCCAACTAAATATACCAACTCGAGATTGCTCTACATTGGGGAAAAGGGCAAATTCCTGATGATGGCTAAGCACATTTTTTTCCTTGGGAAAAAATTCACATAACTGGCTATTCACGGTTTTCAGCGTTCGACATTTAGGTGTCGATGTTTAGGCATTCTACAATCTAAATGTTCAATGACATGATAGGAACGCATTTAGTCTGGTTATAAATTCACTGATTCTTTTCCTTACTTGGTTGAATTTCACAATATCATCATCAAAGTTTAGTTAGTCTTATATGAAAACAATATCTAGAAGTTTTTTGTGATGATTTTCAGAAGGTAGTGAGTGTAACCCTACTACAAGTCATTTCAAATTCAAAATAAAAGTTGTCACGCATGATGTCCATAGGCCTGTGGTTATACTGGACTGACTGAAGTGTTCTTTTAAACCACTGTAACACTTTGAGCAGGCTTTTGAAGTATTGATCTCTGCAGTATATGACATATCAGTTCCACTGTGTTGGAATACTGGCCTCCAAATGGATTATTCAGAAATGCAGTTAAGATGACCTGTGAATGAGACGAAGCTGAAAAATGTAAAAAATAAAGTCATGATACTCAGGCAGCAGCAAATATCAAAATCAAACAGCCACATTGCCTCAATGGAAAAGACATGACCCATAGAAGGACAAAGCATATATCATGGCACCACTACAATGTGTGCATCTAGCAGTGAACAGCTTTCCTATATCACTGGCAGATGGCTCATAACTGAATTATTTATATACTGTCCTTGCCATCTTGAACATCTTTGCCTTTAGACCCATAAGTAATCTGATTTCCTACACTCCTGCACATGGCATAACGTACATTCATATCATGTGTTTCTACTAAGGGAATACCTTATGAAAAACCAGAAAGAGATGAGATAATGTAACCAACTACTTACAATCCCTTCCATTTTCAGCTTAATATAAAATATACATTTGGTGTAGCATTTGCACATCCTTGCATGCATGCATGCTTGCTCTGCTTTCATGAACTTCACTATGATTCTCTAAGCTCCCTTAATTTTTGAGGCTTGCTTCCTCAATTCTATATGGAATCACTCCTAAGGCAGAATTTCTTTTATAAACTAGTGAGTTTTCTGAAAGACTGTCATGTACTTTCACCTGTCAGAGCTGGATCTGGCAGGTACAACCCATCACTTTGCCAATAGCATTGGTGTTGTAGTCAGATTTCCAACTCTCTTTCCAAGTAGACAGCTACAAAGCTGAATATATTTGTTCATGAAAACAGCATGACACACACAATGCCAAGAGCATAGGAGCATAACACAACCTGACAAAGTAGGACTGCAACTTACAAGTGGAACACATGAGGCCACAACACATGGTGGCAAAAAAATGAAGCTACATTAGAATACTAAGAGCACTGTCCAATCATTCTCTGTGTCAGTAAGCACTGTTGCATGTATATAATTCCATTAGTTTGATTACTGACTAAATGACCTGTAAAATGTCCTTGCTACACATGATGACAGTGTCCTCTTAACAGTAGTTGTTGTGTCTTTTGGCTTTTCCCGGTTAGGGGTTGCCACAGCAGAACTCCGGTCCGCTAATGATTGGTAGTTGATTTTTACATGCCAAGTTACCAGCCCTGATGCACAACCTTCAATGAAGGTACGCCCATTCATGCATGTCTCCACGCAGAAGACGCTCTAGCTGAGTATCGAACCGGACAGCGTCTTACTGTGAGGTGACAACGCTACCGCAGCACCACCACCGCGGGTTTTGTCCTCTTAACAGTAGTAGTTGATGTAATTTGCCCAGAACCATAGCTAGCTCACGTGATGACTCAAATTAAAGTCGTAGACAAAAAAAAATCTCTTCACTTCTTCTTTGCTTTTGTGACTGAAGAAAGCTACTTGCGTAAACTGTAACAAGTAGCTTTATACAGTTACTGTACAGTAACCCCACACAGTAAACACTTCAGCCATAACTGAAAATGTAGTATTGCATTCATTAATTAGGCCATTATATCATCTAAGCTTCATAAATAAGAACTGGTACTTTATTCCTACACTATTGACACGCTTTCATAAATATCTCAACAGCTTGTGCCAAGACCAGTCACCTTATTTATTTCTCCTTTGTTATGGTTCTGAAAAAGCAGAAAAATATTACAAAAGCTGTTGTTTATGACTTATGTCCATATCTTTGAATTGTCCAGAGTTTTGCAGAATGTCCTTGATTTTGCCTCATATTTTTAGCTTGTTCCCAATAAAATTTTAGATTTTTCTGGTAAATCACCAAGGATTATAGTCAGTAATGCCAGACATTAGAGATTGATATTTCTTAATGTTCAAAACATGCATGTTGATGCAGAACCTGTTATTCAGTTAACTTTTTTTTTTTTGGAATTAGAGTAATACTTAAAAGCATAAGTGGTTTTGGTTCTTTATCCACCTATTAGTTTTGGCTTTATCAATAATTCTTGTGCAAAAAAAAAATAAAATAAAATAAAAAAAATGAGAGGTATGCAGATGTCTCTGCAGTTCTGTGTTTATGCAGCCTACATAATGGAAAGGCAGGAAGTAACACTGTGGATGTAATTAGATTTTAGTTGCCAATGCCCCCCCAGGACGTATGACCTACTGACTTTGATACAGTATAAATCTGTGCTATGGAAAGGCGACACATGAATACTAAATATGCAGGTGACTTGACAGTGAGAAAACTTAAGATTGGCAGCATGACTACTTATATGAGATGCAATGACTAGGAAACAACAGATGCTGACCCTAGTATAATGACAGATTTCTTTTCTGATCGTAATTAGGAAGCATTATGATCAATAACTGTGAGCTAAGGAATTAGCTCTGTCAGTGGAGAAAGGTAGACATAGTTAAGTGAATCCTGACATCTATTAAAAAGAATATATAACCTAGTTAAACCAGAGAGACCAAATCATAATTCTTTGTAGAGCAAGCAGCTTCACCTGCAGCAAGTGCCGCAATTTGTGAAAAGTAAGAAAAAAGGGTGGGAGTGTTAATTGTTATATAGAGATGAGGCCTGTGAAACATGTAATGCTGTTACACAGGTCTTTGAGCAAATGGGGATTTTGCTGCTTCATTATACTATGTGACAGAGAGAGAGAGAGAGAGAGAGAGAGAGAAAGAAAGAAAGAAAGAAAGAAAGAAAGAAAGAAAGAAAGAAAAGAAACTGTAGAATCATAAATTGTTTTACAACATTGAAGGCTTTCCCACACTTGTCTCTGCCTCACAGAAGACAGAAGCAAAGTTTATCTTGGATCATTAACAACTTTGAAATTCAGTAGCATGCTGTGTACTACTACAGACAAAAAGGTGTGGTGGGATGAAATTTGTGACTACTTTTAAGACTGTTTTAGCTTCCCAATGCTTATGTTCATTTACTGCTGTTTATGATCTAGTGTGTGGGCATACACTGTCCACGTGGATCTTAAAAATGTTTTGATAGGTTTTTTGTTGAGCAACATGTCTGTAGTGCATGGCACACCACTATTATGCTCCAAAACTGGAAAAACACAACATTGCTAATATTCTTTCTGGTGCAAGAAACATTTTTAAGCACCTGTTAAAGCTGTTATACTCTATTCATGTACCAAAATAATGATATGCTACAATTTATGCGCCTCAGTATCCTATCAAATCTTATTACCAGTGTCCACAAACTTTTTATTTCTGATTTCTGTTTTAATTCTATATTTATTTTTCCAATGAGTGATTTTTTTCTATATTGCTTATGTGTGACATTATAAACATGTAGATGAAAGTTTGACCATCTGTTTATATATATATATCTATCTATATATATATATATATATATATATATATATATATATATATATATATATATATATATGCACACACACACACACATTTGTGCAATTAAAGACGCATACCTTTTTCCACTGGCTGCAGTTCATGGCAGTAGTAGTATTATTCAGTGTTATATAAAAAATACAGATTGTTTACTCCTTATGGAGTGACTGACACTCAGACATGAAATCAATAATTATTAAACTTACACTGAAACAATGACAACTGAGATTTTCCTGTTTTACTCTGAAAGTATTTTAAAGACTTGTATCATTCAGCACTGGGGGATGTGGAAGAACAACCCTACTACATAAACATGATAAATCTAGGATTGCTGTATGACAGAAAGGTGAAATATCTGAGATGCCGAAGTCTGGATCTTTAAACAAAAGTCAAACAAATTGCACTTGTCACCATTAGATGTGCCTGTTGCTTATGTTCTTGACAAATATTACAAGAATGGAAGACAGAGTTTATATAATTAGCTTAGTATTTAGTTTATATAATTAGCTTAGTGTTTCCTATAAAAGAAGAAAAAGCATGTATGACATGCTGATTTTAATTATATTCATAATGATCTTCTTCTTCTTTTGGCTTTTCCTGGTTAGGGGTCGCCACAGTGGATCATCTGTCCACTCATGATTGGCAGTGGAGTTTTACAGTGTCTTGCCAGCCTGGCGCCCAACCTTCCACAGAAGGCACACACATGCACAGACACACACACACCTAGGTCTAATTTAGAGTGTCCAATCCACCTACTGCATGTTTTTGAGATGTGGGAGGAAACAATTATATTCATAATGATACCGAAGACATATTGCTACAGCTGATTATGGCATATCGATTGGCAATAATGTACTGCACAAGCTCATGTAAGTTAAATAATTTTTTTCTGTAAATACTGACATTATTATTTGGCACAATGAGATATTTTTCTTGCAATCTGACATATGTAATCTATGCACTATGGTGACCCTGCATCTTGAATTAAGGACTACTAAATGAAAATTTAAAAACAGCTTGCATCTTAGTGACTTTAGACAAAGCAAGTTGACTTGGGAAATGTTTTTATTTTTGTAATTGTAGTAAATCACATTTATTTTAAGCATTGCACTGCTTCAAGTTGCCCCAGAATTTTAAGGTAGCTCACTGGAAGAGCAGGAAGTATATTCAGCTCACAGCAAGAGGTTCATTGGTTTGATTCTCAGGTGGGATACCTTCTGCGTAAAGTCTGCATGTTCTCCCAGTGTTTGCATGAGTTGTCTCTGGGTGCTCCAGTTTCTTCCTATATTCCAAAGACATGTAGTAAGTGGATTGGACACTGTAAATTGGTCATAAGTGTGTGTGTATGTCCAAGTATGCAACATGGAAGAACAACAGTTATGATGAGAAGATTGCCTCTAGATAGTGGTCATCCTTGAAATAACACCCTGACCCCCATGTTCAAAAAAATGGGAAAAGGGAGATTATGGATGGATGGATGGATCTCGGTTTGATGTATGTTATATTATAAAGAAAGTAAATGTGTTTTAAAGAACAGAGCACTAAACCCTAATCATCTAAACAAAGAATTAAGTTTGAAGAATCATATTCAAAGCACTAAAACCTAATCATTTAAACAAAGGATTAAGTTGGAAGAATCAAATTAATTATACTGTGGTTGAATCTTTAAAGTTATTAGTGTAAATAGAGAATGTTTGTATATGAGTAATATCTCCATGAAGGCTTAAAAGAAGCACCAAGGAGTTTTTTTTCTTGTTTTTTGTTTTGTTGTGTTTTATTAAACTGCCTGCCGCTATATTTCTCCATGTTTTTTACTTTTTTTATATGTTGTTGTCTTTCGGCTTTTCCCGGTTAGGGGTCACCACAGTAGAACTCTGTTCCGCTAATGATGAACGCCAAGGTGCCACCTCGATGTTCAACCTTCAGCGAAGGCACGCCCATTTACACATGTCTTTCGAACGCCCACCCAACTGCGGGGAAGACATGCAGACTCCACACAGAAGGCACTCCCCACACTCCAGCTGAGAATTGAATGGAAGAACCTCTTGCTGTGAGGCAACAATGCTACCGCTGCACCACCGCGAAAGTCTATATATTTTGTCATATTATAGTATGGAACACAGACATCCTCCAAAAGGGTCTCACTGAGACAGATACCTGGTGTCAAAACCATGGCCTCAAGCTAAATGCCAAAAACTGCATAGTCATCCCCTTTGGAAAAAACAAAGTACCCACAAACTACCAAATAAGTGGTAGCCCCCTAAATATAGAAGATGTAATAAGAGATCTGGGGACCCAAGTAGATAGTAACCTCTCCTTTGATAATCACATTGCCAAAGTGGTTAGAAAATCCTTCTACATGGCCCACCTAATCACAAAAGGGTTTGCATTCAGATCAAAAGAGGTCATTGGGCCCCTTGACACATCACTGAAAAGACCCATCATAGAGTACAATGCGCCATTTGGGATGTACCTTACAAGCCACCTGCAACAACTGGAAAGACCACAGAAGTACCTCACCAAGAGGATCACTGGCCTCAAGCAGATGCCCTATGCAGCGCGACTGAAGAAACTCCAGCTGTACTCGGTTGCATACCGCCTACTCAGAGGTGATCTCTGCCTGACATACAAGGCCATGTCCAACCCAGAATTGATGGACATGCTCCACCTAAAGAAAACCATATCCCCTCGAGCCACACACTCCATGGATCTAAACCTCATCACAACAATAAATAGGACGTGCTGGAGGAATAGATTCCTGTCCCAGAGACTTCCCATGCTCTGGAACAAGACTCCAATCTAAATTAGGCAGAGCTCCTTGCTAACCCTCTTCAAGAGAAACCTTGATGAGAGGATAGGAAACAGAAATTTTACCACAGGGATCACTTCAATGGCCCTGGTGGACAGAGGCACAGAGAACTAATCTAAGGGGGAAGCGAAAGCTAACACATTCCGGCTAGGCTTATAAATGCCTTCGGGTAGATAGCCTAGTAAGAACCTATGAACCTATGAACTGAAATGCTTTATAGACATTGTCTATGATTACTTGATGAAGTCATTGGGCTTTTTTTGCTTCAGAGTTAAAATCAATCACTGATTTGGGATCAGTACTGCTTACGAATGTATAATTTGAAACTAATAAAGCAGCTAGTAACTTAGTAAAATATTTTACAAATGTGCAAGTAAAAACATGGAGTAGCTGTATCTGTCATATTTTAGATTTATGTGAGAAAAAAAATAAGCACATTTCTTCTAATTTAGGACAGATAAACTGGATGAAAGGCTTATCACAAATGTAATACAATATATGAAGTGAAATGAATAGAAGGCTCAAGGGAAATATTGGCTATGGGTGGGAAGTATGGGCATAAACATGAATCTATACAGGTGTACAGGAGCAATAAAATAATATTTTGTTCAATATAATGCATTTAAAGAATGCTGATTTAGGGATACTGTGGTAATTTAATGCAGGACTATGATAAAAGAAGACATCAGCAAGGTGGGAAATGCAGACAACTGAATCAAAAAATTTAAAAAAATGATGTACGAAATTTAAGATCTCATCACTTCTGGTTGGATTGTGAAAAGTATGACTTAGTAAATTAACTGAAAAATGTAAGAGACAGGAAGTGAAAGAAAAAAGAACACCAGGAAAAATAGGGAAAAAAAGACTGACAGTAAGCAATGTAATGAAATAATGGTTGTAAGTGGGCTGGATTACCATAGAATCAGATGTTTCCATTTGAGGAACCATGTAAAATTTCAAATCATTAACATTATGAAAGTAAAGACAAGAAGCAGCACAAATACATATGCACTGATAATGTTAAAAAGAATGAAATGGTAAAATGTAATTAAATATACGCTAGCATGGATCAAGAAATTGTTAACTGATATTCCATACTTATCATATATTAAGTTTAAATACATTGAACATAAAAGAAGAAATTGAAGTAGGGAAAGAGTTTATTAGACTCAGAGAAACTGAAGAATGTCATATAATGTGGCATTGTAGTGTAAAAAGATGAGTTATTAAAGATGTAATGTGCAACAAAGGATTTATCAGGTAAAACATTTTATTGGTATGTTTTTGTTCTATCTAGAATATAAATAAAAGGAAATCCAGTGGATATATGGTAATCTAGAGAAACTTGCAATATACATTGAAGAAAATAGAAGTTATACATATCATAAAGTGAATATAAGAATTGAACTAGATTATTTTGTATTGTCAGAACATGATAGAGAAGTACATTAAGTAATCATGATAAAAAAGGATTTCTGACCATGCAGCAATTAAAGGGAAATTTCATGATCAAGAAAATAAAGTAAGAACTGGGAAGAGAAGAAAGACACTATTTTACTGAATAAGTATGTTAACAGGGATGTGTAGTGCAAACAGAGTTGTAAGATGCAAACATAAAGAAAATGTAGATGTTTATGAAAACTAATAACAGCAAGAGATGATTTCAAATGTACAAGTACACATTCAGTGAAAACTTCCGGAGAAATTATTATGAAATAGTGGCAAATTATAACAGAGTTACAAGAAGAGGGGAAATTAATAACACACAGATACACATAAAAAGGGAGGTTATCTAGGGTGATTCTTTGTCAACATTGCTGTTTTGCTTTGCTCTTAACTCATATTTACTTAACAGATTAGGCAACAGCTAAAGCATAATTTCCAAGAAACAACCATGGCAAATAACATCACACTTATGTTTAGAGGATGACTTAAAACTGTAGAACTCTTCTGACAAGAAAATGTACATAAAATTACAACTGGTTAAAATGTTCTCAGATGATATAAAAATGACATCCAGCCTCTTGATAAATGCATTAAAGCAACATCCACAGTAGGAACTTAAGCACTCAAAAAATATCAGCCTCATAAAGGAATGTGATGTAAAGGGACATGAACAATAATGAGTGTTAAACATTGTAAAGATCAAGTGTTAACAATAAAAAAATTTAAAAAAATTAAGGCAATGCTTAGAAAAAAATACTTTGGAAGACTTTAATTCTAAAAAGCATACTTAACATTTAGTAAATAAGTGCAATCTATGAATCATTTTGCTCTACCTGTTACAGCTTTCGTGTAACTGACCACAAAAAGTGTTGGATCAACATGAAAACAAACTATTCTAACGATATTTGTCCCAGTCCCCTTCAAATGGTATTTGACAACCTTTATTAACTTCCAACAACATAGCTTTATTGCATCATTTCAAATGTGAACACAGCATGAACATCCTTGTGACCACAACATGTAACATCCTTGTAAATGTATGCCTATATCCCTGCTCACCTTGTCTCAATAAGCATCGTCCACCCCACTTATTTTTAATAATCAAAGCAGTGTTTACTGATCGCTTTCTTCAACCATACACCGCCCATCAACACCCAGCACCAAATAAGCAGAATCCATGCCACTCTGCTCACTTATTCTTACTAATCAAAACAACATCCTACCGTTTGCTTTCATCCCTCAAACTCCTTGCAGCAAGCCTGCTCCAGGCTGTTCCCACTCACTGAATGAAAAACTTTCACTAAACCCTCCAAAATAAACTTAAGATGTACATTAAACAAATAAAAAAAAACACCATTAAGGTGCACTCCATCATTTTTAAAGCAAAATTAGGTCCCTAGCAATGTCCCTATGCTCTATTGTACATATACCCAAAGCAAACAACTGCCATCCCAATCTACAATTAATAATATGCCATGCCCACTGTAACACCATACAACATGCAACATTCCTCCATCATAAACATGATACTATCTCAGATCATACAATACACATACTCAGATATAACCTTTTCAATGAAACCAAATCCTCCATTATCCTTCACACCAACTGCTTCTTAATTCCCAAGCCATTACCAGTGTAATGTACCACCAATACTCAAGGAAGTCCAATAAGTGAATATTTAAATGTAAACTCCTCCATAAGTTGATTCCACTTAATATCTCTAATACCATGCCACCTGAATCTCCACCCAAATGGATGCAAACCCACATAACCATGTGCAGTCACAGAAATACAAACCATGACATCTCCCCAAACTAATGACCCTAACTGTTCTGACACCCTACATGCTCCAAAATACAACAAACACAAGGCTACCCACAAAACATAATCCACTGAATCACCAACTACTACGACTAAATCTTTCAATAAAACTTCTAAGGTTGTCTTGTCAAAAGCCAACACATATTCACATTCACACCAGCTACTATACCACATCCTTTCAATGTATGCCTCATTGTCCACAACTTAGAGAACTCCTGCAACCCAGCCACCTTGCCAAATGTACTAAATGCTGCCAGGTCCACCTTGACTGACTGCACTGCCTTACCTTGCACCCAAGTCCTAGACAAATATCATAATAATAGTTCTTTCGAACAAACTCCCTCCTCCTCAGGCAATTGTAAAATAAATTTATCTAATTCATATAATGCCCTAGCATATGCCTTCCTATTAGATGCTGCCCAGTGCTGCTGTACCAACTATTTGGTTACCTCAGCCAAGATGCCATACCTCATCTGGCAATGCCCTCAGCTCTTCTGCTGTCCCTGGAATCAACTATGAAAACCTAGAAAACTGAAATTGAGACAGACTGTTGACAATCCCATTCCTAGCCCCTATCATGTGCACATCTGTGAAAGAAAAAGTAATTAAACTCTGTACAATTCAGACTTCAATCTTTACCTGCAAAACTTGCACCACTGCAATATTGTCTGAAAAAAAACCCTCTTTCTCTCAACTGTTCCTGCCAAACCAAAGATGCAGCCCAAATTAGCATCAACTCCAAAAGGCAATGCCCTACTCCTATTCCTCCTCCTTTCAATCTACTGGCCAACAAGCCACAAACCAGTCCCCTCCAAAATTTTACTCATTCCAATACCTCCTACTGCATCCATAAATGACTTCAGTTCCCCTTGATCAACACAATCTGTCTGCCAAAGAAGACACCTTTAAATTTCTGCAAGGATGACATGCAGAATGTTAAATCCACCTGCACTAACTTACCAGTCCTTACCCAGTAATGTTTACTTTGTCCCCATTTTAATAAAATGGCCATTGACCTATAGAATGGACACCATGCATAAACTTCCCAACATGCAAAATTCAGAAGCCCTAAATCCTCCATAGTGTCCCTAATCTGCACCTTATCCCTACATACCACCAATCCAAACTTTTCCTGCAAACATGCTACCTCATCCATCAGTAAACAACACAGCCAATGCTCTGCATCCACTAGCAAAACCAAAAAATCCAATGTCTTAGCTGGGCCTTTGAACTCCAACATAGTCAAAGGAACCCCCAGCTCCTCACACATCCCCAAAAACTCTTGCATACATTCCTGTGCTCCGTCAGGCCTCTCACCTACATCAAGAAATTATCTAGGTTGTATGCTACCCTCTAAGTGCCCAACCCCTACTGCTAAACCCAATGAAGTACAGTGCTAAAATTCTCAAAAGTAGCACAGTCTACCAAGCCCCCACTGGCATAGCCTTATCAAAGTAAAACTTGTTCTCAACCACTATACCCAACAACAGCCACTTTTCCACTCATACTGCAAAAACAAAAAGCAGATTCGATGTCCACCTTAAGCAACCACGGATCCTTAAACCCTTGAATCACCTTCATAACATCATCTAAAGTCTCATAACTAACCTTGGTGTTCTCCACCAAAATAAATTGTCAATAGAGCCCCCTTCAGGGTAAGACAAATGGCAAATCAACAATCACCAGCCAACTTCTTAGGAACCAGACCAAATGGTGAGCCCTTAAAACTATAAAAAGGGGGGACTGTCAAAAGGGATCCTATAACCCACCTGTCCTCCATTCCTTCTCCACCAAACCCTCCAAGATATCTTTCTTCCCCTGCACTGATCACAAATTCTTACTGACTAGTCCATCCCCCACCACCCTTGATTTAACAGAAAACCCCTGGTGACATCCATTAATTAATTCCTCCCTAAGCAGCAATTAGGAATTTGCCGGAGCATATGACACAATACCTGCACCTTAACGAAAGACTGTGTCAACAATCTGGATGTCTAAATAGCATAACATTTGAACACCAAATAGTTCCTAATTCCTCTTCCTTCCCATTAGAATTTGGAAAACTCACCTTCCATTCCCCAGTGGTTGAGATTTATGAAGATACTACAAAGCAATACTTGGAGAAAGAAAGAGGGAAAATATAATTATTGAAATCTGCAGACTTAAGTGAACTGTGCTACAAAAAGCTACCACACAAGGTCAATTATTTTGCTTCTGAAAAAGGGAGATTCAGAAAACTGTGTGAAGGGTTAAATCAAGCATGAAAATAGGGACATACTGTCTGAAATAGGCACATCATGTGCAAGGATAAATCAGGCCTGAAAATGGGAATGTTCCTCCCAACATAATGCCAGTCGATATGTTTTAAAGGAAGTCTGTGACTTCCAGAAATCTTAAGATAATGGCCATGCACATGTGGGAAGGTGGCATAATGGTTAAGATGTTTACCCCACAGACACAAGGCACAGGGCTCGATTCTTACATGTAGCATCTGGCTAGGCCCAGTTAGCCCAACACTAATCTACCACCCAGTACATATCTATGAACTTGTATAAACAACTTTTCATTTCTATGGGAGCCATGTGCTTGATTTACAAATGAACTATAATTCTCTTACATAGTGTTGTCCTTATCTTTTTTTTTTTATGCAAGACTTTCCCAATAAACATGATGTATCTTTTAGGGACCATTAAAGAACAACTGACTTTTCAAAAATATGTAGATAAACACTTTCTGGATAAAATTTAGTTCATTATTTTGATAACAGATTCTGTTGAGAATTGTCCTTGACTGGTTAATAGCTACAGACTGGGGTGGAACAAATTTATTTTTATTTATTTATATATTTGCCATTTGTTAACTGGGTTAGTCTGGTTGGGCAGATGCCCTTTTTCAGCTGAGATCCGAGGAGAAAAGCTCCAAATAGAAAGTTAAAATTGTTACAATGAAATACAAATTTAAGCAAACATACAAAGAGAATACGCTTTATCTTATACAACTTTAAAACAGACAAACAATCTTAAATATGCATGGATTGAAATGATATACAGTAACAGATTAAAGAAGAGGGAAGGAAGGTCATGTATGTGAAACGAGGGAGAGAAACAGAGCAGTAGGGAAATATAAGGTATAGATTAATTAACATGTATTCCTTTCTTTGCAAAAAGTAAGGACTTCAACTGTCTTTCTCCCACTGGTTTTAAAATCACCTCTGCACGCAGCCGTAACTATATCAAGAATGCTCCCCTACCCCCAATGTGGAAAGTTTTGGGAATAAGCTTAGTAGCTCTACATTTGAACATTACTCCAACATTGCATCATTCATCACCCTTATACTTTGGACATTAACTCTGTCGCATTACATATCTCTGTAAGTTTCCTTTGAGTTCCATGCAGTCAGTTATTAACATATTAACAGCTTGTCCCAGAATAAGGAGCAAGTCTCACCGCATTCACATCCCTTCAGCTTGCCCTGATTTTGCCTCATATGTTTGCTGTGTCCTTCGTAAAATTTTTTGATTTTTTCTGTTACAGTAGTAAGGATCACCATCACTCAGGAAAGCAGGAGGTCAAACTTAGTCTTCAGATAATGCACATTGATGCAAATCCTCTCGTTTTATTCATTTTCCAATAGAACTACAGTGGTATTTTCAGAACAGCCCTGATTCTGGACCCTCCCCCAACAATTATTTTTTGCTTTATCCAGAATTCTTAAACAAAAATATCAGACGTATGAAATCTTGACTTTTTTTTATTATTATCACAAGCTCAAACTCTTCACCCACTCTTCCCTATCCTCCTCCCATCCACATAATGGTCAGCACCACACTGCACATGCTCACAGGTATTTATAGCATGGGTGTTGATCAAATAAAACAAATGTTTATAAGAAATTGTCATATCCTACACACTGACAGAGAGATCAGTGTGATGGTGGGTGGGGGGGGATCTCTGAGGTTTTTGTATAAAACATAAAAAATCTCTTAAAAGAAGACTTTGTTACCCTAAGAATAATGGTAATATTCATTCTAGATCAGATAATGGTACTACAAGTAAGTGTAGGAAGTGTGCTTTTTTTTTTGCAATATAAATGAATAAGTAAATTTTGTCCCCCCTGATGCAGATATAGTTTATACATTTCCAGCTGCAGCTAACTGTAAAACCATGAATTTGATATGTCTAACTAGCTGCAGTTGTAAAAAAAAATGTATGTTGGCAAAACGAATAGACAACTAAGGGAACACATTAGGGACCATCTTTATTGTGTAAGGAAAGGTTTCAGATATAGTGCCATTGCCAAACATTTGTTAGAACGTGGAGAGTCCCACAGTTTTACACTTTTAGTTATGGAGACTATTAAAGACAGTCCCAGACAAGGGGACAAGGTTAATGACACAGAATCTGTTGAACTGAAATGGATTTTTAAGTTAATATTCCACTTGGGACATGGACTCAATGAATATGTATCTATGAAACCTGTTTTGAAAAGAAAAAGGCTGAAATGTGACTTTTAAATGTCTTTTTTCTGTTTTGTTTTCATAAGTGTTTAAGTTTCTTGGGACCTGCGGTGGTGGTGCTGCGGTAGCGTTGTCGCCTCACAGTAAGACATTGCCCTGTTCGATTCTCTTCTAAAGCGTCTTCTCTGTGGAGACATACGTGAATGGGCGTAACCCACTCAATACCAACTAGTTGAGGGATTACAGTATACAAATCCTTAATGTCCACTGTAAGAAACACTAAATTGTCATTAAAGTCCAAGTTATTAATGGACTTAAGAAAGTGCCATGAGTCCTGACAAATTTGTTGTTCCAACTTGAGTATTGGTTTAAGCTTGGAGTCAATGTATTTAGCACAAGCATACAATATGGAACCACGACCATCCACAATAGGTCCAAATGGTGGGTTAGTTAGATTTTTATGTATCTTTGGGGTTCCAAAAAAGGTTGGTATAACTGGAGCAGGCATAGACAAATAATGGTATGTATCAATGTCTATACTCCCTTCCAGGAACAAGTCAGAAAGAATCCCATTGATAGACTCGTATGCTCCATTGATCTGGTTACGACTAACTTTTTCGTATGTTGTACTGTCTCTGACCAGTTTCATCCTACAGTTGTAGTTGTGTTGATCCATGAACATTAAACCTCCACCTTTGTCAGGTTGCATGACACACACTTGACAAATATTCAATAAACTGATGAAATCAAATTAATCCGGAGTGATATTTTTATGGATGTTACTGATATGATGATTGCTTGTGAACATTCTCCGAAAGTCAATGTCACAAGTTTTCTCAAAGAGTGCTAGAGATTCATGCATAGGAGGACTGAAGAGGCTGGACACCCTGAGACCTTGTGTGAGAAGTGAGTTGGCACCCATGAGTAATCATAGATTAAGTTAAGAATGAAAAGTTTTAAATCAATGATAAGTTTGACCATACTGGCCCTCCAATCAGTTACAAATATTAAGACTTTTGAAAAAAAGTCCACCATAGCTTTCTCAATATGCAGAGAACTAAAATTATAGATTTTAAAGTCCCCTTCAGAACTGGAAAGGATGTTAGGAGATTCCAAACTCATCTCCTCTTCCTGTTTTAGCATTTCCTGTTTTGGGGCTGTCTCCTGTTGTTGGTAGGTTTGTTCGAATGAAGGGTTTGTGGCCCATTGGGTTCCTGAAAATCCTGGTGGAAATTAACATTCAAAGGTATTTCATGCTGTTGTCCTGAATGTTGGGCTGCCTGAGGTTGTTGATTATTTTTAATTCTTTCACTGTGACAAATAGGTTGAACTATGTCTGCAATGTCATTATTTGCCATGGTATTGCCATTGTCATTGTGGCCCAAATGGCCCAACTGAGCATTGCTATTATTACTCAGAGGTAAATTCCTAGCAAGGGGAGGTGGTGGATAAGCACATCTTTTGGAGTAGTTGTTGAGGTCTCTTGATAGTTTTTTCTTTTTGACCACAACAAACTTGCTTAAACTGGCATCTATGCTGGAAAATTCGTGCATAATCAAACCGATACCTTGCATAATCTTCTGCATTTGTGATAGCACTTTCTAGCTTATCCAAGTCGCTCCTAAGTGAAGCAATCTGGGATTTGTAATTATTGATTGACAAACCCAAAAACTCTATGCTTTGTTTGTCAAAAAGGACTATAAGTTCTAGACGGAAAGAAGAACCATTAATAAGCCCTACTGGATAGAGCCACTGGCGCAAACCTTTTGGAATAACTTTTTTTAGAGTCATTCCTCAAGGTAGGAAACTTCCAACTGCAGTTTCCTACACTTGAATAACTTTTGATCGTACACATTCAAGTTATTAACAATTAAATTATTTTCATTGTTATCACCATCATTGGTAACCACAGTACCAAGAGGTACATCGGTGTTAAAAAAGGAAACATTCCTTAAAAAGGAATCAGTAGTAGGAATGTCATTCATGCTAGGAACATTAAATGAAATGCGTGTTTACGCTGCCGTGTGTCTAGGCAGGCCCAAGTTACTCACTCCATTGGCTGGATTTAAACAAGTAGAAACTTGGTTACCCGAACTAGTTGAATGAATTGCAATCTGTGCAGGCTGCCCAGTGCTATGTAGAGTAGCAGGAACCAGTATAGGCAACTCAGCAGAAGGTGTAGAAGTGGAAGAACAAGATGCTCCAACATCTTTTGAGATCGACTGTGTATTGTTGATTCTTTGAGATAAAGAATCAACTTTCTTCATCAACTCTTGTACCAGGAGTGTTAAATCACCCGCAGCATTCGCTTCAGAGGTACTGTTTAAACCATTGTTTGTAGAACCATGCCGGGAAAATAATGGTTGCGATAAATCCAAGCCACTCGCCATAACCACAAACTAAAAAATGCAAATCCAAACTAGCAAAACCGAAACAAAAAAAGAAAACGAGCAGGCAATGGAATATCCAACTGTTTATTGTACGTAAGCGCTTTCACTGAACAAAATACTTCAGCTTCTTCAGACAAGTAAAAACTATTCACTTCCCAGTTTAAAAACCTAGCACAAACCTGCTGAGTCAGTGGGCTGGGCCAGCCCAAGTACATGATGTCATGCAGTATTAAACATTTAAAGCAACATTTACTAATTGAACCATGTTGCCCAAATGATAGTCTTAAACATCTAAAAAAGTTAATAAAAATGTTTACCATTTCCAACCCAAGACAAAAATAAATACAAATACAATTGGGATGGTAAATGATGCTTAAACGTAGGCCATTGTTATATAAAAATAAAAAATAATGATAATAAATAAAGTGTGTACTGTGTAAATGTGTAGCATAGAAATATATTTTGTTATGTTATTAAATTGAGTTACATTATGTTAATGTAAAAAAACAACATGTAAATACATCATACAAGACTCGTACGCCCTGCCTTGTGATGTTATACATGTAAAAACATATAAAACCATAGAAAGTCTTTCTCATAAACAAATATAAAATGAAGAAAAGTCAGTTAGATGTTTTAAACATTTTTGTGTGAAACAAACAAGCTGCCACCCCTGTCTTGCCAGGGCTTTAAAGCTCTTGATAGATAAGGCTTCATTTAACCCTGGAAAAGAGTAAGCAGCAGTTGCAATTTGCCATTCCACTTCAGCCTCTTCTAATTTGAGTTCCCAGGGCCCCCCTCTTTTGTTATGTTCTACTTGTTGTAAAACCACAAATAAGAAATTGTGACTTGGGAAAATAAGGGTGTGTCTGGCTAAAGCACTAGTACTTGTTTTGCTCATAATGCTGTACTGGTGCTCGTAAATCCTCTGTTTTAATTTCCTCTCTGTTTTCCTGATATAAAATGCTTCGCAACTCTCATGGAAAGCTCCATAAACAACCCCTAGAGAATCACAGTTGTATCTATCATGGATGTAATATACTTTATTTCTGATTTTTACTCTGTCAGTTAATTTAATGAACTTGCATTGATGACATCTTCCACATTTTGTCATGCCTGTATTAAATTTAGAAGTCCTTTTCGGCCTTTCAACCAAACCTTTCAGGTTTACGCCCCTCCTAAAAGTTAGTTGGGATGTCAAACCTAAAGAACTTCTAAGGTGGGGATCTTCTGAAATAAATGCCCAGTTCTTGTTGACAATTTCTCTAATGACTCTAGAGTCAAGTGAGTAAGTTGTTAACAGTCTAGCTGATTTGTCTCCCTCCTGTATGTTTGTTGAAGCAGTAGATGCTAAAATGTTAGTGTGTGACTCTGGCATGTTATAACCTTTGTGTAACAGGGGGTAAAGTGGCCTGATGACCTTTTACTAATGACTTCTTCAAACACAGTGTCCAGAAAGGCCATTGGATACCCTCTTCTGTTAGACATGGATCTTAACAAGTCACATTCAGTAATAAAATCATTGAAGTCACTAACCATTCTGGCAGCCCTTACTGCTTGTCCCTTCACCACTGCTTTTTTCTGGTGTAAAGGGTGACAAGTAGAAAAATGCAAAAAGGCATTGGAATATGTTGGCTTGCGGTATATAGTGGCTCTAAATCTGTGGTTAACAAGGTCCTTTGCTAGATGAATATCCAAAAAAATCAATGTAGTCTGTGCCTATTTGGAAGGAATAATAAAGGCTTTCTTTCAGAGTTGGGGGACCTGGCTTTCTGAGACAGACCGATTAATTATTATGCTGATAGGGAGAGCAATGTCTTCTGTGGCTACGTTTAGGAAGTAGGATGGAATTTCATCAGGGGCATTGGAACCAGGTTTTAATTTTAGGAGAAGTTTCTTTTTTTATGGTGGGTATAGAAATGGGATTGATAGAGAAAGGTGGAGGTTGGGAGCAAGGGATGCTAGCCAAGGAAGGAATGGGTGCACAATGATGAGGGCTTATAGAGGTGTTTGTGAAGGGCGATTTTAGCTTGCTTATGTACTCTGTGAATAAAGAGTTAAACTGGGTGGATAAATCCATGTCAGAGGCATCTGGGTTGGGGCAAGGGTTTTCTTTTTTTCCTGGGTTGAGGAGAGATGAGATTCCTTTCCAAAATAGTTCGGAATTGGTGTTGCGTTTAGTTTGGAGTGTGGAGAAATAGGCATTGCGGTCTGAGGTAATACGTTATTTGACTTTATTTTGTAGTGTTTTATATTTATTTAGGGTGATAGTGGTTATATTTTTATGTTAACGTGTCCAGGCTTTGTCACTGAGTGGCATGGTAGCTAAGGTGTTTTTGGTAAACCAGGGTACAGGGTTACTTTTTATACATTTTGTTTTTAGAGGGGCAAAGGAGTTGAGCAGGTTTGTTAAAGTAGGGGATAGCATTATCTAGAGGAAGAGTCTTAATGGGTTCCAGTTTGTGCTTTTTAGTGCATTTGAAAAGGTTTCAAAATTGAAGTTCTTTAGGCAGTGAGTGGAAATATAGGTGTGAGTTGGTTGTATTCAAGAGGGGAGACAGTGGGCAACAGTGGGGAAGTGGTCAGCTAGTGGTTCTGGGAGAATACCACTATCAGAGATATAGTGAGAATGGGATAATAGAATCCAGTCTATTGTATTTACAGTATTGGAGTTCTTGGAAGGCCTGGTAGTGAAATTGATTAGTTGTGTAAAGTTATATAAGTTAATATTGAATGAGTTAGTGGGAGACTGGATTGTGGCCCAGTTTATGTTCACGTCTCCAAGGATTATGGTTTTCTGAGTAATATTGGTAGAGACCCAAGTGAGATTATCTTCAAGGGATGTGATATTGTCTCCAGGGGGAATATAGTTTAAGCTTGTTTAGGTGGAGTAGGGCTGGCATTATTTCTGTTTTGCCAAATTTGTGAAAGGGTTTGGCATAGGGGGTGACTAAGATGGATGCTGAGTAAAGGAGTGCTACACCACCCCCCTTTTTTGTGTTTTGTCATTCCTTAACATGCAGTAGTTGGGAGGAGTTATTTCAGAATCTTGTATGTGGTGCTTAAGCCATGTTTATTTAGAAGCCAGGCATGAAGGTTTGCAATTTTGTTACACAGGCTTTGAGTATTTAGTGCTGAGAAGTGGAGGGGTTTGCCTGTTACTTGGGGGGTTGGATTCGGTGTGGTAGAGCGGCCTGGGTTTGGGTGGATGTCCCCAGAGAGAAGGATAGAGTTAAGATGATGGCTGAGGTATTTGGTTTGTTTGGGTTGTAGTATACAGGTAGAGAGTTTTTTGGACATTAGACAGGTGTAGTTGGGAACAGTGTTTTTAGAGTTAGGTAGGGATCTATAGGGGAGGAGCATGCTAGTGTTGAGGGGGGTAGAAACTGGGAGATATAAGGGTAACAGTAAATATGTACCTTGTAGAGGATGGGGTAGTGTTGTGAAATTGGGGGAGTGGTTTGTGTCAGTAGGTTGGGTGATATAGTTTAAGTTAAGGTAATCAGACGTATTATTTGAGTAAATAGGGGTTTGAGAGTTATGATGTTGGTTATTAGAGTAGAAGTAAGGGGTGAGTTAAGTTGGGAAGTTAGTTTATTTGAGTAAGAGATTATGGTTTAGGTTAATTGTTTGGTAGTTTATCAGGATAAGTTGTGTTTGGCAGTAAACTCTGAAGGGTAGGCTTACTTTAGTGGGTGAACTGTGGGAGGGGATTTTGGAGGGTATGATGGGGTAGTTTGGATTGGACTGTGGAAGTGGTGGCAGTGGCTAGGTAAGTATAAGTACAGGGGTATTGGGGGTAGGGGAGTGGAGTGAGCCCACATGGCAAACAGAGAGGGTAGAGCCAAGGGAAGGAAGAATCAAAAGTAAAAAAAAAAAAAAAAAAAAAAAAACAGTGGAGTGGAAGGTAAGTTCAGAGGAAAGTATGCAAGGGGGGTAAGGGACATTCTAGCAGTGGTATAGGGAAAGGATTAGAGTGGTTCAAAGAGGTAAAAATAGTGTCACAGGAAGGAAGGCAAAGTTAGAGAGTCTGGGGGAGGGGTTGGAAAGAAAAGAAAGTGAAAAACTGGGGGAGGGGGTTGGAGTGAGTGTGGAGACGGATATCACAGTGGCCTAGCTGGTTGGGACCAGTACTAACAGGGTCAGGTCAGCAGTGTAAAACAGCACTGAAAATAACAATCAGAAAGGAATCAACTGTGAAAATCAGAGCTGAAGAGGTAAAAAGAGAGCAAGCCAGAGATGGAAATGTTGCAGATATAAATTTAAAAACAGTAGACAAAGTGTAAAAAAGATGTGCATTCCATAAATATATATATTTTTTTCTTTTCCTAAAAGGTTTTCTTTATGAAATAGATTTAAAAGGAATGCAATAACAATTCAAACAAGAGATAAACTATATGCAATATACAGCATACTTCAGAAAAGAAAATTAGAAATCAACTAAAGAATCAACAGATATCCCTCTTTGTGATCAAAACATGTAATAACTTTCTCAAAATGAATTTGTAAATGAATCAATTCAGTATTTCTATTCAACTTCCCTAAGGCAATGGAAGCAAATAAAGAAGACTGTATCTGCTATGGACTATCATGTATATAGCAAAAAATATATAACTAAAAAATGGAAAAGTCTTCTCTAGTGAATTTCAGAAGGAGATCATTATCAAGACAAAAGCACATTCCTCAAACCCCTTGCAATGAATCCATGAACAAAAGTAATTTCTATAAAGGACACATTTAAATAATATAACTCTTCTACTTGAACATTCATTTTTTATTTATTAAAAAAAAACCTGAGTGCAGACATCCTTACAACTCTGATTCCACCTCCATCACTTATTATTCTTATCTTCATTCATTCAACTCTACATTTTTTTATTTCAATGACTAGTCCTAACTTCAATTTCAATAAGTTATGCAAAACAATAGTAGATAAAGGGATCCCTTGTTCCTTTATAATTAAAAGTAAAGATTCTGCAGTGAACTGACCCTATTTTATGTAAGCTTTATTGTCTTCATAAATATTTTCTCAAAGCAAAACAAATTGAGAAAGAAATTCAAATAATTCTACAGATTTAAATAAAAAAGTTTCAGTTTAATGAATCCAAAGGCTTTTTGTTGTCTATACCAACAAAAAAGCTTCCTGGTCTGTGTTATTTAAAATATTAATAAGCATTATTAGTCTCTTAATATTATCTTATGATTGTCTCTTACAGATGAAACCTGATTAGTCTGTATTAATTAAAGCATGTATGAATTGCCTTAATTTTCAGCAAAAATGGATGTAATTTTCTAGTCAATATTTAATAATGTAATTGGCCTAGCTGTACAACAAAAAAGTGTGTTCTTGTCTTCCTTTATCATCATGGACCTAATAAACAAGGATATAGGGAATCTCCAAACTCTGGATCCCACACAGTTTGGTTTTGTGAAGGGTAGATCATGCCTGCTCAACTTGATCGACTTTTTTGAGTCAGTCACCAGAGCTGTGGATGAAGGCAAGGTGGTTCACACAAGCTACTCTGATCTGGCCAAAGCCTTTGATATCATTCCCCACTCAGGAATCAAAGAAAAACTCACTAAGCTTGGCATTAACCCCTTTATCAGTAGGCAGGTTGCAAACTGGCTCACAGATAGAACCCACAGTGTGAAAGTAGCTGACTCCAAGTCAGACTGCCGATTAGTCACGAGTGGAGTCCCAAAGGGTTCGGTCCTGGGTCCTCTCCTGTTTGGTATCTACTTCTCTGAAGTCCAGGCCAACACAAAGGGACTCTGGCTGACAAGGTTCTCAGACAATTGCAAGTTGGGAGCTATTATTAATTCCCCTAGTTATGTTGACATTTTACAGAGTGGCCTCACTGTGACCAATGACTGGTTTCAGAACCATGGCCTTAAGCTCAATGCCAAAAAATATGTCATAATCTCCTTTGGGAAAAACCCAGTTCCCATGAATTACCACATTGATGGTATTCCACTGAACACAGACAATGTTATAAGAGAGCTGGGAAAACAGGTTGACAGCAACTTTTTTTTTAACACTGCATTGCCTCTGTGGTCAGAAAGTCCTTTTATGTGGCACATCTCATTACTAAGGATTCTGCATCCAGGAAGAAAGAGGTCATTGTCTCCCTCTACTCTTCTCTCATTAGGCCAATCATTGAGTACAATGCCCCATTTGGCATGTACTTCACTAGACACCGGCAACAACTGGAGAGGCCATAAAAGTACCTCACAAACAGGATCCTAGGCCTTAAACAATTGTCCTATATGGACAGACTCAAAAAAACTCGACCTATTCTATGTCTCATATCGCCTACTTAGAGGTGATCTCTGCTTGACTTACAAAGCCATGGCTGACCCAGCTCTGTTAGAAATGCTACATCTAAAGAAATCCAAATCCCTCAACACCACATGCACCAGAGACCTCAACCTCATTACCACAATTAACAGAACATGCTGGAGGGACAGGTTTATAACCCAGAGACTGCCCATGCTATGGAACAGACTTCCCATACATGTCAGGCAGAGCACCTCACTGACACTCATCAAGAGAAATCTTGATGAGTGGATGGGAAACAGAAAATTCACCCCTGGGATAACACCAGTGGCTCTACTTGACAGAGGCACTGGGAACTAAGGTTGGGTGGCACTATGCCAAGGTAATCCTATGGCTAGGCTTGTAAAGGCCCCAGGGCCTTTAACGTAGTACTCACCTATGAACCTTTCATTGGAGTGATTATCTCCAGGAATGAATTATCATCCCACTTTTTCAACATCTAAAAGACAATTATGAAAAAACTATATAAATAGCTGTAGATATTTATGTTATTAAATCATCGATTCTCGGTGACTTTTCATTTTTTTCTAGGATTTCTTTTAAGGAAATTTGAACAAACAGTATGTCTTTCAGTTTCAAAACATTTTTGAGGTTTATTATATATATAATCTGATTAAATCCTGATTGCAATTCCATTCCTTTAGATAAAATGTTCTTATGTTTAGGAGTCATAATGTAAGAGGACAACTTTATTTTTTTTCTAGAGCAAGAGCTGTTTTAAGAGACAAAAGTTCATGATATCTCTTATCTAAAGTTTAACTCTCTAATAATTAATTGAAATTATCTTCTTTACTAAGACTAAATTTGGCCTCTTGTAATGTGAGTTGAATGTCTAAGAACTCAATGAGAAGTCTTTTTCTTTCTTTCTTTTTCATTCTTTCTATATTTAGATATTACCTTGCAAAAAATGTGCGCTTTAAAAGAATATCGTATCATGACTAAGTACTTCTTTAGAATTACTGATTTTCATACAAAATCTATTTCTGAGAGAATCCAGGGTTTAATTATTTTAAATTAATAATTTATTAAATAACTATATTCATGAAAGATATGTTAAAAAAACTTTATGAATTTCAATAAATTAACAGATTTGTAATAAGAAATGGGACAAGAGGTTATATTAAAATGAATTATTTTAGAAGAACAACAATCACAAGATGTCACTATTTTACGTATTCTGGTTTCAGTGCTATATGTAATTGAATAGTAAGTGAAATCTAGAGATTTTTCATCCTGTGTAGAAAAGGGGGCTTTTAAATTTAGATGATTAGTTCATTTGTTGACAGCCTTGAATGGGAATCCAGTATTAGTTTGCTAGTAGCACTTGATTCAGAATTATTCATTATACAGATAAAATCCCCCCTAAAATTGATCTACCCTTGGTATTATTCAAATAATATCTAAATGTTTCATAGCTAGTCTGAACATCCATCCATGGCAAACAGTATAAATTAACTAGCGTGCAAATTTTGTCGTTAAAATTTTAATGCCACTAGGTGTAATAGGCCTCCTTGATTTTCAAATTCCTAAAGAATCTGTGGAATTATGGTGTTCTTTTTCCAAAGTATCATAGCTCCTCCTCTTCTGCTTCTTCTTTTAAAATTGGACTGGTCTAGAAGTGTATATTCACTTGGATTCCAACTACATTTATTTCTCTCTCTACTTCATGCACATTTGTACTTATTACACCCACATTTCTCCCTTTTATATTCTCCTAACTCATACATTCTCTCTCTCTCCCCTTTTTTCTAGAGTTAGCCTACCTTAAACAAAATATTTCCTGCAGCTCATCTCCCCCAGAGACACAGAAACACCAACCCTCACCTGCCGGGATTCCTTTTGCTCACAGACACAGCCATTCAATAAAAGTACCTGTACGTGCATTTCTCACTGCACCTCTGTTAAAATTAGCCAAATAATTAAAGTTTTTTCCTGTCATTGCTTTCCTTCACTCTAATGGCAACTACAGGTGTACTGGGCCATACCGTCCAAACTCCTTCTGTCTGTACTACTCTAGACCCACCCTCATATATAGGCCTGAAGTAATCCTCTCAATATCAGTAAACAGACTATCTTTACCATCCTGCCTACACCTATCTGGGCAGTGAAAACAGTTAAATGCTCACTTACCCTTACGGTTATCTTTACAGATAGGTTTTGGAATTTCTGTCTCCTGCGACCTGAGTCAACCCACTCCATTCACCCTTCACTTTGCTCAGGCTCACTTTGCTTCCCAACCCTGCCCCAATTCCCACTTGCCCCCACTACTCCTACATTTATTCTAACCATTTCCCCACTGCTCATCATCCACTATCCAATCCACACCAACTCTAGCTAACCCCTACCTTTCACACCTGCAGTCAATATATAAATCACTCATGCCCAACCTTATGCTAGCTACTCTCCCCATCCCATCCAGCTTACTCCAAATTTCCATAATCCACTAACTATTAACCACCAATTCAACACCTACTCAATATCTATGCCCTTCTCACTCTTCCAAACCTTCCTTACCCACCTAACCATCTTGACATTTCTAATTCCCTCATACCATGCCACGTCCAATTCCACCAACCATCTCCCCCCACTTTCTCACCTTTTTCCATAATCCACTACACAATATATATCAACCACTGCACAACCAAAGTCTTCTACTCCATCTCCCCACCCAAGCTATCAATTTCAACTTTACCCAACTAATTCATTCTGTAACCAGACCCAATAAAGCTAAACCCCCAGGCTCTACCTTGACTAGATCCTAGTCTCTCATCCAAATAAAATTACTAACTCCGGCACCATTCCCAACTCCATCAGCAGCCACCTCCCTGCCTTTGCCCTTCAGTCAGCCCCACCTATATCAACATCACTACATGCACATGCATAACATCAGTAATTTCAACCCCAACATACTTTCAAGCTCACTCAAACAAATGAACTGGAAGATTCTAAAAACCCTTCCTTTTCACAATGCTGTCGTCTATTTTAATTCTGCTTTTCTAAATACTCAACACCAACAAGAATAAAATCCAATACTGCCCCATGGCTAACCAAAGACACCAAACAGCTTATGCACCAAAGGGACAAATCTTGGAAACTATACCAAAAAATAAACTCCCCGAAACCCTACTTCAATACACACAGCTCTGTAACCTCGTAAAAAAGCAAATAATTAGAGGCAAATAAACCTACTACATAAACTCCAGTCTAATCATGCAAAAAACCTTAAACAATTCTGGAACTTTATAAATGTACTTCTCAACCCAGGCATCAAAAGCATTCCCTGCCCCAATACCAGCAAATCTGATCAAGAATTAGCCTCATTATTTAACTCTTTCTTTATTAACTCAATATCCGAACTAACCAAAACCTTCCCCAGTAACTCTATCTTCTCTTTGTGTACTTTCTCCTCCACAACCTCCCCCCACCTAATGACCCCAATCCTCCTGTATTTGAACTCAAACCCATATCTACAAATTATATAAAAAGATTTTTCTCTAAAAGAAAACCCTGCTCCAATGCCCCCCAACAACATGCCTTCATATTTTTTCAAGTCTGCTGCTGATGGGATCGCATTCCCTATTAGCATCTTAATCAACAGAGCCATACAGGAAACCTAGGTCCCCGAACTCTGGCATACAGCCTATATTCTACCTCTCCATAAAGGTGGCAAAACATTAATATCTCAAACCTCTGCCCCATAGCTGTCCTCTCCCCAATCTCCAAGATCTTAGAAAAATACATTCACCTCCAACTTATGCCTTTCCTAACTCAAAACCAACTTTTCACCCAACCCAACATTGATTCTGACCCAGGCGCAGCACTATAACATCTCTCCTCTCATTCCTAGACACATTCAACCATGCCCAAGGTTCCAGGGAAATAGTATTCATGGTGCTTTTAGATGTCTCCAAAGAATCTGATACTGTTTCCCATACCCACCTTCTGACCCATCTTTTAAACCTAAATCTCTCCCAAAACACCCTATCCTGGTTCTCAAGATACTTGTCTGGTAGATCTCAGGCTTTGAAATGGAGAAAGGTATCTCTCTTTTTCTACATACCCCTACCAGTGTATCTCAGAGATCCATTCTCGATCTAAAGTTGTTCAATATCTTTATTAATACCTTTCACTCTGCCGTTCCCAGTGCCAAAGTAATCCAAGTTCTAAGTCAAAACAACACTCCAGATGAAGTCATATCCTATGCTAAATTACACAGTATAACTATAGATGAGCACATAAAATTTGACAATCACATACTTCAAAATATAAAAAAACACCAAAAACTTGGTATGCTATACAGGAACAATCTCTCACCCCATACCAGACATACTCTTGCCTCTACTGACCTCCTCCCCTCCCTAATGTACAGCGCTCCCCTACTAACTAACCTATCTACTTCCGTCACTTCAAAATTAGAAAATTGTTATAACAAAATTTCCAAATTCACTACTAATTGCAAAAACCCCTCCCATTGCTGTGTTGCTCTCAACTCTTTAAGTTAGCTAGAACTTCCAAACTACCTAGATTACCTCCAACTTATCATAGCTCACAGACTACTCTTCAGCCCCACCAAATGCCCCTCCCTCACAAACATCCTACCCCCATATATTCCAAGCACAGCTCTCAGATCTGAACACCAAAACTTAGTGTTCAGAAACCTAACTGTCCACCAGGACAACTACTCCTCCTCTCCTTTTTCTTAGCCAAAAAATGGAATTCTCTTCCTCCCACCCTAAGGAAAATGCAGAACATGGAAAACTTTAAAATACAGCTTCATTCCTACCTCTCTTCTAAATAGAAATGTACCTGCATTCTTCCAACCTAGCTCATCCCTTACCTTCGCTTACCTCCCTTCTACCCCTAGTATCTCCAAGCTTTATTCCATCAACTTTAAACTAACCTTCTTAACATGTAGGTACAAATAATGCCCACCAACAATCTGCCTTTGTAAACTGCAGCTTTTCTTAATCCTGAAATTTCACTCGTTCCTCTAGGTTATTATAAGCATGGCTTCAAACTTATTAATGTTCGCCACATGATAACTACCATTGATTTTCTTATGTGAATATTGTAAATATTATTCTTTGATTTGTATATCTATTTGTATTTTGCATTTGTTGTTTTACTTTTAATTTGCATCTTTACTTGTGTTTTGTATTGTGGAGCTTTTCTGCCCTTGCCTCCACTGAAACTGAATTCTCAGGGCCCAGTGGACTTCCCCTGGCATCAAACTGGAAATAAATAAATAAATATTTAATCCATCTGCTGAAAATGAGTTTCATGTATGTGACTGTTAATATTAATACATTTTACTAGACATCTTTTCTTCTTTGGATTATTTAGACTATTATCCTTATGGAGCGTAATACTAAATCCATGAAGTGGAAAAATAACTACTTCACTAATCGGGTTACTTCAGTGGAACTGAATTCTGGATCTATTAGCATGTTATAAACCTGAGGTAAGGTTGCTGTTGGCAGGTTAATTTAATAATAATATTAATAATTAACACAAATGCTGGGAGCTATTGTTCCTTTCTCAAGATACAAGCTTAGGAATTGAGCCAACGTATTTGGAAAAATGACTGCTTACTTGATGGTGACACTAAAGCAAGTGTCATGATTACTACCTGCCCCAGCTCAGTAGGAAGTACATTTACCTTTGATGTGGGAACATAATAAGGCTATGACTGCAGCATGCTCTTAGTTTGTGTTAATGAACATCAGAAGGGAGTGTGTTCTTTTTCAAACCGACATGACAGTTAGTTAACTAGGAATTTACTGTACATAAAATAGACAAATATTCTGAAATCTTTTGCAGTATGTTTCTAAGTACTGAAATGGCAGATAAGGACAGAATAAAGCCTGTGTTAGGTTCACTCATCTATGACTAGCTTATAACATAAAAAGGGCCATTGATCATTACAACATATCTAATTATATAAACAATAACGTAGGAAATGGTTTAATAGTGAATTTCAATACATAAACAGGTTAGAAAACAGTACACACAGTATGCATGCAGAGAGCCAGAAAACTTATAAATGATATACAGCAATTATACAAAAATAGCATTTAGCAGCTATAGGTTAGTCATGGTATGTGTGGTGGAGAGTGAATTTGTTGAATTAATAACTTAAAGGTAGAACAGCTGGAGTGGTGATCTGGAGGGTTAAGATTCAAGTGTTGTCTTGAAATATGTACTTATTTAATGCTATCCTACAAGTATATCTCCTTTTCTAATGTTGTATCTTAATTATAAGGTATGAATTTGTGGCAAACATATGAAGGAAATATCCAAGTGTTGGGAGTTCAAGAAGATACAATAGCACCAGACACGTGAGTAGACATAAAATGAATATTAAGGGAAGACAGTTGGTGGGTATGACTTCTTTTGTATCCAGTCCTTCAATGCATTTCTATGTTTCACTCTAACTTTTTGCTCCTTGGAAAAACATTATTGGTATTAATTAAAAGGTGTAGGTATACAGTAATGAAACCATGATTACAGCATAGATGACCAAGTAGCATATATCCTGTCAGTGGACTTTAAATAATTAAGCTTAAATATCAAGTGCTCCTCAGCGTGTAATAATGTCTATCTATACTTCTGTGAACCAAACAGAAAGCAAAAAGGAATAGTGTTAAGACTGATACCTTCTTGCAGAAATTATTGATTGGTTTTCAGCATAGCCTCCAGTCACTACACAGACCACACCTACATAAGCTAATTGAAGATCACACTTTACTCTACACATACTCCACATCACTAGTAGTTAAATATATTAATTAAACCCCTGCTGCAAAAAGACTCTTACTCACACACTACTCTTTTTACACACATAATAGTCTCATTCTAACTGCTTTTCCCTTACCGTGAGGTACTTTCACATAACACCTTCATATTGTCACTGGAAGCATCTTACTGCTCTTATGTTCCCTCACATCATACTATACTGTTCTACAAAATATCAATTATTCTCCCTGGCAAACCACTCCACTTACATACCTAAGCAGCCCTACATACTTTACTGTAACACCTATCCTATTCTCCACCACCAACACTGACTATGATCTAAAAAGATACCTTCTACCAAGGAAAATTTTTCCCAACTCACAAAGACATGACAAACTAATAAAACTTATGAAACTTTGCTCACACATTTTTAATCTCTAAAGTCAATCTGGGGACATATACCCCAACCCCGGCACCATGCCAACATTCAACATAATAAGTAGCTCAAGCTCTGTCTACATAGGACAACTACATCAAAACAACAAATCATCTCTACTCCTCCTTAACATGAATATATGAACGTAAGAGGGATTGCTAATAAAATTCATGACCTACATGCCCTACTACCTCTATACTCCCAAGATATAGTAATATTAACCAAAACATGGCTTAAACCCAAAAACTACAACATGATAGCAACTCCTGGTTATATTATTCCATGTAAAGACAGGTTAACAGCATCAATCCTCTCCAAAAAACACCTAATACTTGGCCATCTAGATATATCTACCCCTGACTTTGATAATGCTGAACTTCTATTTGCCAAATGAAAGATTAATCCCAAAAAGCACATTAGCATCATAGGAGGTTATATTCCACCTGGTGGAAATATCCCCACCTTGGAAAACTTACTCCATTGGTCACCACATCCCCATCACAAGAAATCCTGCAAAGTGACTTCAGTATTGATTGGCTCAACTGCTCCTCACAAAATCCAACAGACCACCTTAACCTCCATGGATTCTCCCAACTAATCACATCTATTAGGACTGACAAATCTTCTAAATGACAGTCAATCCTTAGCTGGATTTTGGTTAGCAATCTTCCGTAGCATTTCAAACAGGGTGTCTTCCCAATAGCCTAAGTGACCACCATCCAACCCTTCTCCTTTGATCACGTACCCCCCCAATCTATCTAGACCACATATTGCCTAATCAGAGACAAAAGAAACTTTAACACAAACAATGTCATTGCTACACTAAATAGTTGCAACTGGGATTCACTAGAACAACTACCAATAGAGGATGCAGTAAGCACCATCAATACTACCTTTCTCAATATACTAAACCACCACGCACCACCCAGAACTATCAAAATTAAACCCAATTAAGCTCCCTGGCTAACTAAAAATTGTCGATCCCTATTAAAGTCTAGAAGACAAGGCATGGGAACAACTTCACAAAAATAAAACCCAATTAGCTAGACAAAAATTCATTGAGTTGCATAACAAAGCAATGAAATTAGTGAAATCAGATAAAATCAACTTCTACCATAACATTCAGAATATACATTCACAACATCCTCAAAAATTTTGGACAGTTATTAATAACGTACTTCATCCAGGTAAATCAACCACCCCTAACCCAACAACAATTAACAATTCCGACAATATAGCAACACAATTCAATAAATACTTTACAAAAACTATTCAAGCCCTGTCAAACTCTCAGGATAACATCAACAACCCCACATCTCCCCTCCCACAACCAAGTACTTAATTCCATAATAATATCCTACACTTTAGCTTACACCCAGTATCTGTTAAATACATAAACAAACTACTTCATAAACTGAAACCAACCACACTCGCTGTAGATAATCTCCCTGCTGACTTTCTAAAAATTGCTGCTGATATTGTATCTTACCCAGTAGCCATTCTCATAAACAGGTCTATGTACTCAGTATTTGGAAAACCGCCCACATACTGCCACTACACAAAGGAGGTAATTTCACAGAATTCACAAATTGCCATCTTACTGCCATCCTGTCTCCCTTGTCCAAAATACTAGAAAGAGTAGTCCATACCCAACTAATGAATCATCTCCTAACCCACAAACTATTATCACACACCCAACATGGCTTTCAGCCATATCACAGCACCACTACCACATGAATGTCCTTTACTAATATTGTTAACCAACATAGGAACAATGGACAATATGGATCTTAAATAGTCTTAGACTCGCCCAAAGCCTTTGATATGGTAGATCACAAATAACTTAGTAACATTCTCTCCACCTTAAACATTAATAACTCTAGTATTACATTGTTCCAAAACTACCTAACTGGGTGAATGTAAGCTGTTCAGTGGCAAAATCAACTCTACCCTCTGCTCCCAGTTCTCACAGGGTTTCCTTATGGCTCCAACCTTGGTCCTCTATTTTTCTCTATATTTATCAATCAACTCAGCACCTCCACACCTCATGCCTCTGTAGTTCAATATGCAGACAACTCTACCCTATGTGCAGCCCCCACACAAGACCTCAACACCTTACCCCAAGACTCCTTCATATCTGTTGAAACATGGCTCACTAACTCCAAACTCATTCGAAATCCCAATAAAACTAAACTCTTTACCCCAACTAGACAATACTCAGCTTCACACTCATTTACTATCTTGTCCAAAAATAAAACAGTGATCAACATAGTACCACACACTAAACTGCTTGGGGTAGAAATTGACAATAACATAACATTTGATATACACATAGCCCAAATCATCAATAAGGTCCACAAGAAACTTGGTCTCCTATACTATAACAAACTGTTTCTAACAAAAACCACAATAGCTACCATAACCCTTACACATCTCCTATCAACCCTGCTTTATTCCTTCCCAATATTAACCAGCCTTAAAAAAACATACTTAATCAAACTATAAACTTGATATAATAAAATAGCAAAATTTGAAACAGGTGCTTCCTATTGGTCACATCACTGTACATCTCTTAAATAGCTAAATTGGCTTGAACTTCCTCACCTTCTATGCCTTTACCAGCTTACTCTTGAACACACAGTTCTTCACCAACCTATTAAAACTCCTGCTCTTCAAAATATTATACTCCCATACAAAAGCTCTTGTCTTTGCTCTAGTAACCTACACCTTTTAGACACTACCAAAGCCAAAAACCTTGCAGGGAATTCACTCTTCTCAAACCACATTCCCAAAATTTGGAATATACTTCTAACCCCTGTAACCACAAATAGCTCTATTTCACAACTTAAAAAGCTTCCTAATTCATACTTCAAAGACACTTGGCTATGCCCTTGTAACACTCTTGGACAGACTCCCCCTTACTCTCCCAAGCAGCTTAATATCCCTTTTAATAATATAAACCAAAACTCTTACTGAAGCCAACAACACTTGTAGGTAAACTGCCTTTTTGTTTCTCTAAACTGTATTTTTCACTGTGGTTGATACAGTCCTTTTTGAATGCTCATGTGAATGATTCTGACAACAGAGCTTATTCCTTTTATACTTCAGTTTTACTAGTAAGCTAATCCATGTGATAGACATAACCTCTGCATAAATCTTAACATTATTCACTGTTTCTCTGATATATGTCTATGAAAATGTACTACTTTTTACTGCTTCTTTCTTCTTGTCTATGTATTTATTATTACTGGTATTTGTATTTGCACTTTCAAAGTTGGAAATTTTATTACTGGAGCTTTTCTACCCAGGCTTCTACTGAAAAAGGACCTATGTCCAGATGTACTTTCCTGGTAAACAAATGTAAAATAAAAAAATAAATGAATGACCAGTGATTTCTTAGAGGTAGAAGCTGAGGGACTGGTTTTGACATGATAGGTATCATTGCTTGACAACCAGACCACTTATATTTGTGGGATGGAGATTTCTGGGTACATGACATTAGCCACTCCAAGTTACAGCAAGTTATTTTACCCACCTGTATTGTAACATTTGCATTATCTTGCACTACATCAGGCAGAGACATTATTACTGATCCAGGGAATAGGAAGAGTAAGTTTGAACATGCACTGCACCTCTATAAACCAGGGGGCAAATATGCAGGGAGCCTAGAGGTAGGTCACTCTAAGAGATCATCTAGTTGGCCCATTCTGTACCATCTGACTCTTGCTGCTAGTGAAATGGATGGATCAGTAAGGATTCCCAGGCAAAAATGAATGGCCTATTGGGCTTTTGCATTGACATAGAATACCTGGCTCCTGCCCCAACAGATTGAAAGGGCCAATTATATACATATAGTGGAGCCACTAGAAGGGGACCATCAGAGGTTGGTACAAAGGATAACAAAAGGAATGTGTATGGTAGCTGTTTAATTGGGATGCATGACAATGTACTTAGGAAGCATTGTGTAAGGATGCTTGGGTTGAGTCGCAGCCTGCTGATTTCTTTGTTTTTTCTAATAGGATGACGACAATCAAGAGTTATAAAGAATGGTAGGAAGATATAGTAACACAAGTGGCGGCTTTCCTAAAGGATACATGTTGAGACACTAGTACAAAACTATGATGATCAGGGAGCAAATAGAAACTGGAATAGTCAGAAAGGGCTAGATAGCAGATAACAGCAAGTAATCAAGTGAGGCAGGAAAGGGATTCCAAAGTGGCTTCCGCAGTGCACATCTTGATCATAGGAGCAAAATCAACAGCCTTTACCAAGTGGAGGAGATGTAGGTAGGGATCTGATCTGTCTTCATAATGAAGAGATACTGGAAAATGGTCTTCAGGGCCTTTGTGATCATACTGCTTTTTTTGTTTATTCCATAAACTCCTAGGGGGAGGGTTGGATAAATAGACTTTAATAAGTTCATGTTGACGGGTTAAGGGAAGGATGATGCTTGAGCTACCTCACAGTAACAAAATGCCATCTAGCATTCATGGCCTGCTGAGTGAAGGTCATAGATCATATGTGTGGGGTGAACTATCAGCATGTGGGCTGGGATAATTTTTGCATTATAGGGTGCAGTGGTGCAGCAGTTTGTGTTGTTGCCTCACAGCAAGAGGTTCTCTTATTTGATTCTCAGCTGGGGTACCTTCTTTGTGGAGTCTACCTGTCCTCCCTGCATTCTTGTGGGTTTCTTCTGGGTGCTTTGGTTTCCTCCCACATTGCAAAGACATGCATCTGGAGCATTTCTCCCTGTGACTCCGCTAAAAATTTGCTATCCCGGTAAACAAAAATGCAAAAAAAAAAAAAAAAAAAAAAACAACCAGTCAGAGGAGCATCATTTTTTTTAACAAGAAACATCTTTATTAAATTACGTATATGACATAGGCAATCGTACATTTATATAAATCAAAACAAACATATTGACATAATTTTAGTTGCAAACAGGATCAAAAATTAATCATGGGTATAGGAGTGTACAAGCAGTCTTGGATGCGGTTCAAATCCTGAACTTCTGTTGTGCCTAGTCAGATGGCCTGAAACTCTTGAGGTCCTTACAACCTGTAGATGACATCAAAGCAGACTCAATTGGGTATCTGTCAAGACATCGCCTGAGTTATGTTGTTACCATTGGCATTCTTTGACACATTGCTCAAGAAAACATTAGCAATCCAGGGTTTTGACCTTGCTCAGTGTATGCTGCCCAATCTTCTAATCTTGGAAGGGGTATATTTTCCATCCAGAATAGTATATACAGGGATATGGTCTTCTGTAGCCATTTGGGAATATGTACAATGAAAAGGGGGAGTGGTTACAGGGGAGTGAGAGGAAGATAAGAAAAAGGGGTGATAGGATACTCACCAGCCAGTGGCATACCTCTCAAACTATAGACATTGAAAACAAATATAAAAGCCCTTGAAAAGTAGAACCATCCAGCCAAAAAATCTGTACATCTAATTAGCATAAAATGTGAATACTGAATAGCTTTTATAGATTCATAGATTTATAGTTAAGTACTAGATTAGCTGCCCTTGAGGGACATTTTATGCCTAGCCAATTTCCCCTTTTGTGCTCAAAACTACCTATCCCATTTGGTTACAGATTGGCTTTACCCATCCCATGAGCAATATTTATATATTACCCCTAATGAGAATAACTAGGATCATACCATAGATTATTTGAGAGAATCCATGCATGGGATAAAGCATTTAGGAGCTGCATCTGTCTATTTAGTAGTACAGGGAGCAGTCCTGGGATAAATATTATGTTTCTCATTCATAGATGTAAACTGCAGGTGAAAATGAACTGGGATGGACTTTGTTTTATATGGGATGAGGAGCCTGTTCCATAGTAGAGGTATCCCCCTGTGAAATATACCTGCCCCTCCAAACAACTACTGATGTTGCAGAAGAGGTTTAGATTCTTAGACTATTTCTGATGCCATTTGACTTGCTCATGTGCAGTAAACCCATCATCTCTTCCTATTTCCAGTAAGAATGTGGGATACTACTCAGAAACACATTTAAAAACAAAGAATGTGAAAAATGATGGAAAATATAAGCATGTCATCAAAGTGACAGTATAAAATCTGTAGCCTTTACTGAACTGTATTGCAACATTGTACCACACAAGACCACTGACTTATGTTTCAGAAAAAGGGAAATGTAAGAAGTGTGTCTGTTTTCTTTAAATTATTGGTGCAGTTAGTATGTGTTGTTTTTTGTCTGCTAAACAGTTTCAACAATCAAGTGTGATGAGGGGAATTCAGAAAATTCCGTGATGGGGTAAATCTAGCCTGAAACTAAGATCATAACTTTGAAAATATGTACACCATGCACAGGGTTAAATCAGGCCCTAAAATAAGAATGTTCTCCCAAAACAGAGAGAGTTCACAGATCTGGCAAGTGCGTAGAGCATGCACCCATCTGAGTACATAAGTATTTTATCAGTTTTCACAGTGTTCTTCATAGAGTATACGTTTGACAGACTGGGCTGCTATCATATCTATCTATCTATATATATATATATATATATATATATATATATATATATATATATATATATATATATATATATATATCCATGTCTATATAATACCATACCTACGCACACACACACACTGCTTGTAAATGTTTCATCTCCTAATCCCTGCTTACACTTATCAAGGGTACCAGAACTTTGCAGAGATTTTGGATGCATGGCTAGGTTTAAAAAAGGCCCTT
>NC_056748.1:685419606-685594606 GCF_019279795.1 Protopterus annectens
GTACACCCCCAGTACGTATCATTCATAGTCAGTCACCTTGCCTGTACATGGCCTTCGACATAAAACAGTGTTGTTAATTGCATTAATTGCATGTCCAACAAACAATTGAATGGCAGATGATCCAAACTTCTCCATGTTATGCAAGGCAAGAAAATAAGACAACAATCTGCTTTATTTCCCCATAACAGTTATGTCCAGACTGTAAATCATACCTAATCTTAAAATTGTTCCAAACTAATTATTATATAAATATTCAACATGTTCCCAATCCAGCAGCATTCCCACCATACAAGAGCCAGAAATGATAAAGGAAGCAATACCATATTATAGTCACATGCAGAAATCTATTATCAGTGGCATTATAAATTATTTTTCAACATATCCCATCTACTTATCACAATTAATGGGGCAAATGTAGCCCCTGTCACAGAACCATGTAGCTGGAAATAACAATTGCTTTCAAGGTAAAACATTTATTTTTTGGCTACAACCAATTGGAGTAGTTATAATAAAAACTAAAGTAATTAGGACACAAGTCAAAAAGATTTAACTCATAGCTTTATGGGTAACTGAGGTATAGAGACTTTACTCATCTAGACTGTATAAATCTGTAGAAGGTTTCACTGAAGCCTGTTTCATTATTTATACAAATTGTGTTGAATTCTTTAAATTCAATCTAACTTGCACAAGTAAATGCTTCAGACAAAGCCATTAATGTGGCAAAATGGGCTCTGTAAGTGACCCACATCCAAAAAAAAAGGTCTCCCTGGTAATGGTTGTATTTTGTGATAGGTTAGGGAGTACATAACAATCAACTGTTTTAACATATGGATTAATTATACCCTGTTCTACAACAATATTCAAAAATACAATCAATCTCTTATTTAAACCAAAATCTAATTTAAATAAAATAAATGTGTGTGTGTGTGTGTGTGTCTATATATATATATATATATATATATATATATATATATATATATATATATATATATATTTATATATGGATCTATTTGAGTTTGCCAAATTTCCGTTTCACCGAAACTTGAAATTGGCGAGCAGATTTATGCAAAAGTGCATGTTATTGAAAATGCACTTTCATGTAAATAAGTAGTTTAAAAAAAAATAGTGAAATAAAAAGAAACATGCAGTTTGCATGTTAACTTAGTTGTACATCAACGTTTAGTGTTGATGTACAACTAAGCGGACTGTTGTTGAGATCGTAGTACAGTGAGGATGAGGGAAAATTCTCTTTTCCCTACTGTAGTGCAATCTTGAGTGAGAATATAAAAGTAGGGGGGTGTTTTTTTTGTTGTTGTTTTTTTTTTTTTTTTATGGATTTACATGAACGTGCATTTTCACTGAAACGCACTTTCGTGTAAATGCATTCCCGGATTTAAGTTTTGTTGAAACGTAAATTCGTTGAAAGACAGTAGATCCATATCTATATATATATATATATATATATATATATATATATATATATATATATATATATGTGTGTGTCTGTGTGTGTGGGTGTGTGGGTGTGTATGTGTGTGTGCGTGTGCATATATATATATATATATATATATATATATATATATATATATATATATATATACATGTATATATAGATCTCGTGGCAGAGTGCTACAAATGTCACAGGCTTTCTTCCCTGCCCATGTTGGTTGAAATTTCTATAATATTGTGATAGAGTTATTTCCTCTTTGCCATTTTGTGATTTAGGATTTGATATGTATCATAAGCAGGGTATGGGGGGGGTCACAGCCTTTTAAAAGGGGTAGTGCAGTATTCTTTTACCCATGCAAAAGCATTGTTTTTAATTGCATTAATTGCGTGCTCCAAGTTTATGTCTCAAAGCATGCTCTAAGAGATTGCAAAGTATTTTTTTTATTTTTTTGTAGACTAAACAAAGAAACACAGATAAAGACTGTAACCTAGCTATGTAGGACTGAGTTGATGGTACTTATTGAAGTTTTTGTTAAGTTCTAGTTTTTTTCAACTCCATTTTTGGATTCCTATACATGTAGATACTCAAGAAGAGTCTGTGATATAGGGGTGGTGTATATCATATGTCCCAGCATCTCCACATCCTGAATTTGGTTGAAAATGTGGAGCTAAGTGTGACCATCATGAATTATAATATATTTCTAAACATATTGAGTGGTAGGGAAATGCTTCTGTTTTTTTGTGTTGTTGCCACTGGGCTTGCATTTGTAAGGTAGATCTGAAGAGTGCACCTGCTGAAACATTCTCACTGACCACACTGGGACCTGTTTGGCTGCACTGAGAAGCAATGCCCTTAAGATGAAAAATGTATAATCATATACAATTTTGATTAGATGAACTGTGAAGTAACCAGTTTTCATTTGGCGTCCATGCTAGGCACTATCATTGTATCTCTTGATTATATAATGGCACCAGTTTGTATGGAATGACTTGTTGTTATCAGCAACAGGGGATGTTTGATAAGGACCATTATTTGCTTATTATATGAAAGCTTAACATTGATAATGGAATTTAATTTAACTTCCAATCTTGATACTAGAATTTAATTAAACTACCAATCTGATTTATTAAATAACTGTCTGAATTAAGGTAAATTCTTTTAATTCTTTTATACGTATCAGGCATTAGTCATAAATCCCTGAGATATGTACTATGGGCAACACTTTAAAGAATTGCAGCTCTACTGAAATTGGTTATGACTCTTGTTTGCTTATTATTAATTCAAAACAGTGTAAGAAACTTCTCTGTGTGGAAGATTTTCAGTCCATATATTTCTAGTTAATCACTGTATATTAATAAGATCAGACAATAGTAGTAGAAGTAGCGAACATAAACTTGTCTTAAGTCAAAACAAAACAAAAAATAATAATAGAAAATATATAATTGTACAGCATTACTAAGTATTCGAAAGTAATCCAAGCAAGGCAGGCAGTCTGTTTCCAGTCGAAAATCCTTTATTAAGTACACAGACAAGTGATCCAAGTAACAAAAATAGAGTAATAATTTCCTCACAAGCTTTCTAAATATATATATATACTTTTTATCAGGCATGGGAGTGGTTTATTGTGCTGTAAAACAAAGTGTTATTGGTACACATGTAAAATTCATATCCCTTCCCCCATCAGTGCGACATTCAAGCTGGTTCTACCCTACCTAGTAGCTGTCATAATAATATATAACCCTTATGTACTTTAAATAAAAGTTATAATGATGTGGTACCTCTTATTTAACCAAATTATTAAGTAGATCATTAAGTCTGTGATTTTATCCAAGACAATATACTACATGGCTGGAAATATATCAACCTTAGTTCATTTGGCAAATAAAAAAATATATATATATAAATATAAACATATACATTTTGCATGTAAAAATCAATTTCTATTTTCATAACCTATTGTTAACAAAGATCGCTTTCGTCCTTCTAGACTTCTTCAGGTCTGTGTACAAAAACCCTAAAAACCTATATAATTGTGTAATTAGTTAGTATTATTACACCTCATTTTGAATAAAGTAGAAAAAAGAACCAGAAAAAAATAAAAATAAGAAAAAATGTATGTATGATGATGGAAACAAAATATACACTTGAATTTCAACTGATTTAAATGGTATTTTAAACCAATTTGTAGAATAAAAATAAAGTACAATTAGTCATGTAAACAATGTGTCAATTTTCTAAGTTCCAGTGCACTTTTAATTGAACAGTAATAGTTTAGTCCAGGCTTCCTAAAAGAGTTCAGCTTTAATTGCTACATGAGTTCATGTTTTTCCAGAATATTCAGGATATCTCCTTCAAGATCACCCATGTCTATGCGATGCAGGATCTGGAACTTAAAACTTGTGTGTCTTTTATGAAGAGAAAGGTGTTTGGCTAGTGCATTATTTTTACATCCAGAGCAAATTTCTGACAGATGACATGAAATCCTACACTTGAGTTTATTTACAGTCTTGCCCACATAGAATGCATCACATTCATTGCACTGTGCCCTGTAAATTACTTTTTTAGTGTTACAGTCACCCCCTGCACTGGTTTTAATGATCTTCTTTAAGTAAGGGCAATAAAAACTATCACCTTGCTGTATAAGTATACAAAATGTACAAATAGTTTCACATCTTTTAGTTCTTTTCTCACATGGTCTAGGTTTAAATTCAACAAAACTTCTAATGTTCCTGGCCTTCCTATAAACAAATGATGGGGCTTCACCTAAGATGTTAATCAGAAAGGGGTTTCCTGTGACAATGTCCCAGTCTTCTTCAATAATATTTTTGATACTGTGATAATCCAAAGTGTATGTCAGGATGCAGCTATTTTTGCATTTGTTATTCTCTGTGGAATTACTAAACATTTTTCTGCTGGGGAGGTTGAATGAAGGTGCTTCAGTCCTTTTCAGTTCTATAATGGGTTCCAGGATGATTTTTAACATCTGACTTTCATAGCCTCTCACTAGAAAATCATTATGTAAGTTGTTTTTCCATCTCTGTGGTAATTCGAGCTAATCTATAGCCTTGGGACTTCACTACATTATACTTGTTTTTTGTAGGATGTAGACTTTTACTGTGGAGTAATAAGTTAACCCTCGTTGGTTTTCTGAATAGATCAGTGGTGATTCTGTTATTGTTGGGTGTCCTTGGAAATCTGCATATCTAAGAAAGTGGTTGAAGTACAGATATGGGAAGAGGTAAACTTCAGGAAGGGGGTTGCTTGATTGAGGTAAGTGATAAAATCTCCAAGCAGCAAGGTGGCACCTTCCCACACAATAAAGACATCATTAATAAAACATAAATAGCATGTGATATGCTGCATGTAATCTGTGTTGTTTAACACATAGTCTTCATCCCATTTGCCCAGGGCTATGTTAGCTATGATGGGAGCCATGGCAGCCCCTATTGCTATACCACTTTTTTGTTTGTGGTGTTTGCCATTGAAAGTAAAGAAATTGAAGTCCAGTACAAGATTAATGAGCTTGCTTAACTTTTGCAGTTGTGCCTGTGTACCCTGATTATGTTTCTTAAAAGACTCCATAGCTGCTGTTATACAGTAATTGTGAGGAGCACTGTGTACAATGATTCCACATCAATAGTTATCAAAATACTGTCAGCTTCCACTGTAATCTTTTTTATTTTCTTCAAAAAATCTATTGAATCTCTTATGTATGACTTATTCTTTTCTGCTAGAGGTTTCAGCAAGTAATCAAAGTAAATGGCTGTGGCTTCAGTAAGGGAACTTAGACTTGCTACCACCGGTCTATAAGGTGGGTTTTCTCTGTTCCTGTGTGGCTTTGGTATTCCAAAAAAGTAAGGTAAATGTGGGCATGGGCTCCATAAATAATTATAAAGATTTTCAGTGATAAGTTTTTCTTCCCATAATGTGGTGAGATTAGTGTTCCATAAATCATATGCTATTTTTATGTCATCCATGGTAAATAACTCATAAAATCTGTTATCCTCCAGCTTGTTCTCTATCTTTTGGTTGTAGCTAGTGGTATCAGTCACAAGTATACCTCCTCCCTTGTCTGACTTCATTGCACGCCTGGATTTATCATTGCCTACCTCAAGCAATGTTTTTCTTTCTCCCTGCGTTAAATTATAAAGTTTTTTCTTAGGAGGTTTTTTAAGCAGTTTCCTGATATCCGTCTCACATTTCACTTTGAAAGCAGCTAGTGTCTGATGTAGTGGTGGACAATATGGGAAGATATATTGATACTAAATTAAAATTTTTATACAGTCATATAACCCATATGGTTAAAGACTCATGGGTTTTTCTTAATAATTATCTGATTACAGCTTGGAAAAATAACACCATTTTTGTTACAATCGACGTTATTAATTTGTTTTCCTGTATCCCTAAACAAGAAGGCTTAGAAGCCTTCAGTAATATTATAATGAAATATTCCAACTTTGAATGGGATGAAATATGTTTATTACTAGAAATGATGCCTATAGTACTAGACAATAACTTCATTTATTATGAAGTAGAATATTTTAAGCAAACTAGGGGAGTGGCTATGGGGGCAGCTTGTGCCCACATATATGCCAATCTAGTTATGCTGAACTGGGAGGACCTGTATTTGTTCCCCAGTATATATTTTAAATATATCGAATACTAGTCTAGATTTTTAGATGACATTTATATTTTATGGGAAGCATATTATGATACTCTGGAATATTTTATTGATTATATTAACACAAGCAGTGAATACTTGAAATTCACATATGCACATAGCAAAATGGGGGTACCTTATTTGGACACATTTATTTTCCATAATGAGGGAGTATTACAATCTAAAATATATAGGAAAAATAAATTTTCCAACAATTATTTAGCATATATTAACTGTCACCCTCCAAAAGTAAAACATAATGTGTTCAAAGGGCAATGTATTCGTCCTGCATGCATGACATCACCTTATGAGAATTTGAAAGATGAAATGGAATATATAAAAAAATGTATTCCAACAAAGAGGTTATCCCATAAAAATGATGGAAGATGTAGTTGAATATGTTATACAGCACTGGAAAGTGAAATATAAAGCTTTATTAGGAGCAGGTTTAGAATTAGGTAAGCATCTCGAGAATATTAACACATGTCAGACACCATCTTTTCAAAGAGCTTGCGTTCTACAGTTTAACTTGGCTACAGATAGTATTAAAAAGTTAATGTGTAAATTCTGGCATGTTATAACTAGTGATGCTAATTTATTTAAAATATTGGGCAACAAACCAAATTTTATATATAAAATGGGAAAGAATATAAAATTTTTAGTTCAACATAGTGAATCTAAAAAGGATTTAAAATGTTTGAGTAACAGAAGTATGAAATGTGGTTGTTGCAACCAATGTAAATACATGTCAGAAGAGACTAAAATAAAGTTAGAGAATGGTCATAAGTCCTTTATCAGAGCCAAATATGGTAATTGTAATACAAAAATGGTGATATACCTTGTGAAATGCAATAAATGTCCAAGTTTTTATGTAGGAAAGACTGAGAGATGTCTTAAGAAGAGAATTTATGACCATACTTATAGCATTAGAACAAAAGACAAAACCAATGCTCTATATAGACACATTCAATCTAATTGTGATGAACATTATTTTAAATTTAGTATATTAGAGCATATAGATATGGATCCTAGGGGAGGAGATTTTAAAAGTTTACTAAGTTATAAAGAAGTATGGTGGCAAATACATTTAGATGCCACCACTCCCCCGGGCCTTAATGAATTTATTTCTGTTAAACCATTGATTTCTATATAACCTTTTATAAGAAGTTGTCATACATTTGATACATAAATTTTTAAAAAATGTTTTAAAATTTTTTTAAATATTTATTGTAAATACTCAATGAAAAAAAAATTAATAATAGTTTATGATTTTAGGTAATTTAGTAGTGTGAGAATTAGATAAGGATCATATTGTACTATTTGAGTAATATTAGATATATTTATGAGGTTAGTTTTATTATACACTACTTTTTTTATTACACACCACATTTGTATATAGCGACATGATCAAATAGAACTGCAGTTCTAGAATTGAAATGTTTTTATTATTTTTCATTATGTTTCATTGTTATTCATTGCAGTACCTTCTTAGTGTTTTATTTCAATATATACATATCACAGCTGATTTATTAGTATAGATTATTGTAGTTTTCATGTGTTACACAACGATATTTTAAAGTAGTGAAATATACTGTGAATATTTATATTTATATTATTTAAAATAAGATACTAGTGCTAAGCATTATAGCGCTAATATTTATTTAAGAAATTGAAGATTTTTTGGCACCAAATAGGTTTCATAAACTGTTTCCAGTATTTCGCGTTTAGTTCTGAAGAAGCCCAGCTGCTATGGGTGAAAGCGCTTAACTTTTGAATCAACTTCAAGAATTATTAACATTGTTTTTTGTTTTTGTCGACTTGTATTTTGTCCTCTTTTCATGTTTTTGCAATAAACCGGCTTCTTTTTATCAGACGTGTGGCACTTATTGGTGGCTCCTAAGCTCACATATTTAGGAGAATTAATAACTTTGACAAAATAAAAGAATCAGTATAAATGGCTTGCAAAAATTCACCAATATCTTCCCAAAATTTCTATATATAAGAACATTCATACATAATATGAGACCAATCTGCATTACATTTTAATGAACGCCTCCAACATAATGTTTCATTCATGTTATTAAATTTAGCTATTTTACTTGAAGTGTAAAAGGCTCTGTGAAGGAGCTTCCATGCAAAGATTTTCCAGCATTGTATATTTGGAGGTTAACTTTATAGAATATAATATATCTTTTTTAGTCTCATTTGATAACAATAATGTATGATCTTTAGTGATGAAATTCCAAAATTTCTGATTAGCTTTTATTTTATAGTTGATGATAATTTTATATAAGTTTGAAATTAAATTTGTCCAGTTAAAGTCTCCATATATTATTCCATATAAATGAAATATAAATTTGGGCATGGAACTAAATGAGGAATTATCTATTGTTCTACATAAATCTTTTGCATAAGCTATTAGTGTATTGAGAGCTAGCCATTCAGTGCTTGATAAATTAAATTCTTTAATTAATTGATTCATATCTGAGACTATTAGATTTTCCATACATTGATACCAACATATGAAGTTGTTTCTCTTCCATGAATTAAGGGTATCTGTAGGAATGTTGTTGAAAAAGTTTTTTTGTAATTTTAAATGGAGTTAATAACTGGAACCATAATTTGATATCAACATTATTATTTACAAAACTCCGAAAAGTACTGTAAATGTAATTTATTTAATTTAGATTAGTAGGTTTGGTGCAGTTGTATTGCAAGTTAACACAAATAAAGCACCAGAGCTTATTGTTCTGATCATTTAGTTGTATATTTTTTGCTAATTTACATTCCTCTTGAAAAATAACAGTATGTAATGTTTTCCATGCTGAGAAAAATTTTGGATCTATCCAATTTACTATCGTTTTGAAAATGGATGCTTTGATATACATTTCTAAATCAGGAAAGTTAATACCTCCCATCTCCAGGGCCTAATATGGTTCAGATAAGCTAGTCTGTTTTTTGGGGGTATCAAAAAACTTATAATGATTCTATTTAAATCTTTTAAGATTTTTTTGCTAGGAATTATAGGGATAGCTTGTGTAATGTAGTTTACCTTTGGGAGAATGATCATTTTTATTAACTGTAATCTATATTCAAAGGTTAAATATAGCTTATTCCATTTGCCTATTGATAATTTTAGGGTATTCAGAATATTGTTGTAATTTGTAGATAAAGTTAGTTCTAGGTTTTCACATAAAATAATCCCTAAATAATCTAAAGAGGAAACTTGTTTACCAAGTATTTGATTTATGTTAGTATTTGATTTATTTTTATTATTTAGTAGTATGTGATTCAATTTATAAGCATTCATTTTTAGACCTGAGATCTGATGAAATTTCTCAGCAATAAAGTTTAATTCACATAGAGACTCATCTGAGTTTGACAAGGTAAGTAAGATATCATCAGTAAATAACATTATTTTGGACTTAAATTTATTATAAATGTTTATGCCTTTAATTTTGGAATTTGAACGAGTCTCAGAGGAAAAAAGTTTAATTGCTAGGGCAAATAATATTGGAGACATGGGGCATCCTTGTTTGGTACCCTTAGTAATTTTAATTGCTTCTGATGTGAATGGACCTAATTTTACATATGCCAGGTTGTCTCTCTATATATATTCTTTATTAGAGTGTTGAATTGTGTAGGAAAATTATAAATTTGTAAAACTTTGAATAGGTAATTCCAATTTAATGAATCAAATGCTTTTTCAATATCTAATGTGACTATTAGTGCTTCAGCTTTGCCTTTATTTAAAATATCTATAGTGGTTAAGATTCTATGTATGTTATCATGGGTGCATCTGTTGTAAATAAAGCCTGTTTGGTCATCACTAATTACTTTAGTTAGAGAGTTTTTGATCCTATTGACCAGCATAGACATAAGAATTTTGTAGTCATTATTAAGGAGTGAAATAGGTCTATATGAGCTACATGAAGTGGGATTTTTATTTTACTTTAAAATAGGTGTAATCAATGAGTATCTCCATGATGGTGGAATTGTGCCTTGTGAATATGTTTCGTTTAGTGCCTTTTGTAGTATTGTTATGACGGATGATGGGAATAGTTTATAAATGTCCATAATGATTCCATCTATGCCTGGGGCTTTGTTATTTTTACCTCTTTTAATTTTCTCATTGATTTCTTCTATCATAATTTGTTTTTGAATATTCATGTTTATGCTCTCTGGTATTTTATTTAAATTTAAGTTATTTAGGCATATGTTTGTATTGTTATGAAGTGGATCATTATTGTTATAATTTTTTGTGAAATAAAATTTAAAAGTGTCCAAAATGTCACTTATATCTGAAACTTTTTTCTTGTTATCCCCTTCATGAATTATGTTTGTAATATTATTTGAATTGGAAGATCTTTTTAATCTCATAGCTAAATTATGCATATATTGGGGAGAGATTGAATAAGAATTTAATTTTAATTTTTCTAAGGCCAAATTGGTTTTATGCAGTAAGATATTATATTTTTTATTTAATTTTTCAATCTCCTTTTTTTTTTACAACAGGGTCTTCTAAAACCTTTAGGTCAGTTTCTATGATTTGTTTTTGAATGTTAGTTAGCTATGATTCCCATTCCTTCACTTTATTATTACACCAAGAAATAATTTTGCCATAAAGATATGTCTTTAGAGAATCCTATAAAATAACTATATTTATGTCACTAGTAGAGTTTGTATCCAAGAAATATTTTATTTCCAAATCTAACCATGGCTTAAACTCTTTTAATTTAGTAAAATATGTTGAAATTCTCTTGGTGATTATCAATCTTTTGAAATTCATTTGAATTCCAAGAATAAGCAAGTTATGGTCAGACAGGGAACAGGGGATTATAGAATAATGCAATATTTTCATTTTTAAATCATGAGATACATATATTTTATTTTATCAATTCTTGTTTGAGTGTTACATCTATAGTCACTATGGGAGAATAGTAATGAACTTTCATTCTTAAGACTAAATGAGTCTAATAACTGCAAGTTATCTATCCATTTTTTAAGAGTTCTTCCTGTAGATGTGATACGAAAAGGTCTTTTGTTGGTAGTCTCCTGGCTATCTAAGATACAGTTAAAATCACCTCCCAAAATTAAGTTACCTTTAGATGTTTTGTTAATAAGTTCTATGTGTTTTTAAATAGTTCCTATACCCAGAAACCAATACAAGTTCACCAATGTCCATATTCTATTACTATATCTTACTATTACTATTGATAAAAGGCCCTCTTTGTCTTCATAGTTAAATAAAACTTGCGGATTAATAATGTTTTTCTTCCATAGTATTAATAACCCTCTGTTGTTTTTACTATATGATGAATTAGATAGCTTTAGGAAGTCACTTGGGTTCCAAGTGAAATTATCATTAAATTTAAAGTGAGTTTCCTGTAGAAAAAACACTTGTGCTTTATTTATTTTTCGGTATTTAAGTAAGTTAAATCTTTTTCTAGGATTATTTAAACCATTTACATTTAATGAGAGTAATACTGTGTCCTTCTCATTAATTTGTACTTAAAGAGTTTTGATTGAAATGATGACTGTATATTTTGTCATTTATTTGTTGTATAATCTCCATATAAGTGTTGAATTCAGTGGTGAGGCTGTTACTTTCTTTTAAACTATGTTGTGTCTTTCGGCTTTTCCCAGTTAGGGGGTCACCACAGTGGAACTCTGGTCCACTAATGATTGGCAGTAGATTTTTACGTGCTGAGTTGCAAGCTCTGACGCACAACCTTCAACGAAGGTATGCCCATTCACGCATGTCTCCACACAGAAGACGATTTAACTGAGAATCGAACAGGACAACGTCTTACTGTGAGGCGACATGGCTACTGTAGCACCACCACCGCAGTAGACTATATAAAATAAAAATTGAATGAGGCCAGAAGAAAAAAAAATCAACAAATATATAATAGTAGACCTTATACATGCATATAAACAAATATTTAAAATAATCTTTTAACAAACATGGAATGTATAACATTCCTAATCTGAGTGAACTAAGAAGCACAGACAGATTAACCTTCATTGCAGAAATTGAACCAAACATTAATGAAAAATTAGAGGCTCCTTTGCATATTATTCTAGAGGTTGCAATTGATCAAGTCACACATATGTGATTAATTCAATCAAAGTTATTTAGAGATGTGCTTGCTGTAGAATAACCTGGTGTAGGTTTCAAGCATTTAAGTTTTATCATTTATTACATCATGTGCGTTGATTCAGGTATAATTCCTTTTTAATAAAGTATTTATATAACATAAGTAAATGATCATGTAATGTGTTCGATAATCCATTTCCTTTCCATCTTATATGAGTATCTATATAATGACCAGTTAATTTCGTAACTGCCTTATAGAGCATACTTTAGACAGTGCCGTGCAATTTGTTTACACTAGTAACAATTTAAAACTCAGAGAATTAAACAATTTCTAACACCTGTCATCGCTGTTATGGATTACTTTAAATTTGTGAACTACATGTTCTGCATATATATGAATGCCAAAGCATAGACAGTGCTGCTCAAGGCTATGCTATACAACAATTACATATGCAGAGCTCTATATCATGTTTGTTACGTAACCTTAAATTTCAGTAGAAAGTTTGTTTATTATTAAATTACTAATAGCCTTAAAAATTCTATTGCATGTGTTGAGCACAGTCTTAAATTTCTATTTTACATTCGTATAATATCAATTCTCAGAAACAAATCAATTTAGAATTGCATTTCAATGACCAAACATTAATAGTAGCTGTAAGTTAGATAATGACAATGATAAACAGATGGAATATTCATTTAGCTAGTTTCATAGTGCGAGTGCCCGTATAACCATTCATTTTTCAGCAGAAAAATTCCATTAATAATGTATTCTTGTAGGTTAGACGTGCTTGTCTGAAATAATAACATTTTGCAAGCTATTCACTGTTTGCACTCTATGTCTATTATAATAAGCTATAGTTCAATACAATAAATATGAGATTTGTCTTATTGCAAGCTTGTAAGGATCCAGTATCAGATTATGTCTTACATATTCTTTCCTCGTCTAGTCAAGTAACTGTTTCTAACTATACCAAAACTTCCTTTGATACTTCGTTGAATATGGTGACATGCATACTTCTTAAGTCATTTCTCTTCTTTATTTATTTATTAACTAAATAATGCAGATTTGTGGAGAACTTCAAAGTATCTAACCATTGGTCTAATGCTGAATATTCCACTTTTATCTGTATAAATACATTCCTTTATTTTTGTTTTATAATATCTAACAATAACCTATAATATATTCATGCCTCGTAATACCTTCTTTACATCCCTTCTTTCATACAGTATATATATTAAGTAGTTATCCTATTTACGGAAGTGCTGTCGCTTTAAGGCCATAAGGAAGCTTAATATGATTACACACTAGAATCGTGTGGTTGCGTCATCATCATCTCCGGTAGTAAGATAATCCGGACTTCAATACTTTGTTTGTTTTTTCACTGGCTATAAAATTATTTGACAACTAAACAAAAAATGGATTTGCTAATACAACACTTGTGTTAAAGGAGTTTCGTCACATATCTTTAAGATGGAAGGTAGATGTTCAAACAAACACTTTGTGATGACTTAAACTGTGTTCCTAATACGTATATTAAATTAGAAAGTATAATGACTTAACACCGATATATTGTGTTGTGTTTATTGTGTTTTGGCACTTTACTTTATCAAACAAGCATTCTGCCTTTACGATAGTGCACATAGTACACTGAGGGAGCTCGCGGACTAAGCAGTGAAGCTTCCCGACATGTCTTGTATAACAAAAGCTTCTCTTCACTTTTTTGTGAGAAGCAGAACCTTTAAGTCAAATCTATAACAATATTTGACAAATAATTCAACAGGATCTATTCATTATCTAGGTTGAATTAATCCATGTTTCATTGCAAATTATTCAAATGAGTCAAACATATTTAAAACTTGCATGCCAATAACGATCCTTGCCTATTAGATTTAAACACTTTTGTGCAGTCAGTATTTGTAGTACATTACATTAATATTAAATATTTCCTCCTTAACCCTCATTTCTATACTTCACCATCACACAATAAAGCAATCATTAAGTCTGTTGTATGTGAATGGAGTTTTCATATTACTGACAGATATTTTGTGAGTAGCTTGAAATGTAAGTAGACAAATACATATTTGTTACCTTCAGCCTGAATTTTTAGTTTTAGTTGATTCTTTGAGAGAAGCAGTAGAAGGAATACTTTTTAAGTCAGTTCTTTGCTTTTTTTTTCTTTACATCAATCCAATTATTTTTCTCAGGGGATCTTTTTAATGTTGTAGTAAGAGACCAGTCCATTTCTTCTGGAACTGTGACCAAATTATTGCTCTTTATGAAAGTTATTGCTTCTTCGATGTCATTAAATGTCTTTGTTTCATTTGAAGTGAAAATCCTTATTTTTGCAGGATTTGTTAGTTGTGCTTTTATTTTATTTTGTTTGAGTAACTTTACCAGTGGCCAGGCTTTCTTTCTCATTTCTAAGACTCTGGAGGAAAAGTCATTGTCAAATCTAATTAGATTTTGCTTATACTTCAGAGTGGACTTCCTCCAAGCACATTTCAGAACAAGCTCTTTATCTAGCTAAGAGATAAATTTAACCACGACTGACCTGGGTGAGGATGTTGAAGATGTAGGAATGGGTTTCCCAATGGCTCGATGGGCTCTATCTATACCATAAGAGAAACCTTCTTTCAGTTCAAGGATGTCAGGTAACCATGAATTAAGGAAAGAAATTATGTCATCTCCTTCAGATTTTTCCGGTAAACCAAAGATTCTCATAGTACTCCTTTCTCTATTTTCCATATCGTCCAGTTTGTTAATAAGCCATTTATTTTGTTGCTGAAGAAAATCACCCTGGGTTTCCTCCTGTTTGAGCCTTCTGTCTATATCAGATGAGGACTCTTCAATGTTTAACATTTTGACATGCTGTTGCTGGACAAGTTCTTTAAAAGTTTCCATTTGAGTATGACAACTTTCTTTCAGGTTTTCTAAGTTGTCTTTAAAACTGTCCATTTTAATAGATAGTTCTTGTAAAGTTGAAGATATCAATTGAATTTCTTTCCTCAGAGTAGATTCTGCATGTGAGTTCTTTGAGACACTCATCTTCCCAAATCAGCTTTAAAAACTCTAGAGATTTCTGACAGGAAATTTTTGAAGAAAATATTCCTAAATTGAAATACTAGTAATAAAAATACTAAGGAACAATAATTAACTGTTTTTCCCAAAATAAAAAATAATAATTTCCTGTCATTTAAAGTAGTTTTAAGGAGCTCTAAAAAGTGCTGCTTTCAAAGTGCCATCTAGGCTCCGCCTTGCCTAATCTTTTAAAATCTTGTACATAGCATGGTTTTGGAATTATTGATGCAAATATGAAGAAGCGATATTTGACACCTAGAGGCGAAGGTAGGATTTAACTGCAGAGACACCTAGAGAAGTCACTCGAATGTAACGAGTTAATGAGATATTATAACAGTGTATGTCTAGGTAACTGGTTGTATAGTTTTCTGTCTGTGAAATGATATAATTTGGAGTTTGTGTACATTATAATACACTGTAGTTTTTACGGAAAAGACTATAATTCACTAGGTATTATCACTGTAAAGAATAATTCATACTGATGGCATTACTATTTGTATAATTTTAACAGCTGTTATTGTTCAGAAAATATTTGCATTTGTTTGCCTTATGCTCTTAATATTTATTTTTCAGAAAATACTCTGAATGCAAGTTGTATGTAGGCTGTTAGAGCTGACATTCCACACAACCCAGGTGATCATGAGATTTCTTTTTTTGTGCAATGCATCAAGATGAATTTATATCTAGAATATCTAGTTTAGTTCATTTGGTCAATTTCTATTACTATACAGTATGTTGGACAAAGGCTTTGCTACAGATGCCATCTGTTTGGACCTAAGGCATTTGATTCTGCCCAGAATTCAGTTTTTGTTGACATTTTGGACAGGACAGGTATGAATGCCTTTGTAAAGAGATGGGTTACTAACTGGTTGGCAGATCAGAAAATCAGAGTTAAAATTAAAACTACATTCTCTAAACATCTGCTCAAATGTGGTCTTCCACAGGGGTCAGTGGTTGGACCTTTGCTGCTTGAATGGCTTATGAGTGACTGACTGATATCAAAACAAATTTGTCTGGTACATTTGTTGATACTTTGAATGTGGGTAGTGTACTGACTAATGTAATAGACACCATGCTTGCAAAACTATTTGGACATGTTACCTATGTAAGTACAACCTAAGAGTATGGAATTCAACAATAACAAATGTTCATTTATTAATTTTGGCATTAATAATAGTTATTCATATACCTCAACTCTTTTGCTCAACGTTTTCTGGAATTCATAAATTCCAACGCCTTGGATGAACTTATCCACACTCCCAACAGGGGCAGCAATATCCTAGACCTGGTCATTACCAGCACGGGCGACTGGTGTCCCACACCAGAGGTCAATTCCTTGTTGGTCAAATCCGACCACAAGCTAATCACCCTAGACATCCACATCCCAACCCCAACCCCCATTAGGGAAAACACCGTACAAAATTTCTCCAAAGCCAACTTCACGCTTCTTAAGACAGAAGTGGCAAACTTCATGACCCCCATGCAGATGGATAATAGAGGTATGACTGCTGAATCCTACACAAATGTACTTTATAAGCACTTACACGAGTGCATGGGTCGTGCTATCCCTAACAGAACCAAGATGCTATCCTCCAAAAAAAAAGGAAGCCAATCCGGTGGTTCCCCTGCCATAAACAACTTATATAACTAAAGAAAGAAACTGTTGCAAAAAAGAGTAAAATCCCATGATTGGAGGAACTCCCTGGTCAGCCTCAGTAAGAAGTTGAGATCCCTCATAAAATCCTCCAAAGCTAGTTACGAAAACAAAATCACCACTGATGCTAAAGGCAACCACAAAGCATTCTATAGCTATATCATGAATCTCAATGGCAACACTCAGATGTGCTCTGAGTTACAGCACAATGGCACTAAATATGCAGAACCAACTGATATTGCCAACATCCTGGCAGATAGGTTCAGTGCTAACTTTACCCCCGTTTCACCCCCTAAAGGACCCATCTCTATACCGGAAGAATGCAAATCTCCTGTAATTACAACTGCACAGGTAAAAAACACACTTTCCAAAGCCAAGAACACAGCATCCATGGGACCTGACAGCATCCCAGGCTGCATTCTACATGAACTACAGAATGAAATGGCACCCCACCTAAGCACCATGTTTAATCATAGCCTCACCTCAGGCTTTGTGCCCACTGAATGCCGCACAGTGACGGTTATCCCACTCCACAAAGGAGGAGCCACCATGGACCCTAGGAACTACCGCCCCATTAACCTAATGAGCCTGGTCTGCAAGGCCATGGAACGTATCATCATGGAACTCATAAACAAAGACATCGGTAATCTCCAAACTCTGGACCCACCCAGTTCGGGTTTGTAAAAGGCAGATCATGTCTCCTAAACCTGATAGACTTCTTTGAAGCAGTCAGCAAAGCCATAGACAAGGGTAAGGTGGTTCACACAGCCTATCTAGATCTCGCCAAGACTTTTGACACCATCCCCCACTCTGGAATTATAGATAAACTTACTAAACTAGGTATAAATCCCTATGTCACAAGATGGCTTGCCAACTGGCTCACTGACAGAACCCACACTGTGAAAGTAGCAGACTCCAAATCTGACTTCATACCAGTGACAAGTGGAGTACCACACTGTTTAGTCCTGGGTCCTCTCCTGTTTGGTATCTACTTTTCTGAAGTACAGGCTAACACAGAAGGTCTTTGGCTAATGAAGTTTGCAGATAACTGCAAACTAGGAGCCATAATCAAAACTCCTAACGATGTGGACATCCTACAAAAGGGCCACACTGAGACAGATGCCTGGTGTCAAAGCCATAGCCTCAAGCTCAGTGCCATAAAGTGCATTGTCATCCCCTTTGGTAAAAACTCTGTACCCATGAGCTACCACACAGGTGGTAGTCTACTTAACACTGAAAGTATGATAAGAGACTTTGGGACACAGGTGGACAGTAGTCTCTCCTTTGATAATCACCTTGCCACAGTAGTCAGGAAATCCATCTAAGTGGCACACCTCATCACAAAAGGTTTCTCATCTAGGAAAACAAGAGGTCATTGTTCCCATCTACTCGTCACTCATTAGACCCATTATAGGGTGCAACACCCCTTTAGGTATGTACCTCACAAGACATCTACAACAACTGGAAAGGCTGCAGAAATACCTCACAAAGAGGATTACTGGCCTCAAACAGATGCTCTATGCAGACCGTCTCAAAAAACTCCAGCTTTACTCCGTCGCATATCGCCTACTCAGAGGCAATCTCTGCCTAACATACAAAGCTATGTCAAACCCAGAGCTGTTGGACATGCTCCACTTAAAGAAATCCCAATCCCTCCAAGCTACATGCTCTAGGGACCTAAACCTTGTCACCACAATAAACAGAACATGCTGGAGAGATAGATTCCTTTCCCAGAGACTTCCCATACTCTGAAACAAAACTACCCATCTATATCAAACAAAGCTTCTCATTAGCACTCTTCAAGAAAAATCTTGATGATTGGATGGGAAATAGGAAATTCTCTGCGGGGATTACCTCTGTGGCTCTGCTCGACAGGGGCACAGGAAAATAATTTTCTTGGGTGGCGAAAGCCAGGGTACTTTTCTGACTAGGCTTATATAGGCCCTATGGCCAATTTCCTAAAACCTAGCTACGAACCTATGAACCTATTGTATAACTTTTTCTGCCTTTCAGTTATACAGGTTAGGGATTCAGGTATAATTGTTAAATCATTGCTGCCATTTGAATTTCACATGAACTATGTTGTTAGGGAATTTTATGGCTAAATAAAAAATAGTTTTAGAACCTTTACATTTAGGGACAGAGTTGTTATACTTATTTATTTTCAGCTAGAGTACATCTGTGGCTCTTTCTGTATAATGAGGATTTCACAACTGTCTAAACTTAAGCATGTCCAAAGAACATTTAGTAGACATATAACTGGATGGAATCCTTTACATATAAAATGCAAATTCAATATTTACACCTCTATTCAATAGCTTAATCAGGGCAAATTTAACTTTGATGTATAAATGCACTAAGGATGATGAGTTTCTCGGAATGTTGGGAGATGGTTTTACCAACCACAATCTAATAGCGTTGCCACCTTTTCAAATGGCCAAAGTGGGACATTGTTGGTACAAACATCAGATTTTACAGGCCGACACATACCCATGGTCAGTACAAAGGATAGAACTTAACTTTTTTGCCTAAATAAAAGCTTATTCTTGTAGCATTTTAGTTGCTTATTCTGTTTCTTATAACATTTAGGTATTTTAGATACAGAATAACTGTTTTATGCAACTATTACATAAAATATAGGAAATAATTTTGTCTTAAAATCTCAGGACATTTGCCATTTTTACAATTTTTTGTCAGGACACAACTGCCCAAAGAGGGACTGTCCCTCGCAAAGTGGGACAGGTGGTAACCCTACAATCTAAATACCCGGAATTATAACTTATCCACCTATCTTGCATTAACTCAAAGTGAAGGCTCCATTTTTTTCACTTTAGGCTGCTAGACTATGGAACACTCTACCCACAGATAGTTGTACAAAAAATCTATTAATATTTAAGTCTTCATTAGATTTATGGTTCAAAAATTCATTAAATGCAACATGGTCAAAATTTCACCAAGCCCTTAATGGGCCTTCATAGGTTCTGGGCTTTTAAAACATTTCCTTGATTCATTTTCATTGAAAAAAATGCTTGACCAGTGTCAGCATTGACAGGGAAACTGTGAATAGTATGAAGCAAGTAAGGCAGGAAGTAGTCCAAATATTTTTATTTTGTGTTGCACTGACCTCCCCTGAAGATCTTACTTAATTATTTCTTGAGCACTCTAGGATTAGGTTAAAAATGATCATCCTATTTGAAAATACATAGCTTCATAATATCACACAGTTTCTTGCACAAGCTTCAAAGATTAACTAGTTAATATAGTAAAGGTACTATTCTGTTTGGTGACTCACTGCTTAAACGTTCGGTCTGAAAGTATGCAAATTTCAGTAATGAAAGTGGAACTGTGAACTCTCTTCAAGGCTTGACACTATCATGAACATCTTGATTAAGAAGCTTATTATTTAGGACATCATTAGCTTATTATCCACGTGGGTCTGAAAACCACAGCATAAACACACTTTACTAAGTGCTGTTCTCCTTTGCACTGTGCTCTGTTGTCATGTTAAGAGTGATTCAGAAAAACCTTTCATTCAGTACACAAGAGAGCAAACTAGAGCCTGTTAAAGTACCATGGTGATTTGGTGCTTTTGCAGCCCTAACTAGTAGCACCATGGCAGTATCAGTGTGTGGGTTTTAATGAAATGAGGCTTCGGTAGCCAAGTGTTTGCACTGCCATTTTCTATCATGCAAAGGATATTTTTTACTCTACCACTAATATGCTGATTACCTCTTCATGCTGGGCACCGCATTTGGGGAAAAATAGTAGTTTTTCTTATGGCTGAGCATTAGTTGTGAGTTACAAAGCCATGTTTCAGTCACTGTTAAAGCTTGAGTAAATTTTTGGAGGTGTACAATGTTGTCAGATGTGCTAATTAGTATGAAGTCATCTGTGTACTGTGTGTAGATGTGTGGAGGGTGTTGGTGAGAATGTCAAAGATGAGGGGACCAAGAATAAAGCCTTGTGGTACACTGATGGTGGCTGCAAGGTATAGAGAGAGGATGGAGTGCAATTTTACTGACAAATACGTACTGGATAGTAGCTTTTGAACCATAAGAGGGTGGAAAGATACAGACCTAATGAGAACAATTAAAGTAAAAGTCTGCTGTGATAGACTGTGCTGGAGGCTTTAGAGAAGTCTGGAAATAAGGAGGAGACTAGTTTGTCATTACCTCTAGCTTTATTGAAGTATCTATATAGGTTAGAATTGCAGTGTTAGTATTATGTGAAGGACATAAGCCATGTTGTGTTGGGGATGGAGGTTCTTCCTGCAGGAGATAGTTTAGCAATTGTTTTTGAATACATTTTATAAGTAGTTTGAAGGGGGAGGGGGGTACGATTGCTATAGATCTAAGGTTAGCAATGTCTGTTGAATTTCCTCTTTTGTGGAGAGGGATAATGGGTGACATTTTCCAGAGACAGGGAAGGATTGAAACAGGATAGGTGATGCTATGAGCTCCTATTAAGTTACTCACTTGGAAGGTCAACAACTGAAGTAGAGAATAGTCTGCATTTGTTTAAGAGTAGTTTTATATAGTATGTGGGCACAGGTTTAGAAGTGAAAGTGGATGTGTTGATACATGGCTGCTGGGCAGGGTTAGGTTAGATGCTGGGGAATCTTTGGTTACAAGTGCTATACTATCTATGAAATAAGAGTTGAAATGCACACAGTTTTGAGTGATGAGTCATTGGGAGTGGGTTAGGGGTGAATATATGGCCATGACACAAGATTTCTTTATGGCTATTCAGACTTTTTAGGGCTGTGTTTACTATTACTCTGAAAGTTATTATAGTATAGTTGTTTGTCTCCTTTGGGTGGAATGTCACTCTGTAGTTTACCACACTTACACCATGTTGGACAAAGTCTGTGAATACCATCTTTTGTCTTTAGTGAAATTTTGTGAGTGTGAATTTACAAAAGACATATTACATAATAATTGCTTTGACATATTTTCAAATGACAAAAATGGCGTACTCACCATAGAATAAGATAATTTTGACTGTGAACCCTTATGTTTAGCAATGACAGGTTACACCTAAGTTACAGGAGAAAGAAATATTTACCATACAAATTCAGTAGCTATGTTTCACCAATTTTAGAGGAAAATAATTCCCATCCTGTCTTTACAACATTTTATTTATTTATTTTATTTATTTATTTTACATTTGTTAACCGGGCTAGTCCAACTGGATACATGTCCATTTTCAGTGGAGGCCCGAGGAGAAAAGCTCCACTATCTAATAATTAGCAAGCTAAGAATATACAAGTTATACAATAAAACCATTTACATAAACTTCTTAGTGGCTATCTAAAAGAGCTTAATTCCCAGATGGCTGTCTTTAAAATATTTAATAGTTGTTTAAATGTATATTTAATATATCCCCATTGCTTTAGTGGCAAATAAGACACATTTGAGCTCCTGATTATCCTTAACAGATTCAAATCATTTATTGTTACAGAGGACTGGGATACCTCAGATGGTAAGACACTGGGTTTGTAAAGCACCTATGTTTCAGGATAATTACTAATATTACTACTGTTACTGTTACTGATGGTGATACTGCTATTTTTGCACATACTTCTTTTTATGGTACACTTGTTATTGCAAGACATTGAAAATGCAACTATTTGTTATAGCAATATGCAGCATTTGTATGTATAAAAATCACATGGCGTAGTCCAAGATACAAGAATCCCAGTATAGATAGTGTTAAATATCAGGATTATTTGAAGAACCTGATAGCCCTTCTTCAGAATGACTTGTGCTCTATTTGTGTGCTTAGTGTCTTTGGTTATTCTTGAATTACCTGGATAACACAGGCTTAATCTAACCATCAAGCATCTGCATTTATTAATTTACTTCTTATAGTAACTTTAAATATTGTATTTTTTGCACCTAGTTATAAGTAATGATGTCAATATGATACAGGGAATTTCTAATGAGTCATCAGGTAACTCCAATCATATAACCATATTTTTTTAACCCACATACTAAAGAGCTTAATTCCCAGATGGCTGTCTTTAATTTAACTCATTCACTCCAATGGAGCTCAAGGAAGTTTGCACTGCAACTTCCAATGGGCAGAGCCTAAGCCTTTTGACAGAATCAAATTATGTCCTCACGCATCAAACAAATGTTCATATATCTGGAACCATAGGTGTTATGAAAGAAGTATAAATGGCAAACTCTTCAATACAAACTATTTTTGTAGTAGTAGTATTCTCTAAGTTCTAGGTCTTAAAATGAAATTTATAAGTTACAGTAAACACAGTAACTATTACATTTGTAATATTTTGTAAACAACTTACAATATCTCAGCAACCACTTAAGTTACACAAATGCTATCAGCAGCATTTTATTATCTAGCTGAGGGCTTTCAGATGAGACCAAGGAGTTCTGTCTCTGTTACTTGGTTGCTGAAATATTTAGAAAAATGTGCACATTATATATTAATATATATAATTAATTATATATTAATTATTATATATATATATTAATTCATATAAAAACAACAGTTAATATCTATTTACCTTCCCTAAACAAAGGTCAAATATTAATGCAGTTGAGTTTGCCATTGTGTAAGTTTTAAGAGGAAATCTTGTAAAACCTTGTGCAGAGCATGGTTTTGGAATTATTGATTCAAATATGAACAAGCAATATTTGACACCTAGAGGTGTCAGTAGGAGATAGCTGCAGATGCACCTGGAGGCATTACTTGGATGTAATGAGTTGTATTACAAAACTCTCACCAGATATAGTATAGAAGACCTGGGAGATTATTTTCTCATTATCTTCTGTAATTGGACATGATAAATGCCTTGTTACTAAACACATATTGTCATGTATTTAAGTCCAAAAGGCATACTTCTACTAAAGATAAACTTATATTCGTATAGTACAGTACATCTTTAAAGAGATTGCTAAGAATGATGGCCTGTCTATAAAATGTGTACATATTTTCCTACAACTTTGAGCAAAACTGGATGAAGCTAATAGTTGCTTAAAATGACTTTTGTAGATTCTAAAACAAAGTTTGAATATCAGCAGTCTGTTAGATTTTCTAATAATATTTTTGGATGTGTCAATAACCAGTTTCAAATGACTGCTAGTGTGGGCTCACTCAGTGTTATGACTTGGTAAAGTACTGATCTAAATGACAGAGCAAACAGTGGTGGAAAGCTGAACATAACGTTTAATATGTTTGTTTAATATGTTTACTGAATGGCAGTGATTAGGTATATGTGAAAAAAATCCTTAACTATTATCAGTTCTACTTGTCGTTTGGGCCCAGAATTGTTACTAATGAAAGTAATATATGTTCTGAGAGAGACATTACTACTTGCCTTACATACTTTATAGTTCATTATTACAGAATGGGATAGTATTTGGAAACAAGACATTGTCTTGATTTACACTATTTGTCAAGGAGATTCACTTGAGATGAATAACAACTTTAGGTCAATAAGTCTGAGATCTGTAACGGGTCAAAACTTTGAGACGTGCCTGTCATCTTTCCCGAATGAAACTAAAATGCATAGCCATCTAGCAGATTTAACTCGTGATGAGTATTAGTTACAGATTAATCTCTCTGATTTTTATGAGTCAGACAATTTTTGGATGGGGTATTTCTGTCCTCCTAGTAAACTCAGATTTGTCTAGAGCACATAATTCTATTCTCTGTGACAGAATTATAAAACGTGGGATTAACTGTAAAGTAAATTCTTTTTAATGAGCTGATATATTAGCTAGCTGAGAAAAAAACAAAAAGTCGGGTTGTTTGTTCATGCGTCTGACTTGGAAATATATATCTGAGGAAATGCCTTACAGTCAGTGCAGGCATCTGTGCTTCCTGTTTTTTTTATCTTCAATGGAAATAAAAATGAATGATTACCCATTATGCAAATGGAAGTAAAATGGGCACACTATACTCTGCCTTCCTGCACCCTTGTGTCAGAAATGCGTAGCTCAAAACCCACCTGAATTGGGGATTGCTGGAGAAAGGCTCCATTTGGAGGTATTCCCATCGGTAGTCATATTAAAACTGTTTAAATTTACCCGTATATAAGCCTTGTATTTGTGTGGATTTGCAGTCAGTTTACTGGACCTGCTCAACATTTGTCAACTTCAGCCGGAGATCTGGAGTACATCTGCACTGAAATCCAAGGCATCCATTGAAAAAAAAAAGAAAAAGAATTATGTTATACGGCAACATTGCAGTTTGTTAACTGTATTTAATTGAATTACTGCTTCATTTTTGCTGTTTGTGACTAAATCCAACTAGCCAACTTCCTTCCCAAATACCTCATTCAGAAAAATCCTGCCAAAATGGATGGGCAGCTTCCCTTTCATTTCTCCTGGCAGCTTGATGTGGTCATCCTGAGGCAATGTAGCAATTGTTTCATGTATACTGACAACCATTTACTCCTAAAGTAAGCTAACACCCTATGTGAGAGATGCAAATCACTGTGGAAGTGGAATCAAATCTTTCATGTAAAACCAAACTAGACATCAACCAAGTTGTCAGCACACACTCTCCAACTCTCACGCAAACCTCACCTCTTACACAAAATAAGGCCATGACAAATAAACCCACATATGTGAAGGTACTCACTAAAAGCTTAACAAAACAACGGAGACCTCTCAAATGCACACCACCCACACTCACCACTAAGCATAAAGAAACTACTACACATATCAAGACACACACACCCATGTCACAACAAGTATGCCCCTAAGGCAATGCACATCAAATGTCTTGGTCATAGGCAACTGCTTACAGAGACACACAGACATCCCCCTCAGCTGCCAGGATCCAAGAAATCATGCATGCCCTGAAGTCACTCAACAAGTACCATTATGACACTGTCATAGTCCATGTTGGAATGAATGACTTGAGATGTACCTCTATGGACTATATGAAGAGAGACATGATAGAATTATCTGATTATGTGTCCCAGACAGATACATCCCTAGCTCTGAGCAGTATCCTACTCTCACCTAGCATGCCAAATATAAATAAAAAATGACTGACTTCAACAATTGGCTCAGCTTTTGGTATCAGTCCAGGGGGATCCAGTATCTGTCAGCCTGGGAGGATATGGTAGACAGACCTCACTGCTTTGCTAGAGATGGTCTGCACCTGACCCCCCTATGCTTTCAGATACTGGCAAAGGCCATTGCCTCCCACATAGTGCCTTTTTTATGTCATGTCAGAACACAAATTTTCTAACACAACAAAATCTAATCGAGGAAAACTCAAGGTTATGATGCTCAATGTTAGGAGTTAAACATGAAACTGCACTCCCTGGAAACACTCTCAACTTGGAGAATGCTGAGATCTGTGCAGTTACTGAGACATAGTTCAAAGCTGCTGAGAGCACCCCAGCCGTGCAAGGCTATAATACCTTCCACATATTCAGACCTCAAAATGAGCATGAAGGAACTAAAGGTGGAGGTGTATCCATCTTTATTAAAACCAAATACACTTTGAGACTGGTCAAACAGCATGACTTTCTCAAATTACTCCATGTCCAATTAACTATAGGGAAACTACCATACCACAGCACTGCTAGCTATAACTCCCCACCACAAACCAGGATAAGCACACCACTTACCTGGATTTACTGGAATCCCTCGCCATACATCCTACTACATTAGTCATGGGAGATTTCAACTATCCCTCCATAGACTTGGGGGGCATATATGAGCAAAAACATACTTGCCCAAATGTTTTTGGACTTTGTTAACACAAATACTCTGGAATGGATAGTCTGCACTCACATTAGAGACTCTAATGTTGTGCACACAGTACTCACCAACATGGGGGGAAGTCACTGTACTTCCCCATGCAAGATGTCCTCCCTGGTTAGGTCAGACCACAAATCAGTCTTGTTTGAAATAACTACTGGTACTGACACCCTCACAGAAGCAAACAATATTAAAAAAACTTCACTGAAAGCTAACTACAGCCTACTTAGTGTTGGTATAAAAAGCTTCATACAACCTGCAATTGTAGACAGCAATGATCTCTAGGGAGAAGTGTACACAAATGCCCTGTGGAAACACTTAAGCGACTGCATAAACTCTGCTGTACCTGATTGGATCAAAACAAATCTTCCCATAAAAACAAGCCACCGTGATGGACTTCAAGTAGAAACAGATTATATGCCAAGAGGAAGAAGCTGTTGGCCAAAACAAGAAGGATATCACTCTGCAGAGGAAGAGTCCCTTCCTGAGGCTAAACAAGAAAATCAGAAGTTTTGTAACGTCTTCTAAAGCCAATTAAAAAAACTAAAATTACATCCCAAGACAAGGATAATCATAAGGCATTCTTTAATAATGTCTGAAGTCTAATACAGAATGCCCAGCTAACTGCTGAACTAGTTGCTCATAGGGGATTACGGACTTACATGATCCAAAGGTCTTTATAAGCCTAGCCATATGTACCCAACATAATACTTGAGAATCCCAATATTAAGAATCTTGCCTAAACTCAAGCTCTTAGTTAGCAATGACTGCCCATATGTAGAAGGGTCATAGGTGAAATTCCCGACAGGAATTTACAGTTTCTCATCCAGTCAAATGTAGGTGGGATTACTCATACTTCACCAAAAGATATCCCCCACCTGTAAGCTGACAGATAAAGTGCAAACCTCACCCCTCTATCCCCACCTACCATAGCTCAAAGCACACCTCACACCAGCCCTCTGCCTAGTATCTCTAGAGAATAGGTCATCTCTATGCTTACCAAGACTAAAAACATGGCCTAAGTGGGACAAGATAATATCCCAGGTTATTTACTAAATACTCTAAAACAAGACCTAATGTACCTACTTGGCATTCTCTTTAATCATAGCTTGAGAATTGTCTGTTTCCTGCAGAATGGAGAACAGCAACAGTAATCCCCATGCACTAAAGGGGGCAATCAACTGACCGTGGAAATTAAAGACCCATAAGTCCAACCAGGCTCATCTGCAAGGCAATGGAAAGAATTATAATGAACCTTATTAACAAAGACACAGGTGACCTCCAAATGCTGGACCCCACACAGTTTGGCTGTGCTAAAGGTAGATCATGCTTATTAACCCTAGTAGACTTCTTTGATAATGTCACCAAAGCCATGGACAAAGGTAAGACAGTGCACACAGCCTATATCAACCATGCCAAGGCTTTTGATACAATTCTCCTTCTGGCATCACTGAGAAACTCACCCAGACAAGGATTAACCCTCACATTAGTAATTGGTAACCAAGTGGCTCACCAACATATCACACACTGTCAAAATTTGTGACTCCACCTCCATCAGTAGACCCGTCATCAGTGGAGTACCACAGGGGTCTGTGCTGAGCCCATTGCTGTTTGGCATCTATTTTTTATGAAGTCCAGGCCAAAGTAGGTGGCCTTTGGCTCACCACATTCACTGATGACTGCAAAACGGGGGCAATCATTGAGTTTCCCCAATGGTGTCAACATATTACAAGAAGGACAAACACAAATAAGTGATCAGTGCCAAAGCCATGGTCTAAAACTAAATGCAAAAAAAGCATTATTACTCCCTTTGACAAAACAGAATTCTCTTCAAATTACAATATTGACAAAACCCACTCTGAGCTCCAACCCAGTAGAGTGAGACTTGGGAACATAGGTTGACAGCAATCCAAACTTTGACCACCAAGTTTCCACAGTGGTAAGGAAAGCCTTCTACGTAGTGCGCCTCATAAACAAGGGCACAGTATCCAACTCAAACAATGTTATAACTCCACTGCACTCAACCCTCATCAGACCACTAATAGAGTATAATGCATCCTTTTCCATGTACATAGCCAGATACCTGCAGCAGCTGGAGATACCTCTAAGGGAGTCCAAACCATGACCTACATGGACAGGCTGAAAGCTGTCTCATTTTACTCTGTATCTTGTAGACTGCTGGGAGGTGACTTGTGCCGGGCCTACAGGGCAATCTCCAACCCTGCCCTAATGGAAATGCTGCACATCCACAAGTGAAATGGCTCAAGAGTCACTTACTCTAGGGATCTCAATGTAGCTTATGACATTAACAGATCATGCTAAAAAGACAGCTATGTCTCCCAGAGACTGACACTTCTCTGGAATAGACTCCCTATTCACATAAAGCAGAACTCCACAGTGATCCTATTCAAACATAACCTATATAATTGGATGGGAGACCACACATTCACCCATGGGGTAGCATCCATGTCACTCTTGGAAAGGGGTAGTAGGTGTTGATCACATACCCACTCTGTTCATAAATTTGTTCTGCAAACTACCCAAAAGAGAACAAATGAGGATACTTTAGATTAACATGGCTAGGCTTGTAAAGGCTAGAGGGCCACCAGCCTAGTAACCTCCTATGAACCTAGGAACACATAAAAATGATTATCAAAATAATTACTTTAAGGTTCTGAATGCACAGGGATCAAAATATGTGCATCAAGTTCATGTCAACATAGTCTGAATCTTTTGGTTGAATGCTAAAAATTGCGGAAAACAAGGTTAGTAAAATGCTGCATTTGTTATAAGATCATTAAGACCAAGGGATAAAACAGTCAAACGCAGCTTATATAACATACTATTACAAACAGTTATTGAACAGAGTGGTCTTCTTTGCTCCTGCACAAAATAACTTGAGCCTAATAGAAATTCAGAAAAGAAAATGGCTCAGTTAAAAAAATATGGAGCATATAAAATCATCAAAGCATAATCAAACAAAATAGAAGGTCAACCTAAACAGCTCCTTAAGGCAAGGCAGATTTAAAAATCAAATCCATTCCCAACTTCTTTTAAATATTAGATCTATTAAACATCTAAGTTCAAAAAAATATTTGGAATATTTTGTTAAAGAAACTGTCAGACTTTAATCACAATTACCCTGAAGTTATGTGGAGAGGAATTGTGAGAAAAATAGACATTCCACTGTTTCTGCAGTTATCATATTGATTAAGGAGTTGTTTAAGTTCGGGTGTGATAAATGAATGTATGTTATTTTTCAATGAAGTTGCTGAAGAAAAGCACAGTGTATGGTCATCAGACAAAGTGAAAGAACTTTCAGAATTCTTTCCCAAGGCAAACTTTTACTTTATAACTGCAGACATCATTAACTATAAAATATTCATCTTTACAAAAGGAAGTTTTTATAAAGGTAAGTAAAAGGAATTGGCAAAGTACTTGTAGCTGACAAACAGAATGTCAGTCCATAATAGGTGGTCATGTCAGCTATCTATTTTTCAGGCTCTGTACTTTATTTTTTCCTGCTATCTGAGCGTGCAGTGAAAGTTATCCTTAATCCTTGCAGCCAAAATATATTTGCACATAGCTAGAAGGCGTTCATTATTGTGCAATAGAGAACTGACCAATTATGTTGATTTACTAAACAATGCTGATAATTATTTTTACTAAACAAATTTGATGTTTGCTGTCCTATGCCTGGCATGTCCAATTTGACATTAAATCTTTCCTATGTTGTTTTCTGCCTTTGGTTAATTTAAAGCATAATTAAAACATTGGTTATAATGGAAGTGCAATATAACAACGATTCATTCAAATCTGAAGTCAGTGATTAATAATATGATATAACAGGCAGTCTATTTTCATATTAAGCTGGTATTTTTTATTATGTGAAATGATTTTTCACCTTTGAAGCATGTATCAGTTTATATATCTATAACATTTATTTTACCCGATGCAGCAAAGTATACAAAGAAGACAAGACTCTCTTTTGATGTAAGTGACCATGTTGCACCTTTGTGATCTTAACAGCAATAGAGTCTGTTTACATTAGACAGTTCTCTGTTCAAGCAGTCCTGATAAAAAATGTCAATTCTAGTAGCTGTACAGCAATTTTATTGTTTGCTGGTTCTTCTCTTTTATCTTGCTCATTTTACAACAATCAATCAATGTCTGTTTGCTCAGACCCTAAGGCATGGTTTACTTTATAATGCATAAGTCAGGAAATAGCATGAAAGAATCATTATATTTAAGCAGCATTTTTGTAGTAAGTACATTTTTTAATTGGTATACTTTCTATATTTATTGTATGCTTAATCCTTTCTTTCTCAAAGCAAGACTGCTCTAGTTGCATTTTTAAAATAAATGAAACCAGTTTTATATCAAAATTGCTGATGACCCATTATAAACAAAAGAGTTACTGGATTCATTTAACAGGATTTATAAAGTAATAAGTAACATAATTTAGTTCACTGTGAGACTGTTTAGAATGTTTTTTTTAATTTCTGTGTCTGTACAAATATGGTTTCAAAGAACAGAAGTAATAATTTGACATTTGTGAATAACTTGTTGATTTTTGAAGGCTTGTAGGTTTGTATAGGTCACAAAATGTATGTGTTGCTCTCTTCACCAAGGTAATACTATTTGTGAAGTAGCTTTTCACGTCCTGTAACAGTTATGCAAAAGCCAAAAGTTCTGCTGCTAAAGTTGATTGTTGCTGTATTACTTAAACATACTATTCTTTGATGTTAATTACTTTGTCATGTTAATTTGCTAATAAAGCATGTTTTTGATCTTGTTAACTATATTCCTAAAGACTTGCATATGACCTTGATTTCAATTTGGAAATATCTTTTAGATTATTTTTTCTATATAAACTGGCAGATTCATTGAGAGATTCTGTTTTTTGCTTTTATATTGAGGGCAATGAATGAAGTGCAAAAGTCATCCTTAATGTTGCTCACTATTATACCTTTTGCAAGTGACCTTTTAGATTTAGCGAGAAGATAAATGCTGAAACTGTAAGACACTGTAACCTGAGTAAGTAGTTTCTTAATAATAACTTCAGCATGACTGTGAGGAATGTCAAGAATTCCACAGGATTAAGAAGACTCATTGGGAACGACAGAGTGATTGTAAATTTTATAAAGGAAGCAGTAAAGTCTTTGGAAGATGCTATACTGTATAGCTGTATTTTTCCTTGATGAAAAGTAGGTTTGCGATGGGTATGCCAGAAAAAGTCAGATATGTTCTCCCATAAGATGTTTTCTAGATGTGATCCTTTTACACTTTACTTTGTTTTAAAACTAAAAGAAAAAAAAGTCATCAAAAATGTAGATAGCTGAGTGTAGTAAGATCAGATGAGGGGTTATTCTGAAAAGAGGAGATAGGCCATAACACTGAATGCTGGGGAATACCCAGTTTTATAAGTTTGTGTCGGAGACAGAAGATCCAGAATAGACTGAAGCAAGCCTATTCGTATACTAATTTTAAAACAACTCTGGATTTTCTTTTAAAAATTCTATGAAATAAGCAAATAATATTCAATTAATTCTAAGTCATGTTTCTTATCAACAAAGACAGCTGTGTCTAGTAATTCTCTATCTAAAATCAGAAATGCAAAGTCAGTGCCCTTACACAGATATAAATACAGTGAAATTGTTAGAAGCAAGTGTAAACCCATTATGTCAGGTACTTAAAATATGGAAATGATAGATGGGAAACTAGATTTTCCTACAAAATATTTTTTGTAAACAGCCTGGTAATTGCATAGTTTATCAATAAACATTGTCGAATGAATGATGTACCAAGGAACCTTCTTACGGTTATTATGGTGCCAGTTTTCAAAGCAGGAAGTGTTGGCTCATCATCTTATTTACAAACAATATAAATTACATGTTTCCATACTGAACCCTTATTATTTTGAATAAAAATGTGGGAAAGTTTCTTTATAATGTCATGAAGTAGGGAAATATAAATGCTGTTAAATATCTTAAGGCATCTAATTCAATATCTATCGTTGGCCAATATCTGCAAAACTGCTGCTTTACTGGTGAATGTTGTATCTAGTACCGTCTCACATTTGCCTCAATAAGGTAAATTCAGATGGAAAAGGTGATATTACAGATAAAACCACCAATGTTAGCCAGTGTTCTAATCATGGGATGCGAATTCAGTGCTACTATGACATAACTACATTTACGCTGCCAATTCCATTGAAACATAGGAAGAAAAATTATTGTAGATAGTTTCAGGTATGGTCCATGAGACCTTAATGGATAGCACAATTAAATAATTTATGCAAACTAGGACAAGAGTAATTAGCTAGTATTCTACAGAACTGGACTTTGAAGCCATTATAGCCCAGAAATATTTATATTGCAGATAATATCAAATAGCATGTATATAATAAAGATTAATATTAACCTGAATGAAAACAGGCAAAATAATAATGCATTATAGTATAACACAGCATATATCAGGAGGGAAATGCCAGCTAGAAATTAATAACCATGCAAGGTACAGAACTATGAATTGTGAATACATACATGATATTGCTGCCCTATCTAGATAAGGCAATTCATAACAAATCATCAAGTGAGTCTGTATTAAATAACCAGTAACATGTTGAACAGTATAATAATTAAATGATAGAAGGTGGTAATATCTAATAATAAATTAACTTAGTAACATACCACAAAATTCAGATTATACTTAAAAATAAGTGATGCCACCCGTCACAAGGATGAGGTTTGTTGAAAGGTATTTTGTATAATTAAAATGATATGCAAATGCAAGAGGTGACCTGTGCATACAGGATATTTTCGAATATGAGGCAGCTAGTTTATAGTCCACAAAACAATGAGAATGTTAATGAAGGTCTCCATGTAAATATGAGATGTATTTCATGATAAAAATCAGTAGAGTAGCATGAGATCCATCACAGGGGGGTTTCATACTGAGGTCATTTAAATATGTGTGATAACAAACCGTTGCATTATCAGAGCACTAATTAAAAAATATATTCTAGGATACTGAGAGAAATCATGATGTATGCATATATTGATGTCTACAGGAAGATCAGTTCCAAATATTTCTTTTGCTATGCTAGTAAGAGTATTTTGGAGGGACATATCCATTTATAAGCCCAAACTATATATAAGGCATTGGTCCTTAATATTTGGCAACCTATGCATGACTCATCTGTAGCACAGCCCTAATCTATCTTCTTTATCAGGGTCTACTTTCTCTTGCATGACAGGCATAGCTGATGGATGAAGAACCGAAGAGTACTTTTCATGGTATGGAGTACTTTAATTTGTTGGGCAGTCGAGACTTAAATTTTTGTGCTTAAATGTAGTATTGTATTTTGAAAGCATGTGAAGCACTGTCATCTTGTGCTGGCTTAAGATAAGTTACCATAATCTGGCAATTGTACAAGGATAGTGAAACTTCATGATGGTTTGCTCAAGGCATGCCCTAAGGGACACCTTACATAGAGATGAGTTAAATAGGAAGCAATGGCACTGGAAATTTTCGAGAGATGTTTGGCAGGTAACCCAAAAAACACTGATAAATATTCAAATGAAATTAGGCAACATATGCTTTCTTCACATTGAGAAAGTTTTGATGTCACCAAAATGTGTTTCTGTTATGCTTGCATTCCACTACAGCCTGAGAAAACCTATCTGCAGTTCAGGATGAAGTCAATACATTTCAACCCTTCAGAACTTTGCAGAATGTAAAGATTATTCCCTCATAATTTTGGTCTGATCCTTGCAGAATTTGGGGGTTTCATGCATACCTTTCAGAAAATGCAAGCTAAAAGAAAATGTTTTTCTAGCAAATTCATATGTCCCACCCACCAGATATTAATGCTTGGACAAACATTGTAGTTCCATTTCATACATTTAAATTCTGTCCAAATTGTATACCAGCCTTGTAAATGTTTAGGGAAAGATAGATCATACCATTTTTTGTTAATTTTTTGTTTGCGGCTTTTCCCCCCTGTGCCTCTGCTGAAAAGGGGCATGCACCCAGTCAGATTTTTCTGGTCAGTAAACATTAAATAAATAAATAAAATAAATAAATTAAATTGCTCATTGACAGGTAGAACTATAGAGGACCACTTCAATGGATGCCTTATAGGTATATTCTCTAAAGTTGTAGGGAAATAGTATCTGATGTTGATTGCTTTGCCATCCCACCAGGATCATAGGTTCATAGGTTCATAGGTTCATACTAGGCTATCTGCCCTAGGGCATTTATAAGCCTAGCCAGAATGTGTTTGGCTTTCGCCACCCATTTTAAATTTATTTTGCTATGCCCTTTTTCGAGGTTAGTATACTGTGCCTCTGTCTAACAGTGTCACAGAAGTGATACCCGGGGTAAACCTACGATCTCCCATCCATTCATCAAGATTCCTCTTGAAGAGAGTCAATGAGGGACTCTGCCTAACCTGGACTGGGATTTTATTCCAGAGTGAAGGGAGCCTCTGGGTTATGAATCTGTCCCTCCAGCATGTCTTATTTTAAGGTCTACTTAGGTCTGCAACTTCTTTGAGGAAGCAATAGGGCAGGTTTGGCTATAAGGTTGCACTTCCCACACTGTACAAATTATTTAGTAAAATGTATAATTTTTGAAAAACAGTGAAATTTGGGAGGAGGGCATATATGCCTGAAGATCTACAAAAGTCTCAAACACAATTTTGTGCACAACAGCACCTTTAAAGCTTATAATTTCTCCAACAGGTAAGGTGTAATCTCTTTCTTGAAAAAACAAGGATGAATAACTTCTCCCATAGTGATATCAAATGTAACACCACTGGGGATGTCAACATTATTTAATAAATAGACAGACAGACAAACGTATATCTCTCTCTTTCTATATATGTATATATCAATATATATTTATATATCAAAGACAATACCCAGTTCGAAGACAGCAGACAAGGAGCAAGTCAGTCAATCACCAAATACCAGGCACTTGAATGTAAGGAATATAATCCAACGACCAAATAAAACAACAAATTTATTAAAATGTGAGCGCTTTCGCAGATGTAACACTCCGCTTCTTCAGACAATATAAAATGCATTGAATTTAGTCACCTTAAATACACTTAATTGGAATCATTATTCAGTTAGTGTTCAAATCAATTAATCCATTAGAACATTCCTTATCAACTACATTTAAAGGTCTGAAGGATCTAAATAAATACAAAATATATTCTTGCTACAAAATGCAAAAAGCATATACATAAAAAATAACAAAAATATAAAAATAAATAAATAATCAATGTTTTAAGTTTTCTGCTCTTTAACACAGGCTTCAAAGAAACAGTTTCATTTAGACCTCTACCCCTATGGGCGCCTAACCTAAGGATCCACTGTTGCTCTGATTTCTCTGTTTCAGTAGTGATGTCCCCTAGTCTAATGTTCTCTTGCTGAACATGTAAAATTTGAAACAAAAATACGTGTTTCTCCCCCTTATTCAACGTATGCTTAGCAAGGGCATTGTATTCATGACCCTTGTTAGTACAGTAAATGTGGTCTCTAATCCTCTCTCGCAACGACCTATTAGTCTTGCCCACATAGTAACTAAAACAAAGTTGACAGTGGGCAACATAGACCACATTCCTAGTGTGGCAATCACCCATTGCTCTTAATGACCAAAGGTAACCGGTATCAGGATGCCTAAAGAAGCATGATTCATCAATATAAGGACATTGGGCACAAGTGCCACATTTTTTCGTTCCCAAACATGTAACATCAATTGCTCTATTCATAGCCCCAGTTGTAGTTGATAATCTATAAAATCCAAAATGAGGGTTAGAACTAGTTACAGGAATTTCCACAGACCTTGCAGATATAGAAATCAGGGCATTGAGGTGACCAGAGCTCAACTGACCTTTAATACAGGCAGTCTAAGACAGAAGCATCAATACTAGAACATTATTGCCTCACCTTAAATAGATGAATGAAAATCTTTAGTACTTTGTTACCAATGTCAGATAGGGTCTTTGCATATAATTTTGCATGAACATTGCTTAACAGGATAATTCAATAGCTTTCCTTCCTTAGAGGGGGCTATGGCAGATTAGAAAGGATGACAGTTTTACATTCTCACAAAAAGGAGATATGAAATATATGCATTTACTGATATTAAACAGAACAATTAAGATTGGGTCCACCTTGTATTTTATTAGAATACAGAACACTATGTCAATGCAATCGGGCAAAGTGACTTTATGTCTTCATATAGTCTCAGTAATTTTGCATACTTATCTTGCAGTAAATGGCTTGGCAAGATCACAGCTCATGCCTTGTTTGAGGGTCGATAGATGTAAGTATTGGAGGAAATTCACTAAGATGGCGGTGCCCATGCTATCTGGGGTGGGCATCATATATCCCCTTCTTTCAATCGTCAATTGAAATAAAGAATGTTTGAAATACCATTTTTATAACTTCAGGGACAGTTATCAATCTGTCCCTTCCTCTGAAGAAAACTATTCTGACATTAAAATGTATTATCTTTAACTTTTGTGCCATGATATCCAGAAGACATATTCATTTTTTGATAAATGATTGCTGTGATAATTTCAGCACTGGAAACTGCTTTGCTCAAAATGTCTAAATAGTAATTTAATAAGCTTAATTCATTAATTAAATTATATTCTGTCTGAATCAGCAGCAGCCTACATTTATGTAGGCATCCCACTCTGCTAATCTCAACTCATATAAAAATAATTAGATATTTCACTTTATCACTCTGAGAAGAATTATATAATCAAATTTTGAATAGAAACTTCTCAAATGTTAGAATTTATTTTGTTCATATTAAAGAGAATGCATGACATTCTTAGAAAAGTAGCCAGGTGTCTTGATGATGAAAAGAAATAAACACCATTCTCACCCAAAACCATTTTATTAAATCAGATTATTAAATCATGTTTTATCCTATTTGTGTAAAGGGCTTTATCAAAACTGAAGAGCATATAAAAAATCCTAAGTATTAAATAAGTTCTAAACTGGGTGACCAATCCTATGGCATAATCATGGCTTAAACAGTATATTTATTTTTTTATTGACTGACATTTGTTTACTGAGAAAGTACAACTGGGCCAAGAGTACCGATTTTCAGTTGGAGAGAAGTTGTAAAATAAAAAATTTTAAAAATAATTACAAATTAGGCAAATATACAATAATTCAATGATACAAAAACATACATACTTGCAAACCCAATAAATGTGGAAAGGAAATACACACAGAATTTGAAGGAATGCACTATATTCTATATGTAGATTTGGCATCCAACTAAATATCAGATAAAACTATATACAAAGTAAAGTTTGACAGCAATAGACATATTTTAAGAGACAATCTTGACACTGTTTTATTATTTCTCTCTAATGCAATGTTTAATATCAGGGCATTGGCAAATATTCTTTTAGAGAAAATTTGAAGGCATGATAGTTGGAATTGTATCTGGTGGATAGTAAAATAGTTCAGGCTTTTGATTACACAATAATAGAAAAGGCTATGTCCTAAAGATTTATTTGGTTTATATATGGTAAATAGTTGCTTGCCGTAAGGTCAGAGGGATCTGTTTGGGGGATAGCTATGAGAATGATGCAAAGGGCAGGGCATTCCAGTGGTTTCTATATCATGTTATGAGTAGTAAGTAATTATATGTACATTTGATGTGGAAGTACCTTGACTGTCAAGCAGTAATAGATATAATGGGTTGCAATTTGCTTCTGAATTTAGCAGCTATATTAGAAGAAACATTCTTTGGGAGAAGCTTGTATGTTGGTAAGGATAGCTGCCTCATACAGGACTCAGGGTGTAAATTATGTGGTTGCAAGGGTTGCTTTGCTGGCACTGTTTAGAAAATGTTGGTCAGTAGAGCATTCCTAGTTTTTGGTGAGTTTTTGCTCATATTATTTTGAGTATGAAGCTGAAATTTGAGACTGTCTAATGTCATTCCTAACAGTTCTGTGTGTGAGTCAACTTCATATTTTGTATTAATTAAAGAATACATTTTGAATATGGATTTGTCTTTGGTGCATGCTTTTAAGGCTAATAGGAGTAACTTGGTTTATTTTGGCTGAGTAGAACTTGATCATTAGTAAGTTTGATCCCAACAGATGTTTTACATCCCTATTATATATTTTTTCCAGTTCTTCCTAATAATAGCTCAAACAGCATTAACAGTGGAGGATTATGAAAATATTGTTGATATAGACATGTTACTCTTTGTTCATATACCAGGAACAGTAATGATCTTATGATCTAATACAGATGCAAATGTGTGTTCCTTCTCTTCCTTTATTTCTTCTTCTACATTTTTAAAAATTTCAAAGGCAGTCTGACTCATGCGACAATTTAATGAACTTGTCCAACTCAGTCTAAAAAACCTGTCTTCTCTAATGAATCTTGATAACCTAGTCATTTGGCCACTAAACAAATTCCTTTCTGTTTGCATGGATACAGCTGGTAAAATGTAGATAGGCATTTCAAAAGTATGTTTGTTAAAAATGGTAGACTAATAACAGCTTTTTTCTATACCTTTATACATTTTCACATCCAAATATTCAATAGTATCTCTTAGTTTTCTATATGTAAAATTAAAAAAATTATGATGGAGAAATTTAGAAATCATTTGATAGCCTCTTCATCATTTGCATATACAATAAAAAGACCATTCAAGTATTGAGAATACATATACAAAAGATTCTAATGTTTAGAGGCCAGAATGAGGGGTGGCCACGGTGGTGCAGCAGTTAGTGTTGCGCCTCGCAGCAAGAGGTTCTTCAGTTTGATTCTCGGCTGGAGTGCCTTCTGTGCAGAGTCTGCATGTCCTCCCTGTGGTCGCGTGGGTTTCCTCCGGGTGCTCCGGTTTCCTCCCACATCCCAAATACATGCTGTAGGTGGATTGCACACTCCAAATTGGCCCTAGGTGTAAGTATGTGAATGCGTGTGCCTTCTGTGGAAGGTTGGGCACAGGGCTGGCACTGCAGCACCGTAAAACTCCACTGCCAATCATGAGCAGACAGGTGATCCGCTGTGGCGAGCCCTAACCAGGAAAAAGCCGAAAGCAGAAGAAGAGGCCAGAATAAATTCATTTTTCCACTAGGACAGCACTATATTGGCACAAATGACAGTTGCAACCATAGCCACACCCAAGACTTGGCAACAGAAACTCTGCTTTAAATATTAAGAAATTATTTTCAAGACAATTTCCATAAACTCATGAAGCTACCTGACCATTAAATACATTCTCATACCTAAAATTTCTGTCTCAAAAACTATTTCCAACCAACTTCAAAGGGAACAATACTAAATAACCCCGCTAAATATATTGTAACAATGAAATGCATTGGAGACAAAAGATGCATAAGGAAGTTGTTTCAATTCTTTAATTATTATTATTCCTCTTCAAAACATTGTTAAGTTTTTGATCAATAACTATTTAACAGTTTCAGTTTTACACCCTTCTTCAGCAGCAATCAGTCTAAGATGAGGTTCTGTAACATTCTTACATACTTTTGGTATCCCAAAAATAGGTGAATTCATAACTTTCAAAAGAAATTAAAATCAAGACACCTACTTATACCCAGTAGCAATAAATCATTCAATCAATAATCTGTTATTTTCATAAACAACCTTATTGTTATCATATTAAGTTTTATTAATAAGTACCATTTTTTCTTTCCAAGATTGGATGATTTGTCAACGAATTTTAAACTGATATAATAATTTTTAACAAATAGCATAAACTATAGCAAAACTTTCAAAAAGAAAATTACCCTTAATGGATTAATTTAAACATCTTAACTCATTAGTAAGTTTGTACAGATTTCTTCTATTTACCCAGATAATAATAATTATATGCTCACACCCTGTATAGTAGAGAAAGTCCAGAAGGTCATGATGCAAAATAGAGTTTGATTTTCTGTACCATTTGGAAATATCCATATCCTTAAACCTTTTGGGAATTTTTTTTACATCTGACGCACTCATGCCATTGGAAAATGCACTTTAAGTTGATGTTTTGATAAATAAAAGTGGATTTTCTAATTCGCCAGGTACTGTGGTGATCAACTTAAAGTGTGTTTTCCATTGGCATTGTATTTTTTCTTCTTGGTTTCACATCTTTACCTTTGCCACACTTTTTCAGTGTTTTATTAATCTGACACACTCATCATAGTACAAATTTCCTAACTGGAGTCTATAGGATTTTGTCAGTTTATTCTTAAAATATACCAAATGACTTTGAAATCTGCCAAGACTGTCACTCGGCTAATTAACGGACTTCAAATCAGAGTAAAGGCAGGATTTAAAACTGGGATAATTAACTGTTTGCACATGTGCTGTGGAAGTAGACGAATATTGTTTCACTACTTGTGGGACTATATGACTAGATGGAACCACAGCATTATCATCTTCAGAGGGCACAGTGTTCATATATGTTGACACTTGTTTTAACAAAATTGTGAGATCACCTGAAAGTTATATGAGCCAGAAAATGAGCCATTTCAAAATAGCTCCTATAAGGACATGGTGGTAAAGAATCAATCCAATCCAGGAATGCACTAATAAACTCCAAAACAAATGTAGTCTCCAACAAAATGCAAATAAAGCAAAACAATAATAATAATAATAATAATAATAATAATAATAATAATAATAATAATAATGATAATAATAATCAGCACTGTTCTCACCAGGAACACTTTTACTGAAAACAAATGAATACAGCACCTTCTATCTGTGTGCTGAACAAGGAGAAAATTACAGTCAGCTGCCTGTCGGGTGCCAGGATCTGCCACATAACGCATGCACTCAAGTCACTCCACAACAAGTACAAATACAACTCTGCCATTGTCCATGCTGGAGTAAATGACTTGAGACGTACCTCCCTGGACTACATGAAAAAATACATGGAAGGGCTCTTGGATCATGTGACCCAGGGAGGTATGACCCTAGCCCTGAGTAGCATCCTGCCTTCACCCAGAATGATACCACAGTATAAGGACAAAATGATTGACTTCAACAATTGGCTAAGCTTCTGGTGTCATTCAAAGGGGATCCAATATTTGTTTGCCTGGGAAGACATGATCTACAAACCACATTGCTTTGCCAAAGATGGTCTGCACCTGTCACCCCTGGGATTCAGGTTACTGGCTAAAGCTCTTGCCACCCCTATAGTGCCTTTTTTAGGCAAGGTTCAAAGGATAAAACCACCACTGTAAAAGATACAAGCATGCACAATCTGAAGGTAATGCTACTCAATGCTAGAAGTCTAAACCTCAAAATGCACTCTCTCGAGGCACACCTAAAAATGGAGAACATCGATATATGTGCAGTGACTGAGACCTGGTTCAAGGCTCCAGAGAGCACCCCTGCAATACCAGGCTACAATTCTTACCACACTTTTTGGCCACAAAACCAAGACCGAAACACTAAAGGTGGAGGAGTGTCCATATTCACCAAGGATATACACACCTCCAGGCTAGTTGCCCAACACAATGCATCTAAAATTCTCCAGGTGCAACTAACACTAGGTAAGACTGCAATCCAAATTGTAGCTTGCTACAGATCCCCCACCATACCCCAAGATTCTCACTACACCTTCCTAAACATACTGGAAAATATTAAGATCCAACCAAACACCCTAATACTAGGTGATTTCAACTACCCTGCCATTAATTGGGAAAACTACTTGGGTACCAACTCCTTTTCCCAACAGTTCTTGGAATTCATAAATTCCAATGCCCTGGATCAACTAATCCATTGTCCCACGAGGAGGGGCTCCAATATCCTAGACCTGGTCATTACCAACATGGGAGATAGATGCTCCATACCAGTGGTCACCCTCTCATTGGTCAGGACTGACCATAAGCAAATTAACCTTGACATTCACATCCCACCCCCACCCCACCAGTAAGGAAACCTCCTTAAAAAACTTCTCCAAAGCCAACTTCATGCTACTGAAGTCAGAAGTGACAAACTTCACAACACCCATGCAGATGGGATCTGGAAGTTCGACTGCAGAATCCTACACTAAGGTACTGTACGAGCACATCCACTCGTGCATGAATCGTGCCATCCCAAATCGAACCAAGATGCTCTTCTCCAAAAAAAGGAAGCCAATCTGGTGGTCCCCTGCTATAAACAAACTATACAACAGAAGGAAGAAACTGTTGCAGAAAAGAGGAAAATCCCAGGATGCAAAAAACTCCCTCACCAGCCTCAGTAAGAAGCTGAGATCCCTCATAAAATCCTCAAAAGCTAGTTACTAAAATAAAATTGCCAAAGATTCCAAAGACAACCACAAGGCATTCTATAGTTATGTCAAGAATCTAAATGGCAATGCTCAGATCTGCTCTGTGCTACAACAGAATAGCATTAAATATACTGATCCCAAGGATATTGCCAATATCCTGGCAGATCGATTTAGTGCCAACTTCACTCCCCTCTCACCCCCTAAAGGGCCCATCTCAATACCAAAAGATTGCCAAATTCTGATAATCACAGCCACACAGGTAGAAACAGCAGTCACCAAAGCTAAGAATACAGCATCCATGGGACCAGAAGACATCCCAGGCTGTGTACTACATGAACTACAAAATGAACTGGCACCCCACCTAAGTGTCATGTTTAATCATAGCCTCACCTCAGGCTTTATGCCCACTGAATGACGCACAGCTACAGTAATCCTGATCCAACTACCGTCCCATCAGTCTGACAAGCCTGATCTACAAGGGCATGGAACGCATTATCATGGAACTTATAAACAAAGACATTGGCAACCTCCAGACACTGGACCCCACCCAGTTTGGGTTTGTGAAGGGCCGATCTTGTCTCCTGAATCTGACTGACTTCTTTGAATCGGTCTCCAGAGCTGTGGACGAGGGTAAGGAGGTCCACACAGCCTATCTGGACCTCACCAAGGCCTTCAACACCATCCCCCACTCTGGAATCATAGATAAACTTACTAAGCTGGGCATAAATCCCTACGTCACTCGATGGGTTGCCAACTGGCTTACTGACAGAACCCAGACTGTAAAAGTAGCTGACTCCAAAGCCAGCTCCAGACAAGTGACAAGTGGAGTACCTCAGGGTTCAGTCCTGGGACCACTCTTGTTTGGCATCTACTTCTCTGAAGTACAGGCCAACACTAAGGGACTCTGGCTAACAAAGTTTGCAGATGACTGCGAACTGGGAGCCATTATTGAATCCCCAAATCATGTGGATATTCTACAAAATGGCCTTACAGAAACAGATGCCTGGTGCCAGAGCCATGGGCTCAGGCTTAATGCCAAGAAATGTATAGTCATCCCCTTTGGAAAAAAAACATGTACCCATGAACTACCACATAAGTGGCAGGACACTAAACATCGAAAGTGTGATGAGAGACTTAGGGACACAAGTGGACAGTGGTCTCACTTTTGATAACCACATTGCCACAGCATCCTTCTACATAGCACACCTCATCACTAAGGGCTTTTCATCCAGAAAAAAAGGAAGTCATTGTCCCATTGTACTTATCCCTCATTAGACCCATTATAGAGTATAATGCCCCATTTGGTATGTACCTCACAAGACATCTGCAACAGCTGGAAAGGCCGCAGAAATATCTCACTAAAAGAATCACAGGCCTAAAGCAGATGCCATATGCTGACCGTCTAAAAAAACTCCAGCTATACTCTGTGGCATATCGTCTACTCAGAGGCGATCTCTGCTTAACATACAAGGCCATGTCAAACCCTGAGCTGTTGGACATGCTCCACTTAAAGAAATCCCAATCCCTCAGAGCCACATGCTCCAGGGATCTAAACCTTATCATCACAATGAACAAAACATGCTGGAGGGATAGATTCCTGACCCAGAGACTCCCCATACTCTGGAATAGACTGCCCATACATGTCAAGCAGAGCACCTCATTGGCCCTCTTCAAAAGGAACTTTGATGGTTGGATGGGAGATAGGAAATTCACCCCGGGGATCATGTCAGTCGCCCTGCTAGACAGGGGCCCAGAGAAGTAAATATTGTGGGAAAAATTTTCCAGGGAATTATGGCTAGGCTTGCATAGGCCTTAGGGCCGATAGCCTAGTACCAACCTATGATCCTATGAACCTATAAAGGACTTCATCAAAACTGAATATATCCCAATTCAGGTGATCAATCAAAAAACATAAATTGCATGATAAACAAACAAGTCTAAATGGTTGCTGGCTCATTCAGAATATAAAGCTACCATTTAATTTTCAAGAATGTCTAGATTTGTTATATGTGTAAGCAAAACAATCCTTCAACTTTTCATAACTGTACTCAGCTTACTTCTTCTAAGGAACAGTTGGCTTTCTTTAAATCAGATATTTTTATTGTTTTTCTAACATTTGTTTTTTGTTAAGCTTAGTCGATCAAAATATGTCTTGTCAGTGCCATATAATGTGACCACTTAATAACAAAAGAGGTAATCTGGTAACCCTTCCAAATCCACTTCATCAGTGTCTACACTGCTAAAACACACACACTCAAATACAGACTTACACATCATACCCCAAGGCTGCATGACATCAGAATAAACTATATTAAGTAAGGGCATGGAAGGGACAAACAGAAGTGTCTTTTATTATCACCAAGAAGAGTAGATCTGTTGTTTCTTTTTCATAACTATGTAGATGGCCATCTTGTTATACTGTAGGTACCACCACCAATAAAAGGAATAAAAGCATCTGAGCTTTCAGAATGCTCACATCTGCAGTTTAGACTAACTTCCTTTATCGTACAATAAACTCTCAATCAGTCTTTAACAACAATGTCTAAATGCAATAGTTATAATGCTAAAGAGGAAAGTTATGATATTCTGAAGACCAGTGCTACTATTCTGCAATGATCTCAGATGACCATCCAAGCTTCGTATTTCTCAAAGTCACTGCTTTCCATTCCTTGTGGTGTAGCAACATTTGTGGTGATTTTATTTGAGTGACATGCCAGTAAGTGGGGTCTTTCACTACATACACAGATTTGAGGCAAAACCTTCATAAAAATAAATGAATCATGTGACTGCAAGTGTCTGATGAACTGTTTTTTTTTTCAATCCATGTCACAGTAACTGTGCTTACAGCAGATGTCTTTGCAAAAGAAACTAGAGAGGTTTGAGATTTATAGGAGTGAGCTATGAAACATTTAGCAAATTTATCAGTGTAACATGCAGTGCGGAAATAAGCCAAACAAAGAAAAACTGGGTACAGGGCCCATGGCTTATAGATTTTAGAAAACAAAATGTTAAAGTGTCACAATAAATAAGGTCTAAAATCCTGTATGTGGTTAGACATGGAACATGATTCTTTTAGAACATTCTGGTCATTAAATGAAGGAAGTAGCAATGAATAGTTTCTGCCTACTTAATAATAAACTTCCTGATTCTGGTAACTTATAATTTTAATGTTATGTGCACCAGGTTTTGGAGACTAATATGAATGTCAGCTACATGTTTCATTTTGTTATAATAAATTTCCATATGTACCATTTTAACTACAAAAGGTTTATTTATTCCAAACCAACTAAACTCTAACAGACAGAACCTTTCCGCAGTGTCTGTCACAGATTTTCCAATTATTTTATCAGTTTTATCTTAATGATAACTATTCCCTTGGTACTGTGTTCATGGCCTATCATAACCATATGTTATATTCTTTTTCTAGCATATTTAAGAAGTTGTAGGACCTTTTCCAGAATGGGTGAAAACTACTTGAATTTGTATATAGAAATCTTAGATCATCCATAGCTAAAGGACAAAATTAATAAATGAGAGCTTTATAACCACACCGATACCTAGAAAAGTACTCCAAATTGTAGCTAAACAGATATGCCATTTGTAATATTTCAATACAAAGTATGTTTGCCACAGCAGACTTCTTTGTCTTAGAACCCTATACATTGCTGTAGACTAATTACAGAGGGACGAGGGTGCTAAGAGTTTGGTACAGAAGGGGATTATTAGTTCATTGGTTAGTTTCATTTACAGGAACTGATGTAAGGATTAGGGGTTTGGAGGAACATAGATCTGGCAGTTGGGAGTTTTGTTAATGGTGTCAGGAACTTGGTCACTACAGTGCTCTATAGCCCCACTACAACCATGAGAGGGGTTTAGCAAGCACAAGGCCAGTATATGGAAGCAGGTAAGTATTGCCCTAGGTAGCAGAAGCGCAGATATGCAGATTTATGATCTCAAAGTTATAGTGTTATAGAAAAATAATAAGAAAATGAAAAAAAAATAAAGAAAAAAAAGAAATCTGTTATAGCTGTAATGAGTTATTGAGTAGTCTGTTGTCAGTTTCAGCTGTAGGGTACAGGGCACACTAAGTGGTGCTGAATGGGCATTGTAGTGTCTGGGCATTTTCTATGGCTAAAGAGGGCTTACCTGTGCTGCATTACCACCAGTTGGTAGATGGTTCAGGCTACAACAGGCCCTGCTACTTCTGTCTTTACATCTGTTTTGGTAGAGTTGGTTGGTTGGTGGCTTTATGGTAGGTTTACATTCCTGTCCCTCCCCTCATTTCCTAGGCAGCCCAGGGAGGCTTTCAGTGGTCTGCCCACATGGCAGGCTTAATGTGTTGCATCATCAACCTGTAGGGCCACTCAGTTACATTTATTTATTTATTTACCTTTGTTAACCGGCTAGTGTCCGACTGGGCCAGTAGCCCATTTACAACGGAGACCTGGGGAGAAAAGCTATAGACAAATTAACAAATTATAAGCAAGATTATAAGCGAAACTATTACTAAGAACACAGTAGTTAATTTAGCATAATACAACTGTACAGTTGTTAAATGAAACAGTACATTAATACAATATTGATAGCAAATATTTCTAGGTATGTATTATAGCAAATTACAGCAGTACAAATGAGTTTATCAGAACTCCACTAGCAACCAGCTGTAGTTGTTTGAGGTGAATGATAGTACAGAGTAGAGAAGGCAATAGGAGGGTGTTACCCAGGTGACGTACAGGGGCAGAACCATCTGCTAGTGAGGTATTCTTTTAGTCTTTTTTTGAAAGATGTTTGTATTCTTTTGGATGTCCTGAGGTAGAGTGTTCCAGACATTGGCTATTTTATTGGAATATAGGGAATCACCATGATAGTTGTGTGACTGGGTAATTTTTAGCAGTCATTTGTCAGATAATCTAAGGGACCTGCAGTTAACATTGGGTTGGACCAGGTTAGAGAGGGCAGAGAGTTATTGGGGTTGTGGAAGCCTTTGTGAGCAAAGGTAAGTTGATTTAGCATTAACAGGTACACAGTGCTCCCTCTCTTCGCTTGTGCTTTCAAAAATGAAGAGGAAATAAATTAAAAAGTATAACATTATTATTTCATAGTGTAACATTTTATAGCATCCAGGTGATAAGACACCCCAAGCTCCTCATTCTGTGGCAGATGCAAAGTGGGCTGCCCTGATCTTGGCAGTTACACCACTGGGAATGGTGGTGAACTGCCATATGTGGGAACTGACTGGCAATTTGCAGACAGCCTGGTGAACAGATAAAGGGCCTGGTGTATAGTTAGCCACCATAAACTTGTACAGGAGTATAACAAAACAAAACAAAATAAAAAAAAAAAGAAAACTGAACAGAATAATTAAAACTTACAACAGCTGAATTCCTTATGCTGGGTGATAATGCACATAGGAGTTGTTCAAAACATTAATGGGTTGAGTTATTTGCCCTAGTGTTTAGTGACAAAATAAATAATAAAATTAACTGTTTATATCTATATCTATACATCTCTCTCTCTCTCTCTATATATATATATATATATACATATATATATATATATATATATATATATATATATATATATATAGGTTCATAGGTGTGTACTAGACTAACAGCCTTGGAACCTATATAAGCCTAGCCCAATTAGATTCCCTGGCATAATGCCATCCAAAGTTATTTCCTATCAAGCAAAGCCACTGAAGTGATCCCCGGGGTGAACTTCCTATTGCCCATCCGCTCGTCAAAATATATATATATATATATATATATATATATAAAATACAGAAAAGTGGTGTTTGGAAGACATGCATTACTAGGGACATTCCAGAACTCCCTATGACTCAATGAAAGGACACTAGATCAAGTATAGTGTGGGCAGAGCATCAGATTTACATGGGCAATGTTGTCACCCTCTTTACTCCTAGCCTCATGCACTTTTCCATTGGAGATGGGTATTTGGCATGCTAGAGTAAGGTTATCAGAAGTGGTTTTGATAGGAGATGGTATGGTGTCCATCTAGGGGATAACGGCAGTAGTCATAGTCAGTGAACTGGGAGGAAATATTCTGAATTAGAGTTTTTGAATTCTTCTGGATTATTGGCAGGGGGTGAGATCCAGCCACCTTTATATTACTTGGCAGGTGTAATAGGTAATTGTTTTTGGGTATTTTGTTTTCTAAAAAAATGACAGTAAGGGGTAAGCATGGTTGTAGACCTAACAGGATAATCAGTGATGGTGGGTTGTGGTACATTATAGGACTTTTTTGGGTGGGAACAGATACTAGAGAGATGATCCTTCTCCGCTGCACCATAAATGTATGGTTTTAGTAGCAGGACATGTTGGTGGAGTGTTATTAGGAGATGGATGATTGTTTAAAAAAATGTTGTTAGTGGCTGTGGGAGGTATTAGTAATGCATTAATGAGGAGGTAATTCTTTTTTCTTTATTTTCCAGCAATTAAGAAAGAGATGACAAAAAATATGTTCACAAGCCAAATAGTTCTTTCAACAGGCTGCAGGCCACGCCCATCATAGGTAGCAACAGGGGACATTCCAGATGGGCCAGTTAGACAGAGAAGGAAGAGAAATGCAGCAGTGATAAATCTGATCACACAGACCTTTGGCTATAGAGTAAGAAGGCCTGTACAGAGGGAAGGTGAAGGATGCTGGCTTGTCACTGACCTCCAAGCAGCACAAGGTAACAACTTTAGCTCTGTCTTAGTGAGGGGGCGAGGTCTTTTGCAGATTAGATGCTTGCTGTGGTTCCTCATGGGAAGTCCACTTCCCAAGGTGGAGAAGGAGAAGGGCTGCCAGAGCAGATTTTCAGGGCAAATCTATCTTCGCTGAACAATAATTTCAGGTTTTGCCAAGGCACTAGGGGGATACCAGAGAAAAGAACATTTGTGCAGGTGTCACATGCTAGGGGCTTGCATGGGTCACTTCGGGCAGGCATTAAGGGTTGAAGAGTGTTCCTCATGTCCCGTTTCCTGCTACCAGTGAAAGAGAATTTCTGGAGAGGACAATTTGTGGACATATAACAGTCTCATTGTTGCAGATAGGGTGCAGAGAATTCCTAAGGCTAAAGCCCTGGGGGTGAAGGACCTGAGAGTGACCCTGGTGGCCTTGGATAACAGGGCCTCAGGGAGATTCTGGGATAGGGCTTGGAATAACTGGGTTTTGAATTTTGTTTACTTAATGACTGTCATACTAAAAAGGAGCCTTAACAGAACTTGCCATTTTTGACTTATTTTTTCATGATAAGTGAAGCACAGTGCCTGGGGTGGGGGGTGATTCCAGGTTATAGTTTGGCCAGCATTTTAGGGAGCTAAAGGTAGTGTACAAGTATCTGCTGAGGAAAAATAGACATTCTGATGCATGGCAGGGGGGCCATGATGATTAGGTCAGTTGGAAAAGTCAAAGTGGGTCAGAAAAGATGGCGGCCGGTTGGGTGTCTGCTAGGCATTTAATTCATGTAAGTGTTGAAGTAATAGGATGGACTGCTAGCCATGCCAGGAGAAATAAGGCACTGCATTTGTAACATATGCCAGCACAGCTAGCTGGAATTTTGTAAATAATTCTATGTCATTTATATATCAAACTGATTTGTACCGATGCTTGTGCTGAAAATGTATTTGTGAAGTTTGCTTGTGTTAAAATGTATTAACAGTGTACCCTGCTGGAAGGAAAAGAGATGTACATGCATTATTGTAACTGTTTAAATGTATACACTGTAACAGCATACAGTGGAAGTGAAGAGGTTAATTTTAAGCCACCTGACTACAAGACATGTCTGAAATTAAATTACTTTATGGGTGAAGCCATAAAGATGTTATCCCACAGTTTTGAATTGAGCCAGAGATGCAATGTCTGGGCTAGAGAATAGTTGGTAGCCCCTGTATGATGAGTGAAATTGTTTTATAGTTGTATGACTTCCAGCAGCTGTACTACATTTGAGCAAAGCTCTATCTGTGTGTATTGTAGCTCATAGGTGCTAAATTCTGGCAGCTTCTAGTGATGAGCGACAGTGTGGGGAAACAGAGTCAGATGACCAGATGTATGTGATGTCATTCTGTACAGAAATAATGTTATAATATTAGAGGAGACTGAAGTCGCAGGAGCATTCTGCATTCTGTCTTGGATCTGACAACAAGGACCATTCACCCATCTTGACTTGCTCTATTCAGTAAGTAGGAACAATAATTCTTTTAGTCAATCAGGAATAAATAGTGAGACTAGCTAAATACTGTTTTTCTATAACCATGTGAAACTTTCCATAGGTATTATTTGTAATATTCCCTGTGACTGAAACTCTGGTGTTTGTGTAAATAGATATTTAATATTTTCATGTTCTTTTATTATTTATTATAAATATATTTAAACTTCTCATTGTAGCTGGTCCTTTTAGAAAAATATTTAAGCTTTGAGAATATTTGCAAATATTTATTTGGTGATAACTCTGGCTAATCCTGAAAGTCTTGCTGTTTGGTCAGCATTACCATTTGTAATAATATTAACTTCACTCAGTATAATTGGATACCCTTTTAACAGCCTTATAGTAACTGACTGGTAGCAGTGAATCTATCTTATAGTCTAGGTAAAGTTGTCAGGGCAGGTAGTCTGTGCTACCCTTTCCCAGCTGTGTGTGTGTGAATATTAAATCTCAAAGAGTGTGTGTGTTAGCTACTTGGAGCAGGGACACGAAGCACTGGTTTCACAGAGAGGGTGCTGGAGGACTTGGCGTGGACACTCAACAGAGGACCCAACCCTACAGCTGTAGTAGTGGGCAGTCATACAGGGGACTTGGAGGGAAACAGATCGAGAACCCAAGACTTCAGTCTGAGTGTGTTCCCTGTGTGCCCTTAAGATGCAGAGGGGTCTGCATCTAGAAATGTTTGTATTCCAAGTGAATGTCTTTCTCCAGTGTCAGTGGTGAGGATTCAGGTTTCTTGATTACTGGCCCAGAGTGCAGATGGCACAGATGTGTTTAGCAAGCTTGCATGTTTGACCATCATTGCTCCCATTATGGTGAAGTTCAAGTGTTGATGCAAAGAAGGATGATGTTACTTCCTCAGGAGGGTGGAATAGTCAGTGTGGTGGGGTAGTTATCAGTCAGTGAGAGGGGTATTACAAAAAGTATGTGGGGCATGCCACCCTTTCATGGTAGGGCCAGGTGCCTGGCCACTCCATTATTCCATTCATAGGTTCATAGGTTCATAGGTTCATACTAGGCTATCTGCCCTGGGGCAATTATAAGCCTAGCCCGATTCTGTATGGCTTACGCCACCCCTTGATTTGAGTATACTGTGCCCTTTAAGGTTTAGTTTACTGTGCCTCTGTCTAATAGTGACACAGGAGTAATCCCTGGGACAAACCTGATCCCCATCCACTTATCGAGATTCTTCTTGAAGAGATTCAGTGAGGTGCTCTGCCTCACATGAACTGGAGCCTCTGGGTTATGAACCTGTCCCTCCAGCAAGTTCTATTTATTTCTGTGCTGAGGTTCAAGTCCCTCGTGTGGCTCTAAGGGATTTAGATTTACTGAGGTGGAGCATGTCCATTAATTCTGGATTTGACATAGCTTTGTATGTCAGGCATAGATCGCCCGAGTAGGCGGTATGCAACTGAGTAGAGCTGGAGTTTTTAACTGAGCAGTATATGGCATCTGTTTGAGACCCTTGATCCTCTTGGTGAGATACTTTTGGGGTCTTTCTAATTGCTGCAGGTGTCGGGTAAGGTACATCCCAAAAGGGGCATTGTATTCTATGATGGGCCTGATGAGGGATGAATAAAGGGGCACGATTACCTCTCTTGATCTAGATGTGAAACCCTTCGTGATGAGGTGGGCTATGTAGAAGGTCTTTCTAACCACTTTGGAAATGTGGTTTTCAAAGGAGAGATTGCTATCAACTTGGGTCCCCAGGTCTCTAATAACTTTCTCTGTACTTAATGAGTTTCCGCCTATGTGGTAATTTGTGGGCACATTGTTTGATATTTTTTGATGGCTACTTTACAACTATCCAGTTAAAGTAGTAGTCCCTCTGCACAAGGGGGGGCCCATCAACTGACCCAGGGAACTACAGACCTATAAGCTTGACCAGTCCAATCTGCAAGGCCCTGGAGATAATTATAATGGATCTGATCAGTAATGACATCGGAACTCTCCAAACACTGGAGCAGACCCAATTTGGCTTTGTCAAACGGAGGTCTTGTCTGGTGAATCAAGTGGAATTCTTTGAGAATATCACCAGGGCCATGGATGAAGGTAAATTGTACACACCTCTAATCTAGACCTGGCCAAAACTTTCAACACAATCTCCCACTTGGGAATCACAGATAAACTTACTGAGTTAGGCATAAACCCCTACGTCATCAGGTGGTTAGCCAACTGGCTCAATGACAAGACACATGTTGTCCGGATAGTTGAATCTACTTTCAATAAGAAACCACAGGGCTCAGTGTTGGGACCACACCTGTTTGATATATACTTCTCTGAAGTGAAGGCCACTATTATGGCCTTCTGGCTTACCATTTTGCTGACAACTGTAAGGTAGGAGCAATCACTGAATCTCCAAAATGATGCTGACAGCCTACAAACAGCCCTAAAAATGACAAATGACTGGTGCAAAAATCATGGCCTGAGACTAAACTCTAAGAAATGCATAATCATACCCTTTGATAAAATCAAATACTCTGAAAATTATAATATTGATAACATACCTAGGAACAAAGTTAGATGTAACCTAAACTTTGATCGCCAGGTAGCTAAAAAAGTGAGGAAATCTGTCTGTGTGGCTCAGCTTATAAGTAAAAGCATTGTATCAAGATCAAAGTAAATCACACTGCCATTGTACTCAGCCCTCATCAGGCCAATAACTGAGTACAGTGCTCAATTCTGCATGTACCTAACCAGGCACTTATACCAACTGGAGCAGCCACAGAGGTCTCTCACTAAAAAAAAAAAAAAAATACAACGCATAAGACACATGTCTTATGCAGACCAACAAAAGGCCCTATCCCTTTACTCTGCCCCATATTGTTTATTGAAAGGGGAGTTACACCTGATCTACAAGGCATTCCCTGATCCAGCCCTGATGAAAAATCTACATATTTGCAAGAAAAATTATATGATGGTTATGCATTCCATGGACCTGAATCTTATTTGTGACTCTAATACATACATATACATACATACAAATATTTCACCATGGGCATTAATGCCCTTCTAGCTTGCCAACATACCAAAACACTTTTTTCCCATAATAAGTGTCCAGGCTGTTCTTAAAACCATCTAAACTAGTACTTGCTTTAATGAAGTTCGGTAGTCTGTTCCATGCATAAGCTACTCTGTCAGAGAACCAATTTTACACTTTTCATTCTTACAGAATCTTCTGCATAGGTAATCTGACAAATCTCTAGTACTTTCTGATAACTCCAAACATTCCCAGAGGTAGGGCTTTCAATTCCTCATCTGATGAGCTATACAGTTTTAAATCATTGACAGAGAGAAGATGAGAAGTCATTAGACTTTGTTGATTTCTAGGAGCCAAATTGTAGCCATGGCTTAAGCTGTTAAGTACACAGGTTAATGGATTAATGACAAGGCAGAATAGCAATGGTGACAGAGAATCACCCTGGAATATCCCCCTTTGAATTTTTATCCCTGGAATAATAATCTGTCCTTTATCATGGCTTAATTGCAAAGTGGTCTGCCACTGTTTCATGGTTACTGTAATGTAGTTAATCAGTGTTGGATGTATCTTACACATTTTAAGCACTCCTTTATCCATGAATGTGGGATACTATCAAATGCTTTTTGTAGTCAATCCATGCCATACTTAGATTCATACAGTTGCTGTATGATACTTGCCATGTCCTATTTGTAAGCCATGCAGCTATACATCGTATCAATACCTAGTTGTACTAATTTATTGATCAGTGTTTTGTGTATGACCCTGTCAAATGCTGAGGTTAAGTCTATAGAAATTATATCATAGCACAATTTGTCATTCATAGCTATTATTATATTGTTATAGATCATCATGTTAAGGGTAGCAATAGATCTGTTTTCAACATATGTATGCTGATATATGGTTTCAAGTCCTAACCTATCCAGTTATGTCAATTTATCCAGTATTACCCACTCTGGAATCATAGATAAACTTACTAAGCTGGGAATTAATCCCTATGTCACTTGATGGGTTGCCAATTGGCTTACTGACAGAACCCACATTGTAAAAGTAGCCGACTCCAAATCCAGCTCCAGACAAGGAACAAGTAGAGTACCTCAGGGTTTAGTCCTGGGACCGCTCTTGTTTGTCATCTACTTCTCTGACGTACAGGCCAACACTAAGGGACTCTGGCTAACAAAGTTTGCAGATGACTGCAAACCGGGAGACATTATTGAATCCCAATATTATATGAATATTCTACAAAAGGGCCTTACAGAAACAGATGCTTAGTGCCAGAGCCAGGGTTCAAGCTCAATGCCAAGAAATGTATAGTTATCCCCTTTGGGAAAAAACATGTATCCGTGAATTACCACATAGGTGGCAGTCCATTAAACACCAAAAGTGTGATACGAGAGTTAGGGACACAGGTGGACAGTGGTCTCACCTTTGATAATCACATCGCCACAACAGTCAGAAAATCCTTCTATGTGGCACATCTCATCACTTAGGGCTTTTCATCCAGAAAAAAGGTCACTGTCCCACTGTACTCATCCCTCATTAGACCCATTATAGAATACAATGCCCCATTTGGTATGTACCTCTCAAGACATCTGCAACAACTGGAAAGGCTGCAAAAATACCTCATTAAAAGAATCACAGGCCTAAAGCAAATGCCCTATGCTGACCGTCTAAAAAAACTCCAGCTATACTCTGTTGCATATCATCTACCCAGAGAGGATCTCTGCTTAACATACAAGGCGATATCAAACCCAGATCTAATGGACATGCTACACTTAAAGAAATCCCAGTCACTCAGAGCCACATGCTCCAGGGATCAAAACTTTGTCATCACAATGAACAAAAACAGGCTGGAGAGATAGTTTCCTGACCCAGAGACTCCCCAGACTCTGGAATAGACTGCCCATACATGTCAAGCAGAGCACCTCTTTGGCCATCTTCAAAAGGAACCTTGATGATTGGATGGGAGAGAGGAAATTCACCCCGAGGATCACGTCAGTCACCCTGCTAGACAGGAGTCCAGGGAAGTAAATATTGTGGGAAGAAATAGCCAGGGAATTGTTATGGCTGGGCTTGTATGGGCCCTGGGGCCGACAGTCTAGTACCAACCTGTTAACTTATGAACCTTCTCCATTATTTTCCACAACAAGAAAGTAGACTTAAGAGTCTATATGACTCTGGGTATGTCCTACTCCCCTTTCCCCCAAAGACAGGTTTAATAAGTGCATATCTCCAATATTGAGGAATCTCCCGATATTTAAATGACCTAGTGAATAACAGATATAATGTTGAAGTGTTCTCAGGTCATTGTTACTAATTCTCTCTCCTTCCTATGCTTTGTTTGAATCCAGTTTGCACAGTTCCTTTTCAATATAATCTAATTTTATTTCAGTATCTGGGGTTACCTGGATGTTACTAGGACAACTTATAACCCCTTTTGAGCAGCCAAAGTGTTTTGTATAAGATTTTGTAAATTTATCTATAATCTGTTGTGTCTGAGAATAAATTGTAGAATCTGCACACAATTTATCAATCTGTGTGTCTTTACTCCTTTCACATCTTATGTATCTATAAAACAGTTTCCTATTATGCTCAATCTCTTTATATACATTTTCTTAAAATTTTTCTTGATCTTGTCTCACATTATGCTTAATCTGTTTGTCCAGCTTATTTCAGTTTTCAGAGTTGTAGTTTGACCTCTATTTCATTTCTTATATTTTTGTCTCGCCTTAATCAGATATCTTGTTCTTATGGAAATATATCTCCCTGATGTTGTATGCCTAGATCCTGATGTTAACCATCTTTTTTTATTTTCCGCACTCAATTTCTCTTTCAAAACTTTCCATATTCCATCTGCAGTTTTTTCACTGAACACCTCACTCAAGTTAGTTTTACATAATGACTGTTTTTCTGCCATATAACATGTAATTAACCTTCTGTGCATTGGTTTAGATTTCAGTTTGGCAGAATTATCTAGCAACAAATTAACCTTTATAACCACATGATCGCAGCACGTCAATGGTGGGAAAACTTGACTTGAATTAGTAGTAATTTCTTTAGGAACACAAACAATGTCTAGTATGTTCCGTCCCCTGGTAGGTCTTTTTAAAATCTGAAGCAACTGTCGTTCCTGAATATACATTGTGAATAATTTCCTTAATAATGTTGTTGAATCAGTATTATTCCAGTCTGTTTTTGGTAACTTTAAGTTCCCAGCTAATATTATTCTTCCCTCCTGTGTTTCATGCAAGAAATGTATGAATTCCTCTAGGTCATATGCACTTCACTTTGGTGGTATGTACACTCCGACAATTGTTATATGTTCCAGGGTTGCCTTTATTGTCACAGTTACACAGTCTATAGTATTGGTGTTATCACTGAACATGTAATAATTACATGTCTCAATTATCTTTAATCCCTGTCACAACACCTCCACCTGATTTTTTGTTAGAACGTCTGTTATAGTAAAAACATTTATACGCTGAAAGAACTGGTTTCTAGTCATTGTTCTTTAACCATGTTTCACAAACAATAACATCATCAGTCTTGTGGGATCATACATTTTCCAATAAAAAACTTTATTATTAATGCTCCTATCATTAACAAGCATCAGAGATTCATCAAATGTTGCTATCTGTGAACTGTTACATTTTCGACCTGGAATCCTACTTAGTATTTGTCAAATATTGCAAAATATCTGCTGCAAAATTTCTCTTCCCTGATCTTGACAAAAGCACGCCATCATGTCTCAACATGTGTGCCCAAAACTAGGCTTGGATGCTCTACACATTTCCATTTTTTAAAACAGGACATTGTTTCCATGTAGGGGTTTACCCCAAAAATCTTTTCATTCACAGTAACATCACTATCCTTTCTGTAGGTGGTTTGTGAAAAATATGTCCTAACACCAGTACAAGCAACACTATCTAAGAGGGCTGTTAGCTCCCTACTAATAGTCAGAGAATCCTTGCAGGGGACATCATCTCTACCAACATGAATAAAAATGGATCCGTACTTACTTACATTAAGGCATTCCAAGTTTTTTTTCTCACATCTTCTATTTTTGCTTCTGGCAAGCATAACACTATTCAATGTTCCTTATCTTCTCTACAGATATAAGTATCACTTCTTCTAATAACTGAATCTCCAATTATAAGAACACCTTTGCTGGCCAGCTCTGAAGAATCTTCAGCTTCTAATACAGTAATATTTGCTCTATCTAGTGTTACGAATGATAGATCTTCATCGCCATTAGTCTTATTAATCCCACTGTTTTCACTGCCAACATCTGTTATTCTCTTTTTTTTCTTAAGAGTAATGTTTTTTAAAACTACAATCCACTCTGCTACAGGCCCCATGAGGAGCTCAGTGTCTCCAACCTAACACCACTCTTAAGTATTCAACTACGGTACCACCTTTATCATTCTTATAAGAAAAGCGCAGTCCAGGTCTGAATTGTCTGCAAACAGCTAAAGTTAAATTTGAACCGAACACCACTCAAGTATTCAACTGCGGTACCACCTTTATCGAACTGTCTGCAACAGCTAAATTTAACTTTGAACCTAACACCACTCTTAAGTATTCAACTGTGGTATCACCTTTATCATTCTCCGGGTCTGAACTGTCTGCAAACATCTAAAGTTAACTTTGAACCTAACACCACTTCTAAGTATTCAACTGACCTTTATCATTCTTAAAAGCGCAGTCTGGGTCTGAACTGTCTGCAAACAGCTAAAGTTAACTTTGAACCTAACAACTGTGGTAGGTCTGAACTGTCTGCAAACATCTAAAGTAACAACCTAACACCACTCTTAACTGCGAACCACCTTTATCATTCAACTTTGAACCTAACACCACTCTTAAGTATTCAACTGTGGTACCACCTTTATAATTCTTATAAGAAAAGCACAGTCTGGGTCTGAACTGTCTGCAAACAGCTAAAGTTAACTTTGAGTATGTGTCTACCTGTTTGAGCCAAAATTCATTTTCCCCTGGAGAGCACTCTGCTTTAGCTTGAAAGCAGACCCCCCCCCCCCACACACACACACACACACTCATCTTCCACTTTCTCTCTTATTCCCTTCTGTTAGCAAATAGCATCCATAACTGATCAATACTGTGTGTTTGTTAATTTAAACTGAGACCACAGTAGCCTACTGATACAAGGTTATCCTGTTTTCCACCTGAGAAATGGTTAAGAAATTACTTACAGTTTCAGAGCAGTCCTTGGTCAATTCTGATTGTTTCTTAAACACAAACTTGTCTTTGCTTTGGCTCATTAGCAGTAGTACAAAATAACTGCCTGTTCACACCCTTGTTCTCCCCCTCCCCCTTCCCTGTTTATTACCTTAAGCCAATCCCAAAGTTAATAAATATTACCTGTGGCAGGCACCATTTTTAAAACTACAACCACCCTTTGTCACTATCATATGTTCATTTGTCAGTTTACTCTGTTACCTGATTGTTTTCAGCCCCCTCATAAGAGCTACTAACAGGGTCTCTACCCGCTTCCCTCCCCACCCTGCCCCCTATTTCCTCCCGCCCCAGTGGTCCTACCTTTATTACACCCACAAACCCCTCTCATCTTTCCAATAGCCAACCACAGCGCTAACACTACCTCCTCCATCTTCCCAGTGCTATCACACCTCCTCATCTAACATGTACAAGCATACCTTACCTATGCTCACTACATGCACTCTCCTTGCATTTCTTACATCCTACCAAAGCTTCATCATTCCCCCACTCAACCACTACCAATGTACTACTACTCACACCACCACTCGTGTCGCACCCTCACTCAGCTCCCCTCCCACCAACTCAAGAACCATCCCTATGCACCCCCCACATATTCTACCAACTATATTACTAAGCATCCCTACAACTTAACATAGTAACCCTCCCACCATACCTATTACCCACAGAGCACAATCATAAAGTTTCTCTAATAAACAAACACATTCAAAAACTGAGAAAACTAACAACCTCATGCATATCAAAACTAGCCCTAAATGGAGACATCCACCCCAACCCTGGCCCTACCATCTCCGACCTCAGTCCTCATAATCAGACCAGAAACCACAACTTCTTCCATATCACAGCCAATAGAAAGCCAAGTGACTTCCTTCTACTAAGCCTAAATATTAGAAGTATATCCAACAAAGTCCATGAACTCCATGCCACCATAGACTTGTACTCCCCAGGTATAGTCATCCTGAGAGAGACCTGGCTAAAACCTCACATTACCAGTGAGCAAATACTCCCTACTGGTTATGGCATACTAAGAGTAGACTGGCTAAACAAGAAAGGAGGCGGTGTAGCTATAATATTTAAACAGCATCTAAACATCCAGACCTTAAAATCATCAACTCCACAAATAGGCAATGAAGAAATAATATATACCAACCTCAAAATAAACCAAAACAAAACTATCAACATAATTGGATGCTACTTCCCACCTGGCCAAACATCCCTCCACTAGAAAACCTCCTCAGCTGGTCTACCCACCATATCCCCCAAGATACTATAATTTTAGGTGCTTTCAATATTGACTGGCAATCCTGTTCTGGCAACCATCCAATCCATCATGTAAACCTTCATGGCTTCACCCAGCTAGTCCAGTTGCCAACCAGGATAAATAAAAACTCCAGCAAGTATACTACCCTGGAATGGATACTAGTCAGTAAGAGCCCCCAGTCATATATAACAGGCTGCTTATCAGATAGCCCCAGTGATCACTCCCCAACATTCCTACTCAAAAAATACCTACTCCAAGCAAAACCTGTCATCTACTGTTAAATACATAAAAAACTAAACTTTAACCCACTCACATTCATCTTATCCCTCAAAGAATGTAACTGGCATCCTCTAAAGTACCTCAGTCTTGATGACGCAGTTGAATTTTTTAATACTACCTTCCTGAGCATCCTTAATTACCATGCCCCCATAAGACTTTCCAGAATCAAAGCACAACCCTCCCCATGGCAACAGAAAACCACTAAGTCAGAAATGAAAAACAGGGATAAAGCCTGGGAGCAATGGCGCAAAACCAAAACCCCCTCAACTAGACAGAAATTTCTAGAACTACGCAATGGAGTCAAAAAGCTAATAAAACAGGACAAATTCCAATACTACCAGTCTTCCCTAGACTCCTCCCAACACAGCCCCAAACTATTCTGGTCCTCCATAAACACCATCCTCCACCCAGGTAAAGTCAGTACCCCTCCTCCTAACATCCCTCACTCCTCCAAAAATATTGCTACCTCATTCAACACACACTTCACACAAACCATAGTATCACTAGCTAAACAACACAACCCCTCTCCCCTCTACCCACACCTTCAACTAGTAATCTCCCCACTGACTTCTCTTTTTCTCCTGTACCTACCTCCAACATAAAAAAAATCTTAACTAAACTTAAGCCCACCAAATTAGCAGCAGACAACCTCCCAAGTGAATACCTACAAATCGCAGCTGATGCTCTGGCCTACCCAGTATCCATCTTGATTAACAGATCTCTGTCAGAAAGTATCACATATATTCCCCTCCACAGGTGGGCTCCACATATAAAACCCTCAATTGCCACCCCATGGCTATTCTCTCTCTCTCAAAATACTAGAGACATACACTCTCAGGTCTCCAAAATGCTCCTTACTAACAACCTCCTTTCCAATACTCAGCATGGTTTCTGACCAAGCCATAGTACCACCACTGCCTTACTCTCCTTTACTAACACTATCCTTCAGCATAAAAACAATGACTATCTCACCTCTGCTATTTTTCTAGACCTATCTAAAACATTTGACATGGTCTCACACAAACAACTCACCGCTGTCCTCAATAACCTATCCATTTCTCAATCAGTCACCAAATGGTCAGAGTTACCTGTCTGGCCGCCAACAATCCGTTGTATGGCAGAATGACATATCTCCCCAACTACCCGTCTCCATAGGGGTTCCCCAAAGATCCATCCTTGGACCCCTACTCTTTTCTGTTTTCACCAATAATCTAACCTCTGCCACCAAACATGGCACACTCATACAATACGCAGATGACCATCATCTGCTCAGCCCAGTCCCTACCCAAATTGCAAAGTCACACAGGAAGCCTTTTCCTCTGTTGAAAATTAATACTCAACCCAAACAAAGCTAAACTACTCATCTTCCAACCCACCAAACATACTCAAAACAACTTTCACTTTAACATCACAGCAAAAGACAACACCACTATATACCCAACTGTACACACCAAATTGCTAGGAGTGGAAATAGACAATAAACTAAAATTTAACATTCACATATCCATGACCATAAAAAAAGTCCACAAAAAACTAGGAGCGTTATACAGAAATAAGCAACTTTTCACCAAAGCAGCAAAGATTTCAATAGCAAATTTCCACCTTTTGTCCACCCTACTTTATGCCTCTCCAATATATACCAACCTAAGGCAATGCAATCTAAACAAGCTAGAGACCTGCTACAACAAAATTGCCAAATTCGCCACAGGGGCATCCTACCGTAGTCACCACTGTCTCTCACTTGCTGAACTGGGCTGGCTTGAACTCCCTCACCTCCTTCAATGGTATCAACTCTCACTCGCCCACAAACTAGTAAACCATCCACTAAATGTCCCTTCCCTCCAGAATCTACTCCAACCCTATCACACCACCAGACCACTAAGATTCAGTAACAAAAATCACTTGCAAATCACTAAAGCCAATAACTCTGCTAGTGAAGCACTATTCTCTTGCACCATAGCCAGATTATGGAACTCCCTCCCACCCACAGTTTCCTCCATACCATCATGCACCCACTTCAAAACTTTACTAAAAGCGCACCTAAAAACATGCTGGCTATGCCCTTGCAACTCCCACTCTAATATCACCCACCCCATCCAACCACTACCTTTCTTTCCATCCCACTAACTACCTTGATTATAGCAAGCTCAGATGCTCATAAGCCTAGTACTTATTATACAGCAGGAACTTCTTATTGTAACATTTGTTAATGTCTGTTATGTACTTCACAGATAAAGATTCTAGTTGTCTACTGATGTACTATGTTCTTCATTTGTAAATATGTTTATAATTGATTGCTATGTTAATCAAATTATTAATCGCTATGTAATCCAATGTAACTACTGTCTGTTTATTTTTAACTGTGGAGCTTTTCTCCCCGGGCCTCTGCTGAAAATGGACCTACATCCAGTCGGACACTCCTGGTCAACAAATGTAAATAAATAAATAAATGTTCTTCAAATTTGAGAAATATAGAACAGCCCTGAAGTGGAGCTGGCAATTGGGGTGTCAAGACTAAGGGTAGTGAATTATTTGTCTGACGTTTTGTTTGTAGGTCATTTAAGAATGCATTTGAGGTTTGTATGAATTCACAGATGATAAGCAGGAAGGGCCATTCAAAGTGTTAATATTTTAAGGTTGGACAGACAAAACTGGGGTTGATTCATCAGCCAGAAAAATAGTTAACTAAATTGAGAGACAGGATTGGATGGTTTAATCAGTAAGGACAAGGTTAGAGTTAAAGAGGTGATAAAAGTTCTGGAGCTATTGTATTTGCTTGCTGGACAGTATCACCAGGGGGAATGTTTGTTAGGTCTCTAGCAAACATTTTATGAGCCTCCTAATGTAAGAATGTTTTGATCAAGGTCTCTGAACCAATGAATTAAAACCTGGCTGTAGGGGATGATTTCCTTCATAAGTTTAATGGCGTGTCTTTTTGAAATGAAAACTGGTTGTCCTCTAATGAGCTGCAGTGATGCAGGAGGAGTGTGTGGTGTTGGAGGTTACTTCCATGGTTGATGTTTTGCTGAGAGTTGGCCAGTGTCATCCATCTGAGTGGAGGAAGGACATTACCTTCTGAGATTTGATACCTATTTGCATAGTGAGTTGGGGGATGCCTGGCTTCTTTTGGGGAATCAGTTGCCTGTTTTATTAAAAGGCTTGTATATTGTAGCAGGTGATTATCTTTAACATCTGCTGTAGTCTTTCCTCTTAATGGTGATGTATGCTGGTGCTTTTAGGGTTAATTATCTACTAGGGAATCTTAGCGGGAGGGACAGGTTTATTACTTATTCAGGTGCTGTGGCTTTGTTGAGTAGATCTAAGACAGATCAGGTGGGAAGAGGGCAATAGGTTTTGTTAGGTAGAGTTGAGAACAGCTGAACTTTCTTGGTTTCATCACCTGAAGACCGTTCCTTTAGTGGATATTCTTAATATAATGACACGATCTTTAACTGAGATCCAGTAGTTCTTCTGAGATATAATCGGGTTACTGGTAGTTTCTTGGCCTCCTTGAACCCTGATGGTTGGCTTACTTTCAAAGGTTCATAGGTAGGTACTAGGCTATCAGCCCAAAGGCCTAAGTAAGCCTAGCCAACAAGGTTCCCTGGCTTACTCCACCCAAGAAATTTATTTTCCTGTGCCCCTGTTGAGCAGAGCCACAGAAGTAATCCCCGGGGTGTATTTCCTATTTCCCATCCACTCATCAAGATTTTTCTTGAAGAGTGCTAATGAGGAACTTTGCTTGACATACATGGATAGCTTGTTCCATAGTATGGGAAGTCTCTGGGACAGGAACCTATCCCTCCAGCATGTCCTGTTTATTGTGGTGACAAGGTTTAGGTCCCTACAGCGTGTAGCTCGGAGGGGTTGGGATTTCTTTAGATGTAGCATGTCCAACAGCTCTGGGTTTGACATAGCTTTATATGTTAGGCAGTGATCACCTCGGAGTAGGCGATATGCTATGGAGTAAAGCTGGAGTTTTTTGAGACGGTCAGTATAGGGCATCTGTTTGAGGCCAGTAATCCTCCTTGTGAGGTACTTCTGTGGCCTTTCCATTTCTTAAAGTTCTGGATTATGTATTTCACAATGTTCCTTACAGCCTTATCTCAACTCCCTGCTTCTATGAAACCTGACTGCTGCTTTGTGGTGTGCACGACTTGCACAAACACTTGTATAATAACTTACCTGGTTGTGAATCCATCTGCAAAGTGTCTAGGTTCCACTAAGGGATTATTTGGGACTGCATCCAAGAACCCATTACCAAATGACATGAAGAGCAGGTTTCTTAACCAGTTTGGTAAGAAAGCCTACACATTGTCTACCCTGGTAACTGCACTCAATACCTCAGCCATTCTGTATGGGCTGGTGCCCTAGACCTGCCACAAGCCAACTCAGTGTAAGCTACTTCTGGGAGTTTTCCCAAGAGTCATTACTGCAGTGCACAGAACTACAAAGAAGAGTCCAATTGTATTGGGAAATTGTCATAACTGTGTATGTTTAAGTAGATTCAGTGCTGCAGTACCAGGTTTCTTCTTCCACCTTGTAAATCCTTTTTCAGATGGCCCTTTCTAGCACATAGCACAGGTCTGAGTCAGATGTGCTCAGAAAATCCAAGTGTTTATACTTCAACACTAAATCTACTCAAACATTTACAATTCCGACTGCCTAACACAACTTTTCTTCTTTAGGCATTGCATACAAGGAACTTTATTGTACAAGGAGCATAGGGTTGGCAGTTGGGTGGATTTTACTTGAGGCTGTTTTTTCTAGTGCCAAGAAAAGAAGGCCCCAGAAGACTGAGTCTCGCCTTTTCCAGACTGAACACATTTGTCAGTCCCACAATTCAGGCTGCTGTCATTGCAGAATCTTTGTCCTTGAATCACCACAAGTGCTGTGTTGGTGACTTTGAAAGGATGCTTATCTGCACATCCTGTAGCTAAGTTGGGCAGGCATTTCCTAAGATTTGTCTGTACCAGTTCACATCTTTGTCTTTTGGCTTCTTTACTATACTCAAGGTGTTTAGAGTGCCTGGCTCGAACCACTTCTTTTTGCAGGACAAAGGGGTATTCATGTCTACTCCCATTAATAGACTGCCTCCTCCATATTAGAAGTAAGACAGGCTCTGGAGAGCAGAGTGCATTGTTTCCAGAAACCTCTAAATGTTTCAGTTAAGCCTTTCAAGCCAAGTTACTGTTATAGATTTCCTGGAGACACAGTTGCAAAAAGCCTTCAATTCTGTTCCTAACTCAGTTCTTCAGAAAGATTGCCATCTACTACCGGGTAATTCCTCAGTGTCCTAGGGTACATAGCCTTTTTCTTAAGTTTATCTGCCATGACTATACAAGAGGAAGTTGCAGTAGTATCTGAGAAGCAAGTGGTGTGGGCATGCATTCTCCAGCTAGATCCATACCCTCTCCAGCCAGACCCATACCCTTCTGCTTCCCTGCATTAAATAAGAGCTTTAGTGGTAGGTAGGACAAATTTGTTTAAATCTGCAAATATCCTTTAAGATAGAACCAAGGTTTCTCTCTCAACAGATTCTTAAGAGTCTGCATTGAAAGCCCACATAGGGGACCCTAGAGTCGTGGGACATGGGATAAAATGTTTAGACAAAAGCACATCACTGAATGAGATGATAGCAGTAATCACAGCTATCAGACCATTCAAGCACATTTATCAACAAGGAAGCCTTTGTAGTTCTTATCATGTCATATCACAGTAATGCACTATATATCAAGAAACAAGGTGGTAGTTCACTATTATGCCCTGCACAGGCTAGCATTATGGGTAGGTGGGTACAATAAGTGACCCAGGAGCAGGTCTGAAACTTGAGGCACAGTACCTAGACCACAGAAAAAAAGTTTTAGTAGACTATATAAGCAGAATAAGACTAGACCCCAATGAATGAATATTTAACAAGAGAAGTGCTCTTGGACTTAAGTCCTGACATGGGATCCACCAGAAGTAAACCTTTTTTTCTTTTTCCAAAGAACAGAAAACCCACAGATAATGCATCAGGTGTCCCACAAAAGTGGCCTGGGTGACATTCTTCATTCTCTGGTTAGGTCTAAATCTGTATACTTTTCCTACTATGCCCATGTTCCCCAGGGTGCTAGATAAGAGAGGAAAGCCAAAACATCTGATGACAATATTCATTGCATTAGTCCTCCTGCTGGGTTTTATTAAAGGAAGAACTGACTTTATGTTGCTACAGCTTGTGGACTTTCTTACCCAGAAGAAAGTATCTATCATTAAAGAAAACTTGTAGACCTTTTAGACTGTCAGTGTGAGTAATTTTTAGAACTTATCCCTTTCAGGTACATATTCAATTCAGTTGTACCCCTATATGCAATCCCTTTCAGGTACATATTCAATTCAGTTGTACCCCTATATGCAATTGGTGCTTATTTACTGATTCTTTGCAAGCATAGACACTAATAGTTTAATGCAGTTCAAGCTGACCTGATATGATTGTATTTTTGGTATAGTGTCTGTGTTCCTAACTGCCAAGCCTCAACTAATGTGTTTTCAGCTCTGTTAAATTTGAACTTCATTGATATAATCTAGTAATTGCTGTTTTTATCTACCAGGATAGTTTGCTGGCTTCTAATTATGCATTTGTTAAGACTAACATCTGAAAAATACTGTACAGTTAGCGAAGCTATTCACCCTATCTTAATATTTCGACTGTCCTGCTAGTCCCTACTGTTAGTACATAACTCTTATTTTCTCTACATTTATTAGGAGTTACTCCATTAACTGAACTCTCCGTCCACCCTGGTTGACACAGTGAAGCCCAAGCCAAGTCGGCTTCCAGGGAATTTATAGTCCTATCGGTGGAAACCCGGACCTACTATCCCGGAGCCCTGTCCACTTACAGTGAATGTATGTGACTTAGTACTAGTCCTGCTTGCTCAGTCGCTGTACCTCGGTCTCTCACTCCCAGTTCTAATGTACATCACCCCCGCCTGTCTCCCAAGCACACTTCACTTCATACCACCCTACTTTCCCTTGTTCTTCATCCTAAAATCTCCTATTTCCTTCTACTGGCAGCCTTTGTAAGCAGTTAGGATAAGAGACTGACAGTTTCTTTCTCCTACCCTTCGCTATATTACTCTGTCCTCTATTTTACACATTTTAGTTGTTTAGATAGTTATTTCTCTGCTCCTATTTCCTACTTGTCCTTCTATCACCCTTTTATTTGCTATTATCTATAAAAACACTCCACCATACATTCACCTCCAGTACTCTAGCCCTGTTTTGCAAATATAACTTACCATACTGATGCTCTACACAAGGGGACTAAGCCATCCCACTCCATTCCCCCTTGCTTTGCTTTGGCTCACTCTACTCCTCTACCATACCCCCATTCCCAACCACCCCCATTTCAATTAGATTTATACCTAACAACCCCAACCACATAACTGCCAACCACCACCCTGCACTCACCTACTAAATCCAATTAGAAAATCGCATTTCAAGCCACCCATATTCTACATCAGTTACAGTTAAGCATAGCAATTACACCCTTGTTGGAAATAGACTCTTACAAACACACAAACCTCTGCACTTCCAGCATATGCCCATGCTCTCATACTTCACTTTTCAAATATATAGCACTCTTCTTCCAACTGCCTTCCCTTATCATGAGGTACTTCCAAATAACACTCCTTCAAACTGTCAATGCTAGTATCTCACTTCTCTTATACTCTCTCACATCATACCATACTCTTCTTCAAAATGCCATTTCCCTTCCCTGACAAACTGCTTCACTTACATACCTAAACAAACCTTCATCCTACACTATAACACCTACCCAGTTCTCTACCACTGACTTAGACTATCATCTAAAAAATTCCCATCCTCCAAGATACTATTCTCCCGAATCCCAAAAACGTGACAAACTTCTCAAACTTATGAAACTCTATTTACACATTCATAATCAGTTAAATCAGTCTGGGGACATAGACCCCAATCCTGGTCCTACGTCACCTTCCAACATAATAAACAGCTCAAACTCTATCAATATAGGCCCATTACACCAAAAAAAAAAAAGAAAAAAAAAGACAAATCATCCTTACTCTTCCTTAACATTAACACAAGAGGTATTGCTAACAAAGTTCATGATTTGCATGCCCTACTATCTTTACAATCACTAGATATAGTAATATTAACCAAAACATGGCTAAAACCCAAACCCAACACTAACAGCAATGAGAAAACAGCCCCTGGTTATAATATTTTGCACAAAGACAAATTCACAAGAAAGGGTGGAAGAGTAGCAATCCTTTTAAAAAAAATCACCTTATACTTTAACACTTAGATATATCTACCCTGACTTTGATAATTCTGAACTTTTGTTTGCCAAGTTAAAGATTAATCCCAAAAAACACATTGACATCATAGGTGATTATATTCCAGTAGGCAGAAACATCCTCACCTTGGAAAATATACTTCAGTGGATCACCACATTCCTACCAAAAGAAATAATTCTGCTAAACAACTTCAATATTGACTGGCTTAATTGCACCTCACACAATCCAACAGACCAAATAAACGTCCACGGCTCCACGCCACCCAGCTAATCACTTCCTCTACTAGGACTGACAAATCTTCCAAACGACATTCAATCCTCGACTGGATCCTGGTTAGCAATCCTTCCCTAGCAACTCAAACAAACTGTCTTCCTGACAGCCTTAGTGACCATCACCCAACCTTCTTTCTTTGAACACGTACTTCCCAATCCATCCAGACCAACTATCGCCCAATCAGAAAAAAAAAAAACTTTAACCGAGATAGTTTCATCTCTGCACTAAATAGTTGTAACTGAGATACACTAAAACAGCCACCATTAGATGATGTAGTAAGCACCTTCAACATTACCTTCCTAGACATAACATACTTAATTACCATGCATGAACCAGAACTATCAGAATTAAATTCAATCATGCACTCTGGCTAACTAAAAAATGTAGATCACTACTAAATGCTAGAGACAAGGGTTGGGAGAAAATTCGCAAAAACAAAACACAGCAGCTAGACAAAAATACCTTGAGCTATGCATCAGTCAACCTTCTGCACATGGGTGGACTGGGTGGACCATCTTTAGATCTTGGGAACTAAAGACCCATTAGCCATGGAAAGAATTGTCATGGAAATTATTAACAATGACAAAGGAACCATCAAACATTTGACTTAACACAGCTTAGTTTTGTCCAAGACCTGTCATGCCTACCATACCTGGTGGACTTCTTTGAGAAGGTCAGCAAGGCAACGGATGAGGGTAAAATGGTGCATACTGCCTAGCTTGACCCAGTTAAGGCATTTGATAAAATACCCTGCTACAGTACTCAGGTCTCAGGTATTGTAAACAGACTCATGGAATTAGCCATAAACCTCTGTGTAATTTGCTGGATAGCTAGTTGGCTCACAGTCAGGATCCATGAAACTAGAACTGGCGAGACCATCTCCACAGAGAGCCTTGTTACCAAAGGTGCCCCCAGGGCTTTGTGCTACATCTGCTCCTCTTTGGCATCTTTTTTTCAGAAGTCAAAACCAATATCAAGGGTGGCTGACTTACCAAGTTTGTAGATAATTTGCAGTTTCAAGCTCCTATAAACCTTGAGAACACTTCTGTCTATACAGAACTGTTCACATAAATCCTGTATAAGCATGTTAATAGCTGTACAGAGGCAGCTGTACCCACCAGGAAGAAGTACAGAATTAACTCAAAAAACAAGCCACCCTGGTGGAATCACAAAATCAATCAGACATATAACGGGAGGAAGAAAATCATGGAAAAAATTAGGAGGTGCAGCACCCAGCAGGATAAAAGTGCTCTCATTAAACTAAACAGCTCAGAGAACAAATAAAGTCTACTAACGCCAAATTTGAGTTAAGTTTGGCCTCCCAGGCCAAGGACAACCACAAAGCATTCTTTAGTTATGTCCGCAACCTCAAAGGCAATACACAATTGTGTGCAGAGCTCATTGTAAATGGAGCCACCTATACTGAGACAGAAGATATAACAAACCTCTTGGCTGATAAATTCAGCTCCAACTTTACTCCTTTCCCCCCTCAACCTTCCCTCAGGAAATATCATCAAATAAATCTCCCTTTACTATCACTAGGGAACAGGTCCTTAATGCTCTCTCTAAGACCAAGAACATTGCATCAGTGGACCCAGACAATATCCCAGGATGCCTTCTAAATAGCATGAAACATGACATATCAGGACCTCTGGAGCTGTACTAAACAGCTCCTCCTATTTCCTACTTGTCCTTCTATCACCCTTTTATTTGCTATTATCTATAAAAACACTCCACCATACATTCACCTCCAGTACTCTAGCCCTGTTTTGCAAATATAACTTACCATACTGATGCTCTACACAAGGGGACTAAGCCATCCCACTCCATTCCCCCTTGCTTTGCTTTGGCTCACTCTACTCCCCTATCATACCCCCATTCCCAACCACCCCCATTTCAATTAGATTTATACCTAACAACCCCAACCACATAACTGCCAACCACCACCCTGCACTCACCTACTAAATCCAATTAGAAAATCGCATTTCAAGCCAGCCATATTCTACATCAGTTACAGTTAAGCATAGCAATTACACCCTTGTTGGAAATAGACTCTTACAAACACACAAACCTCTACACTTCCAGCATATGCCCATGTTCTCATACTTCACTTTTCAAATATATAGCTTCTTCCAACTGCCTTCCCTTATCATGAGGTACTTCCAAATAACACTCCTTCAAACTGTCAATGCTAGTATCTCACTTCTCTTATACTCTCTCACATCATACCATACTCTTCTTCAAAATGCCATTTCCCTTCCCTGACAAACTGCTTCACTTACATACCTAAACAAACCTTCATCCTACACTATAACACCTACCCAGTTCTCTACCACTGACTTAGACTATCATCTAAAAAATTCCCATCCTCCAAGATACTATTCTCCCAAATCCCAAAAACGTGACAAACTTCTCAAACTTATGAAACTCTATTTACACATTCATAATCAGTTAAATCAATCTGGGGACATAGACCCCAATCCTGGTCCTACGTCACATTCCAACATAATAAACAGCTCAAACTCTATCAATATAGGCCCATTACACCAAAAAAAAAAAAAAAAAAAAAAGACAAATCATCCTTACTCTTCCTTAACATTAACACAAGAGGTATTGCTAACAAAGTTCATGATTTGCATGCCCTACTATCTTTACAATCCCTAGATATAGTAATATTAACCAAAACATGGCTAAAACCCAAACCCAACACTAACAGCAATGAGAAAACAGCCCCTGGTTATAATATTTTGCACAAAGACAAATTCACAAGAACGGGTGGAAGAGTAGCAATCCTTTTAAAAAAAAAATCACCTTATACTTTAACACTTAGATATATCTACCCTGATTTTGATAATTCTGAACTTTTGTTTGCCAAGTTAAAGATTAATCCCAAAAAACACATTGACATCATAGGTGATTATATTCCAGTAGGCAGAAACATCCTCACCTTGGAAAATATACTTCAGTGGATCACACATTCCTACCAAAAGAAACAATTCTGCTAAACAACTTCAATATTGACTGGCTTAATTGCACCTCACACAATCCAACAGACCAAATAAACGTCCACGGCTCCACGCCACCCAGCTAATCACTTCCTCTACTAGGACTGACAAATCTTCCAAACGACATTCAATCCTCGACTGGATCCTGGTTAGCAATCCTTCCCTAGCATCTCAAACAAACTGTCTTCCTGACAGCCTTAGTGACCATCACCCAACCTTCTTTCTCTGAACATGTACTTCCCAATCCATCCAGACCAACTATCGCCTAATCAGAAAAAAAAAAAACTTTAACCGAGATAGTTTCATCTCTGCACTAAATAGTTGTAACTGAGATACACTAAAACAGCCACCATTAGATCATGTAGTAAGCACCTTCAACATTACCTTCCTAGACATAACATACTTAATTACCATGCATGAACCAGAACTATCAGAATTAAATTCAATCATGCACTCTGGCTAACTAAAAAATGTAGATCACTACTAAATGCTAGAGACAAGGGTTGGGAGAAAATTCACAAAAACAAAACACAGCAGCTAGACAAAAATACCTTGAGCTATGCAGCAGTCAACCCTCTGCACATGGGTGGACTGGGTGGACCATCTTTAGATCTTGGGAACTAAAGACCCATTAGCCATGGAAAGAATTGTCATGGAAATTAGTAACAATGACAAAGGAACCTTCAAACATTTGACTTAACACAGCTTAGTTTTGTCCAAGACCTGTCATGCCTACCATACCTGGTGGACTTCTTTGAAAAGGTCAGCAAGGCAACGGATGAGGGTAAAATGGTGCATACTGCCTAGCTTGACCTAGTTAAGGCATTTGATAAAATACCCTGCTACAGTACTCAGGTCTCGGGTATTGTAAACAGACTCATGGAATTAGCCATAAACCTCTGTGTAATTTGCTGGATAGCTAGTTGGCTCACAGTCAGGATCCATGAAGCTATAACTGGCGAGACCATCTCCACAGAGAGCCTTGTTACCAAAGGAGCCCCCAGGGCTTTGTGCTACATCTGCTCCTCTTTGGCATCTATTTTTCAGAAGTCAAAACCAATATCAAGGGTGGCTGGCTTACCAAGTTTGTAGATAATTTGCAGTTTCAAGCTCCTATAAACCTTGAGAACACTTCTGTCTATACAGTACTGTTCACATAAATCCTGTACAAGCATGTTAATAGCTGTACAGAGGCAGCTGCACCCACCAGGAAGAAGTACAGAATTAACTCAAAAAACAAGCCACCCTGGTGGAATCACAAAATCAGTCAGACATATAACGGGAGGAAGAAAATCATGGCACAAATTAGGAGGTGCAGCACCCAGCAGGATAAAAGTGCTCTCATTAAACTAAACAGCTCAGAGAACAAATAAAGTCTACCAAAGCCAAATTTGAGTTACGTTTGGCCTCCCAGGCCAAGGACAACCACAAAGCATTCTTTAGTTATATCCGCAACCTCAAAGGCAATACACAATTGTGTGCAGAGCTCACTGTAAATGGAGCCACCTATACTGAGACAGAAGATATATCAAACCTCTTGGCTGATAAATTCAGCTCCAACTTTACTCCCCCCCCCCCCAACCTTCCCTCAGGAAATATCATCAAATAAATCTCCCCTTACTATCACTAGGGAACAGGCCATTAATGCTCTCTCTAAGACCAAGAACATTGCATCAGTGGACCCAGACAATATCCCAGGATGCCTTCTAAATAGCATGAAACATGACATATCAGGACCTCTGGAGTTACTATTTAACTGTAGCCTCCAAACAGGCTCCGTGCCTCATGAATGGAGAAAGGCAACAGTCATCACTCTGCACAAAGGTGGGCCATCTACAGACCCTGGAAACTACAGACCCATAAATCTCACGTCTTGTATGTAAAGCCATGGAAAGAATTATCATGGAGATGATCAACAGAGATATAGTAAACCTCCAGACAATGGACCTAACTCAGTCTGGTTTCGTAAAGGGCAGATCATACCTACTCAACCTGGTAGACTTCTTTGAAAAGGTCACCAAAGCAAAGAATGAGGGCAAAATCATTCACACTGCTTACATTGACCAGGCCAAGGCATTTGACACAATACCCCACTCGGGCATTGTTGACAAACTCAAGAGGTTAGGTACAAACCCATATGTCACCCGGTGGATAGCCAGCTGGCTCACAGACTGGACACAGGAAGTTAGAATTGGAGAGTCCACCTCTACAAAGAGGCCAGTCACAAGTAGAGTCCCTTAGGGATCAGTCCTTGGAACACTTCTTTTTGGCATTTACTTCTCAGAGGTCAAGGTCAATGTCAGTGGTCTCTGGCTGTCTAAATTTGCAGAGGATTGCAAATTAGGAGCTATCATTGAATCTCACAATGACACAAATGTTCTCCAGGAGGGGCTGATATAGACAAACAATTGGTGTCAGAGTCATGGACTAAAACAAAATCCCAAGAAATGTATTAATAATATATTTTGAGAAGTCATCCATCCCTAGTAACTACCATATTGACAACACAGCCCTTAGTGTTGACCCAATAGTCAGGGACTTAGGGACAGACATAGATAGTAATCTAGCCTTTGATCATCATGTGTCTACAGTGGTGAAGAAATCATTCTATGTTGTGCAATTTAAAAACAAAGGTATGGCATCTAAATCAAAGGAGGTCATTGTTCCAATGTATTTGGCATTCATCAGACCTATCATTGAGTACAATGTCCCCTTTGGTATGTACCTAACCAGGCATATCCAATAACTGTAATGTCCACAGAGTTTCCTTACTAAAAGAATACAGGGCATAATATGTCCTATGCAGACCCACTCAAGGCCCTATCCATGTATTCTGTCTCCTACAGGCTTTTGAGGGTAGATCAATGCCTGGCATATGTCAGACAGTACCAGAATTACCTATTCTAAAGACTTAAACCTTGCTTGTGATATAAATAGAACCTGCTGGAGAGATAGGTATGTATCCCAGAGATTACTCCGTCTCTGGAGTAGGCCCCCCATCCATATGAAGCAGAGTTCCTCCCTAATCCAATTCAAGTGCAACTTGGACAACTGGATGAGAAACCAGAAATTCATCCCTGGTTTGGCACCTATGTCTCTGATGCAAACAGGTAACCTGTAAATGATTCATCTCCCAGGCCCATGCTTACACATATCAAGAGTATCAGAACTCATCAGAGATTTGGGATGCATGGCTAGGCTTAAAAATGCCCTTGTAGTTGTTAGCCTAGTAAACACCTATGAATGTATAAGTTTAAAGAAAGAGCTGTCTTAGATCTTCTCCCCCCCCAAGATACTAACATCTTACAGGAAGGTGTAATCCTACAAAGAATGCATTAATAATACATTTAGGAAGACGGCCACCCAAGGAAACTACCTCATTGATAAAACAATCCTAAACGTAGACACAGTAATCAGGGATTTGGGGACTCATGTAGATAGTGACCTGGCTTTCGATCAACATGTTTCTAAGGTAGTAAGAAAATCATTCTATGTCACTCAACATATAAGTAAGGGCATGGCATCTAGGTCCAAACAAGTCACCACACCACTGTACTCGACTATCTTCAAACCTATCATTCAGTATGATGTCCCCTTTGGTAAATACCTGACTAGGCACATGCATCAGCTGGAATGTCCACAGAGTTTCCTTACAAAATGAATACAGGGCAGAAATGGAATATTCTTTGCAAACTTCCTCAAAGCTCTCTGTTTCATACAGGCTGCTGAGAAGTGATCTAATGGCCCTGTGGCATATACACAAGAGGCTTGTTTTATCACAGATCAGAGTGGTAAGCACTAGGTAGCCTATCTACTACAAGAGGAGTGGTTTCTGGCCCAGAAATTGTAGTTTATTGGCCGTTTGGGCAGTTTTTCCATCCCTTTCAACTTTCTGGTTTAAAAGCCCGCATTTGTGCACGTTTGCATTTGTTTAAGCTGTGCACTGCGGTGCCGAGCTGAGGCAAACTATTACTGGTGCCAGAAAGTCTGCTCTTCAGCTTCTTCCTTACATCTCGCTAGTTCTTTCTCTGTTGCACTTCAAATAGCTAATCACTTTGCACTTCAACAGGTTTTTGTAGCAATTATTGTAGCACACCTAAGTGCCATCAGCACTAGTCACTCTTCACGGAAATAGCTCCAGTACTTAGTAGTTATGACCACCCTCCTGGCATGATTAAAGGGCAGTTCCCTGTACTTTCTCCTATTAACCTGGTGCACTTGGGCATTCTCAGGCAGTGTAGCAACTGCCTCATGTACACAGACAACCCTTTCCTCTTACCTCCCAACACTCAGACTTGTGAGAGATGCACTTATATCACCAAACTGGAAGCTATGCACTCTCCAGCCAAGACCAGACTAGCTGGTCAAGAGGAGAAGGTCAATACCTGCACCACACCACATGGAACACACATCAGTCCAGAACACCCACTATCACAGCTGTCATATACAAAACACAAACCACACACCTACATTCGTGGAGGCTCTCAAGAGAAATTTACCCAAACAGCAGAGACCTCCAAGACAGAAACACACTCGATGACCACAACACAGCACATACCACAGGACACATAGCTCACCTCCACAGTATGCCCTCACCCTGAGCCACTAAGGCTAAACACCTTGCCCAATACACTTATTATAGGTGATGCAATAGTGAGGCACACAGATGTCCCACTCACTAGATTGAATAAGGAAAAGGTAACAGTTAGCTATCGGGTGCCAAAATCCGACACATAACACATGCACTCAGGTCACTCCACAAGTACAAGTATGACTCTTTCATTGTCTATGTGGGTGTGAATGACCTTAGATGCACCTCCCTGGACTACATGAAAAGAGATATGGTGGAGCTCTCGGATTATGTGGCCCAGGCAGATATGACCTTAGCCATGAGCAGTATCCTACCATCACCCAGAATGATACTGCAGTACAAACAAAAAATGATTGACTTCAACAATTGGCTAGGTTTTGGGTGTCATTCTGAGGGGATCCAGTATCTTGTCTGCTTGGGATGACATGATTGACAGACCTCAATGTTTTGCCAGAGATGGCCTGCATCTCTCACCCGCAGATTTCCGGGTACTGGCTAAGGCTCTTGCCACCCCTATAGTGTCTTTTTAAAAGCAGTTTTCCAAAGACCAAATTACCACCTTAAATGCTATAAATATATGCACTCTGAGGGTCATGCTGCTCAATACTAGAAGTCTAAATTTTAAAATGCACTAGCTCAAAGCACTCCTGAAAATGGAGAACATCAACATTTATGCTGTAACGGAGACCTGGTTTAAAGTGGCAGAAAGCACCCCTGCATTACCAGGCTATAACTCATTCCACACCTTTCCCAAACATGGACCGATGCTCCAAAGGCAGTGGTGTCTCCATATTCATAAAGGATATGGACACCTCCAGACAAGTAGCCCAGCATAATGCATCTGAAATACTTCAGGTACAACTAACATTGGGTAAGATGGCGATCCAGGTCATAGCCTGCTATAGGTCCCCAACCATGTCCCTAGACTCTCCCTCTATTTTCCTAAGCACCCTGGAATCTATCAAGGTCCAACCCAACACTCTCTTACTAGGAGACTTCAACTACCCCTCCATCAACTGGGAAAACTACTCAAGAACCAATACACTGGCCCAATGCTCCCTGGAATTCATCATTTCCAATTACCTGGACCAGCTCATTCTGATCCCCTCTAGAGGAAGCAGTATCCTTGACCTGGTTATTACTAACATGGTCAACCATTGCTGTACACCAATAGTCAATCCCTCCCTGGTCAGATCCGACCATAAACTAATCATCAAGGAAATCTACATCCCCCCCCCCCCACCACAAAGGTAACCACCTTGAAAAACTTCTCCAAAGCTGTCTTTGAACTCTTAAAAACAAAGGTGGCTAACTTCACGGCACCCATGCCAATGGAATATAGCTGCATGACTACCGAATCATACACCAGTGCACTGTACAAACATGTACACAAATGCATGGAACTAGCCATACCCAACAGAACCAAGAAACTCTCCTCCAAAAAAAAGGAAGCCAATCTAGTGGTCCCCTGCCATTAATAAACTCTACAACAGAAGGAAGAAACTGTTGCAGAAAAAGGTGAATTCCCAAGACTGGAAAAACTGCCTTGTTAACCTCAACAAAAAGTTGAGATCCCTCATCAAATCATCTAAAGCCAGCTATGAAGGCAGAATTGCAGCAGACACTAAAAACAATCACAAAGCCTTCTATAGGTATATAAAGAACCTCCATGGCAATACGCAGAATTGCTCTGAGATACTGCACAATGGTACCTCCTATACTCAGCCAATAGATATTGCCAACATACTGGCTGACAGATTCAGTGCCAACTTTACCCCTCTCTCCCACCTCAAAGGACCAATCACAATACTGGAAGAATGCTAGGCACCCAGCATCACTGCAGCACAGGTTAAAGCTGCATTGTCCAAGGCCAAGAATACAGCTTCCATGGGACCCCTGGCTGTGTTCTACATGAAGTACAAAGGGTACTGGCACCACATCTATCTGCCCTGTTCAGTCACAGCCTCACCTCAGGCTTTGTCCCTACCAAATGGTGTACTGCTACAGTCATCCCTTTCCATAAAGGGGGGAGCGACTACAGACAATGGGAATTATTGCCCCATTAGCCTGATGAGTCTGATATGTAAAACTATGGAGCACATCATCATGGATTTGATTAACAAAGCTATAGGAAATCTCCAACTTCTAGACCCCACACAATTTGGCTTTGTGAAAGGGAGATCATGGCTGCTCAACCTGGTTGACTTCTTTGAGTCAGTCAACAGGACTGTGGATTAAGGAAAGGCAGTGCATACAGGCTACTTTGATCTGGCCAAGGCCTTTGATACCATTCCTCACTCAAGAATTATTGATAAACTCACCAAATATAGGCATCAACCCCTATATCACTAGGTGGGCTGCAAATTGGCTCACAGATAGAACACACAGTGTGAAAGTAGCGGACTCCAAGTCAGTCTGCTGACCAGTCATAAGTGGAATCCCACAGGGACCGGTCCTGGGTCTTCTTCTGTTATGCATCTACTTCTCAGAAGTCCAGGCCAACACAAAGGAACTCTGACTGACCAATTTCGCAGATGACTGCAAGCTGGGAGTCATAATTAACTCTGAAAGTGATGCAGACATCCTACAGAAAGGCCTTAATGAGACCGATCACTGGTGCCAAAACCATAGCCTTAAGCTTAATGCCAAAAAATGTGTCTTCATCCCCTTTGGGAAAAACTCAGTTCCCACTAATTACCACATTGATGGGAGCCTACTGAACAATGAAGGCATTATAAGACATCTGGAGACGCAGGTTGACAGCAACCTCTTCTTTGACCATCACATTGCCACTGTGGTCAGAAAGTCCTTTTATGTGGCATATCTCATTACCAAGGAAACTGTAAAAGAATGAGAAGAAACATGAAACACACCAGTAAAAGATGCAGGGAACCACAGGTGACTCAGTGCCAACACACCACCAATGTTTTAGTCAGTTTAATGTAGCTCTTTCATCTTGGTCCAAGACAAAAATGCTAAACAAAACTGACTAAAACATTGGTGGTGTGTTGGTACCGAGTCACCTGTGGTTTCCTGCATCATTTACTGGTCTACATCCAGGAAGAAAGAGGTTACCATGTCTCTCTACTCTTTTCTCATTAGACTAAAAATCGAGTATAATGCTCCATTTGGCATGTACCTCACTAGACACCTGCAACAGCTGGAGAGGCCACAGAAGTACCTCATGAAGAGGATCCTAGGCATTAAGCACATGTCCTACAAGAACAGACTCAAAAGATTCCAACTATTCTCTGTCTCATATCGCCTACTTAGAAGCAATCTCTGCTTGACTTACAAAGCCATGTCTGACTCAGCTCTGTTAGAAATGTTACATCTAAAGAAATCCCAATCCCTCCGCAACACACACTCCAGAAACCTCAACCTCATTACCACAATCAGCAGAACACGCTGGCAGGACAGGTTCTTCACCCAGAGACTGCCTATGCTATGGAATAGACTTCCCATACATGTCAAGCAGAGCACCTCGCTGATCATCTTCAAGAGAAATCTTGATGAGTGGATGGGTAATAGAAAGTTCACCCCGGGGATCACTCCAGTGGCTCTACTTGATAGAGGTCCTGGGAACTAACGACGGGTGGCATGATGCCAGGGCACTTCTATGGGCTAGGCTTGTAAAGGCTCCAGGGACATTAGCCTAGTACACACCTAGGAACAAACAGCACAAGAACTACTAAAAACTAAGGATTTAAACTTTGCTTGGTACTTGCATACCTGCCCCTGCAACATGTTATATTTATCATCAAAAATATATATAATCAGACCACACCAAAACAGGCTTGAGTATAATTCTTTATTTCAGGGAAACACTTTCACAGTGAAACCGCTTCATCAGACAATTATACTCGAGCCTGTTTTGGTCTGGTCTGGTTATATATATTTTTAACAATTTTCTGCTTGTACTTGATCCACTTTTCGACTCTGGAGATTGGTATGTATATTTTTTATCTTATGTTGTATTTATCTCAGAGAATCCTCATTCTCAGAAATAGGTTCACAGGGTTATAGGCAGTTACTAAGCTAACAGCCCCAGAGCCCTTACAACCCAAGCCATATTATACTCGAGTTGCCATTACAAGCCTAGTCATGTTATACCCTACTCATCCTACTTAACTTTGGTTAGAAGAGTGTTATTCATGGAGTGAGTCTATAATCAGCACTGACTAACCCTGTCCATGAGGGACATGAGTACCACTCAGGAGAGAATTTGCAGTAGTCCATCCAGTTGTCCAGATTGCACTTGAATAGGGTCAGTGAGAAGCTCTGCTTCATATAAATTCAGAGTCTATTTCAGAGGAGCGGCAATCTCTGGGAGATATATCGACTTCTCCAGCATATTCTGCTAAAGTCATAGGCTAGGTTAAGATTACTGGACCGAGTGACTCTTGTCCCATTTGTTTTGTGGATGTGCAGCATTTCCATTAGGATAGGGTCAGAAACTGCCTAGTAGGCTAAGCACAAGTTACCTCTTAGCAGCTTATAAGATATAGAGTACAGTGACAGGGCTTTCAGTCTATCCACATAAATCATGGTTTGGAGGCCCTGAATTTTCCCTGGTGAGAAACCTCTGTGGTCTCTCCAGCTGCTGCAGATGTCTGGCGAGGTACATGCAAAAGGGAGCATTGTACTCTATTAGTTGTCTGATGAGGGCTGAGTACAATGGAGTTATAACATCCTTAGTCCAGGATGCAATGCATTTACTTATGAGATGTGCAACATAGAAGGCTTTCTTATCACTGTGGAAGCATGGTGATTGAAGTATAGATTACTATCAACCTGTTTTCCCAAGTCTTACATCACTGAGCTTGAGCTTGGGGAGTACTGTCATTATTGTAATTAGCAAGGAATTTCTCTTTGCCATATTGGATAATAATGCACTCTTTTGCATTTAGTTTCAGTTTGTGGCTTTGGCACCAATTGTTTGTCTGTGTTAGCCCCTTTTGTAATATGTTAAAATCATCAGGAGGCTCAATAACTGCACCAAATTTGCAATCAGCACTGAACTTGATAAGCCACAGGCCATTTACTTTAGTTTGGCCTTCTGAGAAATAGATTCCAAAGAGTACAGGGCCCAGCACAGATCCTTGAGGCACACCACTGGTGACTGGTCTGCTGATAGAGGTGAGTCCCCAGCTTCACATCCATGTATAGCAGAACCCTTTCCTATCTCTATTCAAGTGCAATATGGATTAATGGATAAGAAATAGGAAGTTCATCCCTGGTCTGACATGTATGTCTGTCTGTAATGGACAGAGGCAAATGTTAAATCAACTAACACAATTTCCATTAAATAACTTCTGAGGCATAACTCATGGGATACATGTGGGAAGCATGGCTAGGTTTATAAAGACTCTAATGGTTGTTAGCCTATAATACACCTATGAACCTATGTGGGGTTGTGTCCAGGTGGTCAGAAATGGTGATATTTAGTGCATGGTACAGGATCTGAGTTGGTATTTCAATGGAGGGATGATTCACAAGGTTTGATGGTTCAAGATACTCAGTACATACTTTCAGAATCAGAAGAGTTTCTGATCTAGCAGCAGAAAGCAAGTCAAATGAGGTCATACAAAGAGTAGGCAGGAGGGATTCTAATGTTTTTTGTTCATATATTAGGTAATTTGGGCTTCTGGTTAGGAATGGAGTGATGGTGGTATAGTGTCTGATCATCATTTTACTGTAATTTTTCTTTTCAGGTAGAAAGATTATCATCATTTTGTGACATTCATTTGTGGATTGGGCAGTTAAGTGAGTGGCAGTAAGGCCTGGAGGCTTAGTTTTGGGTCTTTATACAGACTTATGGTAAGTTTGCTGGCATGATTTCACAGGTTTGCTCTGGACACAGTTGACGATTACAACTCTATTTTTACAGGCAGTGTTTACTACTCCCCATTTGTTGGTTATACATTCGATGGGTAGTACCTTATTACTGTCTTCTCTCATGAATTGTTAGGGATGTTAGTCTAAATCAGCAAAGTTTCCCTGATTTGAGGCTTGTTTGGTCAATGATTATACGAAGGTTGGTGAGCAGATTTCCTGTTAATTTTAAGGCAGTAGAGGCAGCAAGAAGTTTCTTTTTTGAAAAAAATTTATTGATTTTAGATAAGACAAGTTTATAAACAATCACATAAATTTTACAGAAAAGTTGTGATTTCAGAGGTTATAATATATAAAACTGAAATGACTATATGTAATAACTGATAAAATAAAATGACTAAAGTATTTACAAAGACATGCATTAGTCTTCACATAAAAGGTACTTTAACCATTTCTGATTGTGTATCACATATAGAAGAAAACAGGAAACTGAAGTTATTCACTGTAATAGTTAATCTTTTTTTCAACAAATTCTGTAAATGTACCCGCATATAATAAGCATAAGTCTTTCTAGTTGTTCTAGAAATTATAGTTTTAAGCTGTAAACAGCAAACTTCATTTAACATATTCTCGAATTCAGTGAAAGTAGGAGTGGATTCACATATCCAATTTTTTTTATGCTCTTTCTAGCCACAGCAACTATTGCCCAGAGTAAAGAATATTGCCCAGAGTAAAGAGTAGTTTACTTTTTTAATGCTGTGTGATATGGGTACATTAAAAAGCATCAGAGACTTGTTAAGCATGAAATTATCCATGAATAGTGCCTATAATAATTCATTAATACTTAACCAAATTGCTCTTATAGCAGGGCAATCATAGAACATATGAGCCCAACCTATGTTTATATCTGACTTGGATTTGTTGCAAATGTTCTGTTTTCTGTTGATTTTATTCATAATTTGAGGAGTATAAAAGGATTTGTACATAAATCTCCAGGTGTATAATTTCTATTTAAGTGACAGAGTGGTTTTCCTGCTGATTCTAATATGTTTATTTTGTCTTGATCACAGGGAAGTTCATTATTAATTGTGTAGAAGTAATTCCAATAGCTTTCTGGACAAGTATACGTTTCATTTCTTATGATTCTGAGTATAAAGGAAAGTTTGCCTGAATAAGTTTGTTTATGCTGAAGGATTGACTGAAAGTAATCTAGTAATGTACTTGTATCATGTTTGGTTGTTGGTGAGATTAAATCTATTTTATTATCTATAAATAATCTAAGGGTTTGTATACACAGCCACAGAGATTTGTCCAACTGAAATTCCTGTATTATCTGATCTACACTTTTAGCTTTACTGTCTGAAGTCAGTTGAAACCAAAACTTAAGTTCATTTTGTTTAAATACTGTGATTTTGTTTTAAGTCTGACGTTAACAAAGATTCTCGAGTATAAGCTATAGGAAATAGTACAAAAAAGCATTCTTTATATCTGAGGTGTTTATATATGAAGTCTCTAAAATTTGTTATAATATTGTAACTGTAGCTGGTTGTGTGCTTAGGTGTTATATGTGTAGAAAAGTGAATCTTTTAACATCCATAACATTGGATTGTGTATTATTTCTAGCTTATAAGTTAGAGGTCTCATTATTAGTTGCATAGCTGTTACTTCCTAATTTACCTTCCATTTAGCCGAGTATGAAGTATCTAGAAGTTGTACAATTGTTCTAATTATAGAAGAATTTGAATATAGGTTCAGATCTGGAAATGTTATCCCCACTTTGCTCCAACTATTTAGATGTTGTTTAAGGGCTATTCTCATTTTATTGGGAGACCAAAAGAATTTTAATAGCAAAGAATTTAACTTATTGATAAATATCCTGGTAGAAAGTATTAAAATAGATTAACTAAGAGATAGGATCTTAGGTAGGATTATCATTTTTATGATTGTTAATCTTTCTTCTGTTGTGAATAAAATTGTATTCCACTTCAGGAATAGAGTTTGAATGTTTTGGTAACATTGATTGTAATTTAATTGTATTATTGATTTTATGTCTTTAGCAAGGATGATTCCTAAGAATGTAATTTGATCTGTATTAGATTTATATTTATTATTATCTATAATTCTTTTGTTTTTGAGTGAGTATATAGGTAAGATTTTGGTTTTGTTATCATTAAATGACAGGCTAGACATCATATGAAATATATTGTGGAATCAAATGATGTTATTGAAGAATAATTTCTCTTTGTAGTAATAAGTACGTCGTCGCCAAATAGTTGGATTTTAGAAGTTATTTCCTCATTAAGCTCTAATCCTTATATATTTTTTATTTTTCCTTATATCATTAGCCCATGGCTCCATTATTAGAGTGAATAATAGGGGAGAGAGGGGGCATCATTGCTTGGTTCCTTTTATGATAGGTATTTTGGTTGAGATGTATGATCCTATTTTAATATATACTAGGGCTCCCTTTTATAGATGTTTTAGTAAATCAATAAATCTTTCTATGAAATGTAGACATTCTAGTAATATAAACAGATACTCCCAATCTATTGAATCAAATTCTGAATTTATGTCCAAGCTTATTAATGTCAACATTTTCCTCATTCTTTGAGAGTAATCAATTAAGGCTGTAGTTCTTTTAATATTAAAAAAGTGCTTATATTAATTAAAAAAGCCTGTCTGGTCATCATCTATTAAATGTGGGAAGAATTTCTTAATCTTTCAGTATAAATATTCATAAGCATTTTATAGTCCACATTCAATAGTGAGATGGGTCTATAAGAAGAACAATATTTAGGGTCTTTGTGCAGCAAGAAGTTTCTGAGTCACAAGTTATCTTGGGTTTCCTTGTCTTTAGCAGTTTCAGTATTATAAAATCAGGAAATTAAGGATAAAGTTGCAGTTTGCTTCAGGCAGGATGGGGTTCATTGAGCAATTTAGATTTAAACTTATTTAATGTGAATTTATTCATATTTTTGATAGATATGGTGAGGGATTGACAAAATTATTACTGATGATGCGCAGGAAAGGGTAGAATGGGCAGCAGTGGGCAGCCTGGTGAGTGGAAGAAGGGATTTGCAGTCTGAATGGATGGTAGGCCCCTTCTTTTCTTCCTCCCTTAAATCCCAATGCTGGATTGAGTGAGCAGTGCTTTCACAATGCTCTGGTGAGGATGATCTTGTTTTATTGAGAAGAGTGCAAACAATGTCAGTACCTGTTTGTACAAGGTGAGCATTCTTCCACTGTCCCATTGCATGTCACTATTTCATATGCTTTAATGTACTTCTTATTACTTTATATGACGTTGTCCTGTTCGATTCTCAGTTACAGCATCTTCTGTGTGGTGTGTGGATAAATGCGTGAATGGGCATACTTTTGTTGAAGGTTGTATGTCAGAGCTGGCAACTCGGCACGTAAAAATCTACTGCCAATTATTAGCGGACCAGAGTTCCGCTGTGTCGACCCCTAACCAGGGAAAGCCGAAAGACACAACATTACTTTATATGGTGATTAAGCTGCAATGCTTGTTTGTCATTTAGTTCATGTAATAAACTGGTTGTATGATCTATGATAATATGTAAGTCATACATAAGCTTGATTCTGTAAGTGAAGAAGGGGGGACTTAAATATTTGTATTATAAATAATTTTATTGCTGCTAATATACAGTGTAGTCTGCTCACAATAAGAGGTTCCCTCATCTGATGCTCAGCTGGGGTGCCTTCTGTGTAGAGTCTGCATGTCCTCCCTGTGTTTGCGTGCGTTTCTTCACACATTCTAAACTGATGCAGTAGGTGGATTGAAAGCTCTAAATTGGCCATAAGTGTGAGTGTGCATGTGACTGTGTGGTGTGGAAGAACTACTGTGGCAGGGCTCGCTACCAGGCAGTGTAAACCTTGGCTCTAGATAATCGTCACTATTGAAGTGACACTCTGTTCCCCATGTACAAAAATGGGAAAAAAGTTGTAGATGGATGGAAGGAAGGAATGTATTTACACAGATTTCTGTAATGGATTTAAACTCAATTATAATTATATTTGATTTTACCAAATTATGAATATGCTAAAAAGTTAGTGTTAATTAAGCAGCACTAATGCTTTGTGTTATGTTTAGACATGAATTGTGGGCTAAAGAGTGTTTACCAATGCAGATTACTTTGTATCTGAACTCTATCACATGCTGTAGGCTAATTATAGTGACAAGGAGGGCATAGGGTGGATTATGTAAGTTTAATTTACAGGAAGGGAGGTAAGGTTTGGGGGTTAGAGGGATTTATATTTTGTAGTTAGTCATTTCCTTATTTCTTTGTCACTGGATTTAGGATCTTACCCTCCATCTCTACCACATTTTTGTTGGAATGATGCACTGGATTGGGGTGGAAGAAGGGCCTGCTGTCCAGATAGATGGAAAGCCTCCCCCCTTCCTTATGTTGGACTGAGTTTGCAATGCATTCATGCTGCTCTGGTGAGGATGAATTTGTTTTAGTGAGGAGAGTACTAACGCTGCTGGTACTTGTTTGTACAAAGTGAGTGTTCTACCACTATTCCATTGCATATTAATATTTCATGTGGTCTGATAGTGTTTCTTATTACTTTAAATGGTGGATGAGATGCGATGCTTCATTGTTGTTACTTAATTCATGTAAAATACTGGGTGGTGTGATCTATGTTGTGTGTTTCTTGTATTTGGGCTTGGGTTTTGGGGCAATAGTTTTTCACTGCTTTATATATAAACAAAGTTCACAGTGTGGTGTAATACTTTAAATACAGATTTTAGAAACCCACTCTTAGGATGCCATACTAGCTTACTGCAGCACAATGTCCTGATTATCAATCAAAGGGATTCAATAAAGCCTACACTATGTGTAAACTATATATATTCTATAAAATTCTTATCTCATTTTTTGTGTTTTATAGTCACTCAGAAAGATTACGCTATCTACACTTTGTGGTAACCTTTATGAATCCCTGTCAATATTTAAAGCAGCACAAATATCAGTAAAAAAACTAAAATTAGGGGGAAGAAGGCGTGGGTCATGTCTGTGTTTTCTGTTCCTCAGAACAGTGTAAAACGTAGTGTACACTTAGTATAGGATTTATTGAATCCAGCCCAAAAATTTATTTAATTTAACCAATTTTAACCATATTAATTATGAAGCTTTTGGATCCAAATGTATAAGAGAAATGATTAAGAAGCTTAGCGATATTATACAGATTTCTAATGAAATGGGGGAAAAAGACTAACGGTAGTCAAAAGAGAATGTTGAATATAGTTGCTAATAGTGGCTGTCGGGTATAACAAATTCCATCTGTCACATGTAGTAAGGTGCATCTCTAATTAAAATATGCTGCCAGTCAATGACAGAAACAGAAAAGAAAAAAAATCCCCTCTGGCAGCACATATATTATATCACACTTTGTCAATGGCTCATTAGACATAAGCTAAATAAAAATATGGTTGACATCCCTAGGCTATTTATTATTTTAATGCACAGCATGAGTGTTGCTTAATCAACACTAACTTTTTAGCATATTCATAATTTGATAAATTTAGGTACAAGTATAATTGAATTTAAACCCATTAGAGAAATCTGGGTAAAGATATTACCAGCAATATAATTATTTATTATACAAATATTTATTTTAAGATCACCCTTCTTTGCCTATCTGGAGCAAGCTTATGTAGGACTTAATACATACCTCAATGCAACCATAAGCAGTACTTTTACATTTAATTATACTTACAAAAGAGCAGATTAAAAGGAAACAATAATTGTCACTCTGTACAACAACTGAAAGGCTATAAAAGTATGATTCACATTCAGATTATCTGCACCTTTAATGTACTCTGTATCACATTACCAATCACTAGAAAGCAGGGGAATATAAATTGAGGGCAAACTCTCAGCTGGTGTTCAGTGAATAATGGCATACATACCTCTCAACTGTCCAGATTTTCACAGAATGTCCACATTTTTGGCTCATATTTTTTAACTGTTCCTCATAAAATCTGTGGTTTTCTGGCAAATCAATCAGATGATCTGAGGATTGAAGTCACTAACTAATGACATACATTTGAGTTTCAGACTTCAAATAATTCAGAAAATGTATGTTAAAACAAACCCTGTTACTCTAGCGACTTTCTAATTTTATAATAGTAGTATTTCAAATATGTCCATATTTTTGAGCCTTTGTCCTCCCAATTTGTCTGGCTTTGTCCAGATTTCTTGTATTAAGAGGGTGAGAGGTACGATAGCATACAAATAAGTGAACCCCATCCGAGTTCAAACATTAAAAAACAATAGTGAACAATATCAACAGGAACACATGCTCCCCTTTGAGCAGGTAACCCACAATAACATCAGTCATTAATCCATTTGATATCTCACCTTAGATTGTTGTGACTTAGCAAAATGAATACCGATTTCAATCAGAAACAAATAGCCAACGCCATGCAACTTACCTGACTTTAAGCATGTATAATGCTGACAAACATAAAGATTACATATCTATGCACATTTTTTTGAGTGTGACACAAGCTATTTGAAATAGCAAATTCATTTAATTTAGTGATAGTTTTTAAGTTTTATTTGTCCAGAGATTCATATTATAAAAGTTATAGGCCAAGGATGCACTGAAGTTGCCCATTAAAATGACTGCATGGTTTTAAGCACACTCACTGACATACCTTTCAAGTGGAACTCATTATGAGACATGTTTCAAATTTTCAGCCTTAAAATCAACTCCACAATCCCATAAATACCACTAACAGTTATGAATTATTCCAAGGCAGACTATTTTTTATTAAGTCCGTTATCAAAAAGAACTCCAGAGTCCAACTGAAACCAGTAACAGTAAGGAACTATTCCAAGGCAGATTACCTTTTCTTAAGTGGTTTGTCAAAATCCAGTGCTCCTCCATAACTTGAGAACACAGCATCCTAAAATGAACTATTCTCAGAAACTCTGTACAACCATGTCAATGGCTGCACAGAGGCTGCTGTACCTACCAGAAGCAAGCCCATGAATAGCCTCAAAAACACAGTGTCCTAGGAGCATCCCAAATTAAACAGGATATATAACAAAAAGAAAAAAAAACACATGGCAAAAATTAGAAAGGGTAATTCCCATAAAGACAAAGCTTTCATCCAACTAAATAGGCAACTAAGAAGTCTAATTAGGTGAAGCAAAGCCAATTTTGAGGTTAAGACAGCATCCCAGGAGAAAGATAACTATAAGGCCTATCTGTCAGATACTTCAAGGGAAGCACACAACAACATGCTTAACTGGTGATTAAAGGTGCTACAATTCTCAAAACATGGAGATACAGGGAACCAGTGAAAAACTTCAGCTCCATCTTTAACTCCCTTTCATCCCCAACCATCCACCCAAAAATACCCTCAAACATAATGCCTCCGAATATAAGCAGGGAGCAGTACTGGCTGCACTTGCTAAAGCCAAGAGCATGGCTTCAGTGGGTCTCAACAACAGGGTCTATATTATATATTCGAAGTTTCAAAACTTCAAACCTCATATGTTCAGCAACATATGAGCCAAGTTTGAAACATTGAAAATATAATAAAAAATTAAAAAAAAAAAAAAACTTGCCTCAACACTCTGAGCAGGGGGGCAAGCCCCCCTGCACACCCCACACATCCCGTACTTAAATATACCAACTCCGAGATCGCACTTCGGTGCAGAAAACGGAAATTTTCCCATTCTTTGCTGTATTGAGCTGTTGCTTTTCACGTTCGAACATTTTAAAGTTCGATCATATGGTGTTGACCATATGTTCGAATAATTAATAGCGACCCTCAGTAACATAATGGGATGCCTCCTGAACAATCTAAAATATAACTTATCAGGACCTTTGAAGTCATTATTTAACTATAGTCTTAAAATAGAATTTTCGCCACAGGACTGTGACAGTTATCTACTCTTCATAAAGGAAGCGCTTCAACAGATCTTGAAAATTAAAGACCCATTAGTCTGACCAGTCTTGTTTGCAAAGCCATGGAAATTATCAGCAAGGATATAGGAGATCTCCAAGCAATGGATTGATCCCTGGTTGGCTTTGTTAAAGTAAAGTCATGTTTACTGAATCTGGTGGACTTCTTTGAAAAAGTCATTAAGGCAATAGATGAGGGGAAAGTTGTGCATACTGCCAACCTAGATCTGACTAAAGCATTTGATACAATACCATACTCAGGCATTGTCACCAAAATTAATGAAATAAGTACAACCCCCTTTATAACCAACTGGAAAGCTAGCTGGCTCACTGATAGGACCCAGGAGGTTAGAATCAGTCAGGATACCTCCACAAAGTTGCTGATCACCAGTGGAGTCCCCTAGGGCTCTGTGCTATGCCCACTCATTTTTGGCTTCTACCTCTTGGATGTCAAAGTCAATATCAAAGGCCTCAGATGACTGCAAACTGGAAGCAGCCATTCAATTCCACCAAGATGAGAACACCCTTCAGGAAGGTCTAACACAGACAAACATTTGGTGTAAAACTAAGGCTTAAAACTCAGTGCCCAAAAATGCATTACAGTACCTTTTGGGAAGTTAACCACCCTGGGTAACTACATAACCAACAAAAAGAAAAACTAAAAGTTATTCCTTTGTCAGGGATCTGGGAACTCATGTAGATAGTAACTTATCCTTTGACCAACTTGTGTCCGCTGTAGTAAGAGAAGCCATCTATCTTGCTCAGCTTGTAAACAAGGGCATGGCATCTAGGTCCAACTAGATCCAGAGGAGTCATCATACCACTGTACTCAGTCCTCATTAGACCCATCTCAAAGTATAATGTTCTCTTTGATATGTACCTGACCATACATATGCAGCAACTGGAATGTCCACAAAGGTTCCTTATAAAAAGGATATATGGAGTAAACAATGTTCTTCACCAATCACCTCAAAGCCTTGTCTCTTTACTCAGTATCATACAGACTTTGGAGATGTAATCTTTGCCTGGCATACAAGGTATCTCTTATACCTGTTTTGATGAACCTTTTGCATATATACAAAACCAACAGTATCCAAAACTACTAGATTAAAAGACCTAAATTTGCTTCTGATGTATAGGACATACTGGAGAAACAGACGTGTTTCTTAGAAACTTCCCAACCTGTGGTACATACTACACATCCATGTGATGCAGAGTTCCTCCCTATCCCTATTTAAGCACAACTTGGACCAATGAATGGGCAATTGGAAATTCATCCCTGGCATACCCCTTATGTTTCTGATAGATAGCAGTCAGTAAATAATCACCTATATAAATAAAATTTGTGTTTCACATTTCAGTTGCACTGTTAGGCCTACAATGGCCCTAATAGTTGTTAGCCTAGTGTACAACTATGAACCTATAAAAAGTCCATATTCCACATTGACAGAGTCTGCCATACATTCAGTGTTAAGACATTTTTAACTTTTTTCCATGGTAAATGATACTGCATCTTATTAATTCATCAAAATAACTTTTTATAAATAGAAAATAACATATTTTAACTAGAGATTTTTGGTTGAAGTTGCTAATAAGCTGTTAGTAAGTGTTCTACATTTTGCCCATTTGTTACACATCATGAGAGATAATATTCTACATTTTAGAGATGGAAGGTTGATAGCTATGCTCACTGAAGCTTCTGAAGATAGAGTGGAAGGAGATTAATTGCATCCCCAAAATTTTACATATTTCTCCTCAGTAAACTGGACCAAGAAAGAAAGCAGGCTTACTAACCTCCAGATTTGAAAAGAAAGATCCAGACTAAATGTAAATACAGGTCCACTTCTAAATCTCGAAATACTAAAATCTCGAATTTCAGTATGTCGACACCACACAAAATCGAAACTACAAAACAATGAAACTGAAAATATCGAAAACATAAATAAAATCCAATCCTTGCCCCAAATAAACACAAATAAACCACATAACTCAAAACAAACTAACTTTGCCATATGTTTTTTCAGGGAGGCAAGCCCCCATGCTCCCCAAACCCCCACATGTACTAAAAGCACCACATAAAACACTCGTACACATGCACTCTGAACTACATACCCCAACCTACCCATAAAGCTCCCACAAAAACTAAAAACAAATTTTACCCAAAACCCTACAAAATTAAACACCTACCTGAATATCCATACATAAATGACACATACCAGCCTATACCTAAACCGCATTCGGAAAATTCAGATTCGACAAAGTGCAGTTTTGAAAAACTGCACTTTCGACATTCTGGTCTTGAAATACTGAAATTCGAGATTGCAGTATTTTGAGATATAAAAGTGGACCGGTAAATACACTGTGATGCAGCGTCACAAGATTGAGAATATTGATAAGTCTGTAAATGGCAGAAACAGTGAAGAGAATGCTTGTAAATGATCCAACATTGTTTGTTTAGTATTCTTTCTACAAAAATACTACACAATGACAGACCTGCAGTATCTCAGAAGTCCCACTGCCGCTATATCCATGCAAACCAGAAGAGAAACAAATGCCTACCTACTACTATTGATACCATTCAGAAGCCTTGTGGGAACTTTTCTTGATTTCCTGTTCAGTTCTGTGTGATCAAAAGCTTTGTAGAATGCTTTATTAAACTGAAATGTTAATGTGTCAGGAACAGTATTCTAAAACATATATCACCTTTGTACAAGAACTGCAAAAATAAGTGACAGTTGTCTCATTTTTGCAGTCCACAGAATGATGTGGTGCAATGGATAATTTAATTTTCCAAAGTATGAATTAATGTTTTTGTCATACTGTAGAATTTTTACCTGCAGTCATTGCCAATGTACATTTTTATTTTCAGATTATTTTATTTATTTATTTATTTATTTATTTATTTATTTTATATTCATTGACCGGGAGAGTCCAACTGGATTACAAGTCCATTTTCAGTGGAGGCCCGGGGAGAAAAGCTCCAAGAGAACAATTTATTACAAACATAATGTTAAGGACAGAACTTTGACATACAATATTTCATAGAAGAGACTTTGACATACATATTTCCTAGAAGATAGGATACATTCATTTTCTACTCTATAATATTAATTTTGGAAGATATTCCTAAGCATGACATTCCTGTAATAGTTTACTATCAAAGAAAAGACAGAGAGAAGTAGAATATGGCTCCATGAGAGCAATTGTTTCTGGATATAGATGAGAAGGATAACAAATTGATATATAATATGTCTTCTGGTTTTATTTGAATGTGGAAAGCACAACATTCCTGGGGTAGTTTACATTAACTCATAGAGAGTCAGGATGAGCAGTAGATTAAAAGTCCTAAGTGGGTGCAGTGTTATGAACTGATTAACATGACATAGTTTAGGTTAGGTGAAATGTCATGGTGAGACATTAGCCAGGGGGGCTACAGGACCATAGTCGGTTATTCATTAAGTGAGTTTTGACTAGTTTCTTGAACTGGGTTGGGGATTTGTTATCAGTTATGTGGGCAGTAAGGGAGTTCCAGGTTTTTGGTATATAGTGGCTGTAGACAGACTTACCAGCCTCATTGTTATATTTGGTTACTTTGAGGATGTTGTGTGTGCTAGACCTTAAGGGCCTGGTGGTTGTATAGGGTAGCAGAAGACGTTGTAGGGCTGGGGTGTTATCAGAGTTATGTATTATTTTGTGGGATAATGATAGCTGATTGAGTTGAAGTAGTAGTAGTAGTTCTAGTCAATTGAGTTTTTTAGGCAGTCACAGTGATATGTTCTGATGGGAGAGGTTGTAGTGAATTTGGCTATCTTATTATAACAACTATTAAGTTTGTTTAGGTAAGATTTACGGAGATTTCTAAGCACAAGGGAGGCATACAGTAAGGTGGATAATAGGCGAGTCCTGGCTATTGTAGTTTTGAAGTGGTCAGTGAGGAATTTTTTATTGCGAAAGAGTAGGCCAAGTTTTTTATGTACTTTTTTTATGGTTATAGAAATATGCAAGTCAAATCTAAAGTGATTATCTATTTCAACCCCTAACAGCTTGGTATGCTTTGTGGGGGTGAGTCTGGTCTTGTTAAAGGAGGAGATGATGAAAGTATCAGTGGTAGGTGTGGCTCTATGGGAGCTAATGAGTAACAGTTTTGTTTTACTTGGGTTCAGAATGAGGCTTTGTTTTATGATCCAAGTTTCTGCTATGGAAAAGCATTCTTGTGTTAGGGAGTGAAGGATGTCAATTGATTTGGCTACGCATATTATGGTGGTATCATCTGCATATTGCACTATTGAGGCTTTAGGAATATTGGTTGGGAGCTGATTGTTGAAGAGGGTAAAAAGAAGTGGCCCCAGGATGGAGCCTTGGGGTACCCCTACGGAGACTGGTAGGGAGGGAGAGAGTTGGTTTTGCCACATAACAGCTTGTTTCCTTCCCTCTAGGTAGTTTTTGAACCAGGAGATGGCAGGGGTGGTAAGGTTTAGAGCTGCTAGTGAATGAAGGAGTTTATTGTGGTTAACCATATCAAATGCTTTGGATAAGTCTAGGAATGTGGCGGATACAAGGAGTCTATTGTTTCTGTAATTATTGATAATATTGGTGAATTCTGTAAGTGTGGTGGTAGTGCTACGGACAGGTTTAAAGCCATGTTGTTGTGATGCTAGTAGATTATTTTCTAGGAGATATTGCATTAGTTGCTTGTGTATTACCCTCTCTAAAACTTTAGATAAAGGGGGTAGTATGGCTATAGGGCAGTAGTTATTGAGTTCCTGGGAAGTACCCCCTTTATGTAGTGTGATGATATGTGATATTGTCCATAGCTTGGGTACTGTACACTCAGAGATGGATCTGATTAGTAGGGAGGAGACAGGATATGCTATGGCTTCTGTGATTAGATGGAGGTATTCAGCAGGTAATTTATCGGCAGCTAGAGATGTTGGCTTGAGCTTAAGGAGTAGTTTTTCAATGTATTTGGTTGGTTCTGTGTGGAAGCTGAACTTGGGCAGTTGTTAGTTGTGGGTGGGAGGTGCATTTGCAGGGGTGGGGATATTGTCATAGGGCTGGTTGTTTGCAAGGGCTTGGATAGTTTATGTAAAATATTTATTAAATTGAGTGGGTATATCTTCGTGGTTGTTATCTATTTTTGGGGTTGGGGTAGTTGTTTTTCCTGGTTGTAGAATAGAGTTAATTGCTGCCAACAATTTTTGTAGGTTGTCCCTGTGTTTATCCTGTAATTTTTGGTAGTAAGATGTTTGTCTGTTTTGGTAAGTCTTATGGCTTTGTTACGTAGTTCAACGTATATTTGTTTGTCAGACTGGGATTTACTGTTGAGGTAGTTGGTCCAGGCTTTGTTTCTTTTTTTGAGGAAGGTTTTGTCTCTGGGGTTAACCAGGGGGGCAAATTTAGTTTTAATTCTTGTTGTTCTGGAGGGGGCATGATGGTTAAGGGTATTTAAGAAGGTTGTATTGAAATATAGTACAGCTTCATCAAGAGGTAGATTTTTGAGGGGGGGGGGTCCAGTTACACATTTTTAGGTCATAAAGTTGGAGTGGTTAAAATGTTTTTTGTTCCTAATTAGACACATAGATATTTGAGTCAGTTGTGGTGATTTTGATCTGAGTAAAAATCTGGCTTGGTGGTCACTCAGGGTATCTGGTAGACATCCTGCTAGGGATATCAGTGACGGGTGGGATACGAGTATCCAATCTCGTATGGATTGATGTTTGGTTCTCTTGTCTGTTCTTGTGGGGGAATTGATGAATTGGGTTAAGCCATGTAGGTTAATATGTAGGTTAATATGAGAGAGTGGATTTTGACTGGAACAGTTTTGCCAGTCATTATTAAGATCTCATACATTGTGGTAACTCCATTTTTTATCAAACTAAAACAGGTTTCATAGTGCAGTGATTATCACAGTGAGGTGAGTTAGTGTTATTGTCTCTGCTAGTCTAGCTTTCACAATCAGATCTCACTGATTTCTATTGGATTTGTTTAATTACTCTGCAGTTTTTTGAAAATGGTATACTATTTTTGGATGTCTGCCAACTGCAAATAAGGGAACTATGTAGCAATGCAAATACTGTTATATCATAGAGTATTTTCCCTACTCTAAGGTACAGCACACATGGAGATAAATGCCTTAAAAAGCTGTTGTTTCACTCACAGTCAGTGCTCCCAGGTGCATCTCTGGTGTCTTCAGTCTAGAAGGTCATGTGCACAGTATGTTTCTTCTTGGATAGTGCAAATGTCATGATGCCACCTGTCCATACTAATGACACTTCTCATCATGCACACTTGCTGTCTGGTGATGCACTTCACAATGTGTATATAATGTGTGCCCTTGAGCAGAGGGCAATTATTCTTCCCATTCTTTTTCAATTAAACAACCATTGCCTCATTGGATGCCTTGTTCAGCCAGCATAACTTATATCTGCTGCACCATGGAGACTAAAATATTTATGTTTTCTGCACTGGTATTTTAGGGAGCATCTGCTGAGCCATTATGATGACCCCAAGAACAAAACTGATAAGTGTCAACAATTTGCTTAGGCAAATAGTCATTTTTTTTAGATTACTCATTGTGTTCTCTCTTTCTACAGATGCATCCATTTTGCAGGATGTGGCATGACAGCAGTCATCCATGTTTGTTTGAGGTGATGTACCTACTGCAGGTCTGTAGAAATGTAGGAGGATGAAGTTCACCCTGTACGTGTAGGAGGGCAGAGTTTCCTCCTTTTAGAATGGGGCAGAGGGGTTCCCTTGAGTTACTTAGCATCAGAGGTTACACTTGGTTATATATATTCAATGTGTGCTTATAGCTGGATGCCTATATTGGCACCTTGGAGCCTCTCTGAATGGCTGATACTGTTGTATGGCTGGTTTCACTGCTCTGGTCTGAAAGGCCATTTGTTCTGTGCCATTCCCCACATCTTTTGGTGTGTCACCTTCCCCATTACTAGTTGTCTTCTCTTGTTCTGTGTGTCTCACCATTGTTCCTAACATTATGTGATCATATTTCCCAGTTTCTCTATCTTTGTCTCACATCTGTTTGCCTGCCCTTGCTACCTTCCATATTCCATTTCTTCTTTCTCACACATGCTCCTTGGTCACACCCCTTCTAAAATTCTTCAGAAATGAAAAGTTAGCATCTGCAGTAAACAAAAAAAAAGTTTTTTTTTTCCTGCTACCTCTATAATTCTTTAATTTTACCCATGTTGCTTTCATCTGTTTGCTCTTGACTTATTTTTTGCTTTCCTGTCTTCTCCACTCATCTCCATGTCAGTGATGCAATGGGATTGCACCTTGATATGCTGGACCAAAAAATAAATAAACAGATAATTATTGTGTAATTATATATATATATATATATATATATATATATATATATATATATGGGTCTACCTGAAAACGCCGAAATCTCGAATCGCCGGCGACAAGAACACCGACACCAGAAGATCGACAATGGAGAAAACCGACAGTTGAGAATCCTGATACTGAGAACACTGACATGTAAAGGTAAGTGCGCAATAGGGATGGACGTTAGGGTCAGAATGTGGGTAAGGTAAGTGTGCGATAACGATGGTCTGTAGGGTTAGGGGCGGGTTAAGTGAGTTAGGGTTAGGGCATGGGTCAGGTGAGTGTGCGATAGTGGCAGATGTTAGGGATAGGGGCAGGTTAAGTGAGTTAGGGTTAGGGCATGGGTTAGGTGAGTGTGCGATAGTGACAGACCTTAGGGTTAGGGTTTGGGTTAAGGTTAGTGCATAGATAGTTGTGTATGTAAGGTTCAGTGTAGGTTTGTAAGGTTTTTGGTGTGCTTGTGTTGTGTGTGTACTTTTTGGACAGGGGATTTGTTTTGTTTGTTGAGTGTTGGGATTGTTGTTTGTTGGATATGTGACGTTTTGTGTTTCTGAACTTTCGGTTTTGTGGTGTCATTAATTTCGTTGTCGATGTTTTAGCGCATCGATGTTGTCAGGTAGACCCATATATATATATATATATATACATTGTTTACAGGGATAGTGCTCTGATCAGTACTGACCAACTTCTCTATGTGGCATGCACATATTACCTATACTTGTGCTGTAGCTGTGAGGTGATTTGTAACATTTGTGAGGAAGCATATTGTCTGGCATTCTGCCTCTGACTTACATTACATGTTAACCTATTGTGTGGCTACTTCACTACTGTTCAGTAACAAGATTGCTACCATTAATAAAAAGCTTTAATAATTTACAATGCAACACTCTCTGGCATGTGAGTGATATACAACACCTAATGTATAGCTAAGCTGCATTGTGCCGAATAGTGCTAAAATATCTGTGATATATAGTGCAACACCATGAAATTAAGAATACTAAGAATCATTCTACATACCTCCCCCTATAGTACCTTCTTTGAGTATGGGGACTGGTGGAGCTTGACACTAGATGTCTGCAACATGACTGGTTGAAAAAATTTATTAGCAAAAATACATCTGGGTATTAGTGTGTTATTTCCTATGTAGAAAAAAACAGATACATTATCAAGTCACAAGGATATGATGGTGGTGTACTTTTTACCAACATACTTATGGTTGAATCTGTAGGGATTTTCTTTTTTGGAAACTGGAGTACTTTTTAGTAAATTAATTACCAATAACTAAGGATCAGATTTTAATACATTATGTATTGGAATTCTGCTATAATATTTTCCTGTTTTAATCTTCTTACATAACTGAAACACACCATGCTGCTGATGTCTCATTTTTATGCTAGTCGAGTTTCACAGACAGATTTCATTGACTTGAGTTGGATTTGTTTAGATAGTTTGGAGGAGTTTTGAAAATGTTATACAATGTTTGGATGTCCATTAAGTGCAAATAAGGAAATTATGTAGTATTGCCAAGACCGCTGTATCTTGGGAGTTTCTCCCTACTCTACTGTACAGCAAACATGCATTCAACATGGGTGTGTAAGGGGTTGCCCACAACAAAATCTCTTTAAATGTGAAACAGATACTTTTACAGTTTTGTAGGAATCGTATTTGTATTTTTTTAATATCTGAACTTGCAATATTAAAACTCACACTGTAAGTAGGGATCCATTGCTGTTGAGTATAGAATAGCTATTTTATAGTTACAACATAATAGTTTATTGTTTGGACTGATGGTATGTCTATGCCTTACCAATATATATTTTATATGCTGCATTTACTGCAGTCGTTGAAATTAATATAAGCCTCCTGCAGTGTATTAACAGGGTCATTATGCACTATGCCCCAGACTGTGTTAGCTATTCGACATTTATCTCTTTAGCATACTTAAGAAAGAAAACATTTCATATTTTGTTACCAGTTTTTATTTCAGGTATGATAACATCAACATCATTTAGAATGAAAGAAGGAACTGTGGAACAATAAACATAATGAAGCCATATTATTATTCTGGCACTTTGTCTTTTTCTAAAAAGATATCAAGCCAGCATAAACTGAAGCACTGCTAGTTATTCTCTGCTGGGCGAGGAAAGCAAATCTATTTGTCCTGGTCCCCTTCAGTAAACACATCACACCGAATGACAATTGATGACCTTTATTAAACTTCCATGACATAGCTTTGTTCACTAATTTTTTAATTACAGCTAACCATCATATAGTTGATTCTAAACATAGCATAAACATCCTTGTAATGTTAATCAGGGCAGCGTACCTACTCATCCTGCCCCAGTAAGCAGCATCCATACCTCTGCTCACTTACTTTACTTATGAAGTGCCATCCTTGTAATGTTAATCAGGGCAGCTTACCTACTCACCCTGCCCAGTAGCAGGGTTCATACCTCTGCTCACTTACTTTACTAATGAAGCAGTGTCCATCTCACTTCATACACCATTCATTGAGTTACCTTCCACCAAATAAGTAGCATCCTTACCTCAGCTTGCTTATCTATTCAGCAAGCTTCCTCCAGCTGCTCATTTTCCTTTCCACAGATCCTTGAAATGAACATCCAGACACCAGTGGGGGAACAGAAGAGGGCAAGCCTGTCCCTCTTCTCCACCAACCAGCCTGACCAGGCTGTTCCCCCCTCCCTTCTACCCAGAATTGTTCAACCAACTACCTCCCATAAAGGGAAGGGTTAAGCCAGACATCATTCGGAGTACTCATCGTCTGTAATGCACCTTAGAATCCTGTCATAAACACCACACCTTGACATACCATCACTAAAACACACCCTAATGAAACTAAATAAAGTAGGATTATCCGTGACCCCACTGTACCACCGGAACATCCACTCCAAGTGAATACATTCCCTTTTAGACTGCTTCTTTCAAGCCACTATTCATGGCTCAACCTAAATGGAATTACAACCTATAGCCACAACAAAAGCCACAGACTATAACCTCTTGAACTCAAATCAGCACTCTGTCAAAGAAAACCCTTAGCAAGTCTTGAACCCAGGATCCTGTCAACTGTAGCATATCAGCTTAGCCCACCTAACTACCCAGTTCTGGATGTGCAGTAACCTGATTACTGTAGAGAATAGTCTCACTCCAAAACCTAATGACCTATCACTAAATGCCAGAAAACCAGCACCCCTTGACCTATTTCCTGAAAATTCGCCTATGCCCAGCAATGAAGTACCCTATGTGCCCAACCTTAAACATCCCCAATTCACTCATTACCAAATGACAATCCGGACTAGAACCCAAGCCACCCCACTCAGAATGCCACCCCCCCTGCTTACTACTTCCTAGCAACTGTCCTAGCTAGAACACTCAAACTAGTAACCATCTTTAACCACTACTTTTCCCTGGTCTTTCCACTCAAAGGATCTCTTCCCCTTATTTTACCTATACCTCTAGCAAAAAAAAAAAAATTAAGATCTGGCCTACGTCTGCCATATCCTGCAACCAAGCTTCCTTTAATACTTCTAGCTTACGTGTGAACAACACACCCAGTTTCTAAAATTACCCCAACACAGCCACCTACCTACCATTCTACCTAACCCTACCTACAAAATACACCCAAACCACAAGTGAAATGATCTTTGTGTTACTCTGTAAAACCTTACCTGGTATGTGACATTACCACTACATACTCAAGGGACAAATTTGTTTCCCCAAAGATACCACCCATTAGAAACAAACACTGGCATGCTGTCAAACACGTCATTGGCCCTTCCCCCAACTACAGTTTAAACTGGATGAGTAACAATAATCACCCCAAGGTTCCAAGCTCCTGAAAACAAGGGTTGAACTCCACTGGCCTGCAAGATCCATAAGGCTACCTAATGAGTTACTGTGCTCCTATGAATGTTGTGCCTCTACTTCTCCTATGGGATCCACACACTGCCCAAAACTGACCCCAATCGACTTACCCTGGCCCCTCAAACTACCCCTTTTTTATTTGACCCCCATACCAATGCAACAATCAGCTTCCTCACTACTTGAACACAGTGCTCTAACATACGTTAACAAGGTGATTACTCAGACCCTCATTGTGCCCCATTCCCGTGGCAAGAACATCCATCCTCTCAAGAAGCATAACCTTTCAGATCCACTTTTCAGGCTACTACATGATGCCTTCTGCACTTCAGCAATCTGCAAAGAAAACTAAAAACAATAAAGTCTATGTGAATACATACCAATAATTACTTAGCATGGAGGCACTGACAAGGACCCCTGCCACCCCCCATCAAGTGTTAGCCAAACTTTGTACCCAAATATGGGACAGCCTCCCCTTCTTTTTTTTTTTTTTAAGTGTTATGAATCATATCTCCTTGAACAACAGTGATAGGTGTTACCCACAATAATAAGAGCCAAACTTGTCTAGCTTGTAATCACCCCATTGCCAGTAACCTAGTAACTTACTATGATCCTAGGACTGCTGTGACACCACCACACCACCTACCTGAACCCCATCCACAGTGACGTGCCTTAATTAACAGTAAATAAACATGAATTACCTATAACCTCATTGTACCCACTGCAGGAACCCAAACTCTTACCTATGGCCCATGGCTGTTACTCTCTTTACTATTGAATGCAAATGCCCAACAAGCAGGGACAACTTTCTAACATTGATCTAACATACAGAAATGGTTAATAGAAAAGAATGTACACCCAATTAACCTTGAAATCAAAACCTCAAATGCCTGTCCTCTGGCTAGCAATGTAAATCCTCTACCAAAACTCAGTAACTTTGAAATCCACTTACTTCAGCCAGTAAAAGTTGCCCAATTGTGCTCCCCATGTGTAACCTCCTTGCTCGCCACTGCTTCCATCAGTGAACTCACTGTGTAGCGCCACAACTGGTACCATCATACCACCATATACAAAGAAAAGTCAAAAGTAAATCCTTTAAAATGTAAAGAAAAAGACTACACCTTATACCCACCTATTCCAAATTATAGCAGCAACATTCCAAAATCCCCATCTGCAAGAAAGAAAAAGACATATAAATCATCTAAAATACATAACACACATTCAAAGACATCTTCAAAGACAATCTATCCTGCCAACCTTAGAAGGAATGCACCACTGACAAACACATTTATAAGCAACCAGCCATAACTAAAGCTATGCTTACAATAACCCTAACACATACCTAATGTAAATTTTACTACCAGTCACTAGAGTTAAGGTTCCCCAAAGTTCCACTTCAAACTCTGTTATACATTCCATGTTAACCTCTAACTGCTATAAATGACCAGCAGAACTGAAACACTGTTATTAAAAGTCCTATACTATACTTTTAAACCATCCTATGGATTTCTTAAAGTTGATAACAAACATCAATACGATGATGCCATTCAACCTGTTAGAGCAAGAAATGTGGCCGAAGGTGTAAGTGATGAAGGGACAGTGGCTCAAAACTAGGTACAATTTTAAATATTACTCTTACAGACTTACAAAGTGACATTACTGGGTTTGCCTTAGCATGAATTTTCTCAAGGGTGAACGCCAAATACCCATGCCCAGCAGACAACCTTTCTTCCTGGGGAAGTCAGCACTTGGTCTTACAACACATGCTCCATGACAATCATCACTGAGCGTCACTCTCAGCCCCAACCTCTGCTGCAGGGCAAATACACCAACCAAACCAAATCATGCTGATAGTATAAAGTAAGGAAAATCCTTTTAATACTCCCGCCAGTGCTCCTTATACTATTTGTGGCTTTTACAAGATGCTTGAAGTCACAACCATCACATTTTAAGTGATCTTGTGCATTGGCAGAAGAATGCTAATATACCTTTGTAAAATAAAGAAATCAATAACTCTTAATTACTGCCATTATTAAGTGAATGTAATACACCACCTTCCCCCAAGAGTCACCAGTGTTAGGATGGATTAAGAGGGCCAGATCACCGAGCACAAAGATTCAGTTAATTTTTTTTTTTTTTAATATGACTGTCACCCAAACTAATCTATAATGTAATTACTATCTTCTCCAGTTACCCAACAATGAGGCCACTTACCATATGACTCTCAGTCATTCAAACTAGATTCAGACTTCCCTTGTAGCCTGTAGAATGCTGTAACATGTGAGGCAACACATACTATAATATCAGCATACCTCCATTTCAAAGGCGAGAGTAAAGAATTAATTTAGAACTGTATCGCCACTCATGTATAGCTATTGGCTACTGCATACACTACTAGTACTTCTTTGTTGGACTACCCTACTGCATTTATGTTCACTTGTACACAAACCAGAGAATTACCTTAAGGATCAAGCAATCTTTACTTACACAAGAACTCGTTCACAGCACCCCAACCTAATGACCGCGCGTTATGCAGCAGTAGCTGCAACTCTTCTTCACCTGCAGCCCACAAAACCCCTCACTGCTTCAGCTGAGTGGAAACCATTGCTCTGGACTCTGTAGCTTCAATTACACCAGCTACCTTACTCTGCCTCTCACTCGATTAGTTGCCTTTAACTTCTATTTCCCAGATCGGCCCCAAGTTACCTTATGATTCTTTGCAGGTATCCGATCAGACAACTGACTCCCTTCCTATAGCCCCATGTTTTTTTTTTTTTTTTTTTTTTTTAAAGGGAAGCAATTACAATTCATGTAACACCACATGAATCACAGAGGGAGTCATTACTGGGCACGTTGAGGGTGCTGCAAAAAGAACTTTGGCTAAAATCAAGGAATGAAATTATGCTAATTTCATGAACTTACATAGCTCATTGAACTGAATGATACATCTGGGGCCACTGTATTTAGTGTAAAAAGAAAAGAAGAGTTTGTTTTAATATCTCTCCATTTTCTGTGAGGTTACACAACCTCATAGTTAGTGTCTTCACAAAATGGGGTTGTAGAGGAAGAGCCCCCATGTTGGGGCAGTGAAGGAGGGGAAAGAACTCCTTTGCAAACATATTTATATTTCTGAAGCCTTTCTTCTTCTTCTTTTTGCTTTTCCCAGTTAGGGGTCACCACAGCGGATCACCATCCACTCATGATTGACAGTGGAATTTTACGGTATCGATTTGCCAGCCCGGCGCCCAACCTTCCACAGAAGGCACACACATGCACACACTCATGCCTAGAGCCAATTTAGTGTGTCCAATCCACCTACAGCATGTCTTTGGGATGTGGGAGGAAACAGAAGTACCCGGAGGAAACCCACGTGACCACAGGGAGGACGTGCAGACTCTGCACAGAGGCACCCCAGCCAAGGATTGAACCAGAGAACCTCTTGCTGTGAGGTGGCAATGCTAACCTCTGCACCACCGTGGCCGCCCAGCATTTTCACTTCACATTATTTTGGATTGCTTACATTTATTGCTGACATTTATTTTATGATACTCTGTGTCCCAACATAATAGAGGTCAACATATATCTTAAGCATCCCCAAGACTTAATATGTTAATGTTAAACCAAATTATGTCCAGAAAAGGCTAGGCAGTCCAATACCTATCTCAGACTCTATAACTGTGCAGAATACCTCATTCATTTGACGAAAGAAAACCCCCTTCCTCCCTTTTTTTTTTGTATCCCTGCAAAATAACTAGAAGCCAGTTGACCCCAAATGATTCAAAGACGATGACCTCCAAAGATTGTGATTTGCACAACTCACCCTGACCTGCAATGCCCAGCTGCAGCTTTAAAATCCTGCGCGAATGCAAGTGCTCTATAAGCCTTCACTTACTCCTCAAGCCTACCATAAAAGCCCTTTTTTAATGATATGAAATAGCAGCATGACTGACTCCTGGCAACCGTCCCAGTTCACAACACTCACCACTGGAAATATGCACAAACTCACAGCCCTCGCCTCCAGCAACAAATACCTCCCAGCCCGCGAAAAGCACCCAACACAGGGAACACCATGCAATCCCTTCACCACCAACAACCAATCTCCCAGCCTGCAAAAACACACAACAACCAGCCAGACAAGAGGCCAGATTCCACAAACTGTTTCCCACTGCAAACTCATCCCACCAACATGGAGACTGCCCACTTCAATTATGCCATCCAGCAGAGCAACCAACTAATGGTCTGCCATTCCAGCAACGACAACTGTGGCACCCTGCAACATCCCCATTTCAAATCACTTGTCTATATCTCTTTTTGCCTGCATGATATACATGATAATGCTACATGACTAATTCTCTCTTTGCAACCACCCACCCAACAAAGGAATATAACAGAAACTGACAGATGGCCAAATATGATATGCCTCCAAGAAAGCAAGCCCAGTCACCCACAATGCTACAAACCAAAGTGTGCTCATTTGGGAATAATGCCCACCATTACCTACCTCCTCTGTGGCTACCCCACCAACCAAAGGCCTACCCATGCACCAAGTACCTACTGGTCGTCATGGACGTGAACCTGCCATGTAGCAAGTTCACGCCAAAATGTGATTGCTTACCCAGCTACACTTGTCTAAACCTTTTAAGCCCCTCCCCACCCTTATCTCATTTCCTCACAATCATCACTGCCGCCACTTAACCCTTTCACCTCCCCCAACCAACTTAACTCCCACTAATATCAATCTAACCCTTCATGAAGATGTCCTGGGACAACTTGGTTTGTTGCCAAACTTCATTCTTTTTGTTTGTCTGTGAGTGACAGAGGTGTTTTCTGTTTTACCTGCTCCCTTATTTTTTCTGCTTTAAGAAATCTGCTTGGCCTGGTGTTTTTGTTCTATGTGACAGAAACTTAAATTATCTAGGCTGCACATTTCACATGCTTTTTCATTGCTTAAATTGTTTTATGAATGATACTTAAATTAAATACACAGTCCCTGGGATTCAATAATGCCTACACCATGTGTTCACCATTCTGAGTGAAAAGACAACATAGGTATAACTCATATCTTCTTCCTCCTAATTTTAGTTTTCCTACTGGTTTTCTTGCAACTTTAAATACTGACATATTCATAAAGGTCACCACAAAGTGTAGCCTACACGTACACTTAGTGTAATCTTTCTGAGTGACTAGAAAGCAGAAAAAATGTGGTAAGGATTTTCTTGAATGTATATTGTGTACACTTAGTGTAGGTGTTATTGAATCTGGCCAAGTGAATTTCAAGGTCTTTGTCTTTTTCAAAGGCATGCATCTGGATCATTTCTCCATGGGCCTCTGCTGAAAACTGGCTTCATTTCAAGTCGGACTTTCCCAATAAACAACTGTTAAATAAATAAATACATTTTCTGAAAAGATTTCAGGCATGCATAAATTAAAACCATTGCTGGTGATTGCCTGCTAGTTTTTCCCCACCTGCCCTCCCTTCACTGATCTGCTTTTAAAACCTGGTGATTTTAAGCTGCTCTCCTTTACTGTAAATTGAGCTTAGTAAGCTCCTCCCTTCCTACACTGCTGTTTATATCCCGAATTATTTAATTGCCTTTCTTTGTGCTTATATTGAAAAAGTGCAGTTTTCCTCTCATTGGCTGTTCTACTGATTTACTTGCTCTGAATTAATATCTAGCTAGCTGTTGGATAAAGTAGTGTATTTTTACACATTAGCAAGCACTAGTTTTTACATCAAGAGGTCAGTGGATTTTCCATCTAGTGCACTGGGAGGTAGTCTGGTCTATTTAGGTTGCAGAAACACTTGAGATTTCTGCATGTAGTTTTATTGGCTGGAAGACTTATTAATCAGCTTATTTTGTTTTTTGTGCCTCTATAAATTTTGTACAATTGAGTGGCTCTTGCCTCCTTTTTACAAAGCACAGTACTTTTAATGAATAATCACACTTTTATAAGCTGTTTAAAGTGCACTGCTATATCAGTGTCTTTTAATTTTGTTTGTGGTAGCACTTCATATCTTATAAGTTTGTTTGTGGTAACATTTCACTTCAGGCACTCCTTTAGTGTGTTTTTACATTAGGAGGACTGGGATTATTTATCTAGTGGCAGTAGGTGTTTACCTGGTCTATCTGAGCTAGGAAGCACACAAAAGGGTTCTAAGTATTATTTTGCACTTCTCATATACTGTGACTGTACTTCAGCAGTTTCAAAAGTAGTTAACTGTGCTGAATTTATTAATTTTGATATTTGTTAACCAGGATAGGTCTAAATGTGCATGAGCACTATTTCAGCAGAGGCCTATGAAGTAAAGCTCCAAAAATAATAAACAGTAATAAACAATAAATAGAATAAAAATACAAATATAAAAACAATGACAGAAATTTCATATAGGTTGCACTTGTGTTTCCTAAATAACAATAATATTTTCTTTGAATCAAAAGTTTTTAAGAAATGTACATAATTAACAGGCATAGGCAGATTAAAAATAGTGAAGTTAAGAACATGGTCTGAGTACAATTGCAAGATTTAGTAATGAAGTAGAAAGACAGGGAAAGTTGTGAGGTTATAAGTAAGTTACATCAGCAGAAATGTTTCCAGGGAGAGCAGAGCTATCTGCAGAGTTGTTGTAAATGGGAGGAGTTCAGGAGAATAAAAAAAAAGGATGCATGAGGTGGAAAAGGAGAAAAAAGGATGGGAGTACAGGGGAAGAGTGGAGGAACATGGAAGAGGCAGGATGACTAGCTGGAGGGTGGGAAGGGGATAGCAGAAGATTAGCAGTGAGTATGGGGAAGTGTAGCACAGAAGAACGTGAGAATAGTGGGTAAAGAGGGGGTAGAAAGTGGAAAATGCAGGAGTTGGTAGAGAGGTGAGGTAGGTGGTTGGGAGGTTAGTAGGTAGTAGTATAGAGGCAGAGGTATTACATTGTTATACTACATACTATTACATAGTAGGTAGTAATACAGAGGCAGATGTATTATGTTGTCATACTACATACTATTACATAGTATGTAGTAATACAAAGGCAGAGATATTAGATTGTTTCCGTTAGTTGTAGGCTGTTGTAGGTAGTTTGTGTGGTCTTGTTACACTTGGGCTCCAAACCAGCTATTCTGCATTAAGAAGATGTTTTTTTTCTCTACACTTGTGACAGAAGTGTGCTGATCTAACCTGTCTGGGTTGGGGAATGCTGGTGGAGGGCTTACTATGTGCTTTCCTTTATGTGGTGCTGGTCTTTGAGCAGTGGCAGTTTGCAGTGCCCTGTATAGATGCAAAAGCTTAGAAGCTCAGTTTTTTCCTAAACAGCTGTCAGTGAAACCCTTCCAAACAAAGTATATGTCCCTCTTATAGCCAAGGTGCTACCAGCACAGTTCTTTCAAATTAACCTATTCTATTCCCTAAAAAAAATACAGTAAGAGCTTTCTGCCATGGAGAAGCAGTTACCATCATCTTTCTGGCCAGCTAAATAGATATGGGCATCCTGGGGCAATGTGGTAATTTTCTCATGTACACTGACAACTGCAACCACTTATTCCTGAAACAAACAACTTTTTTATGTGAAAGATGTAGTTAGACTATCAAATTAGAGGCAAGACTCCCACATAAGGACAAATTGCATGCCAAACAGGTTGTCAGCACACACTCGCTTCCCACACTAAATAACGACATGACACATAAACCCACATATGCGGAAGTACTCTCTAGTAACTTAACAAAAGGTCAGAGTCCTCCCAAAATGAAACCATTTATACACATAACAATGCAAAAAACAAAAAAAAAAAACAACTAAAACCCATAATAACACACACCAGTGTCTCAACAAATAAGCCCATAAGGCATAACACCACAAAACATAATGTATTGGCCATAGGTGACTCCATTGTGAGACACAGAGATGTTTCCCTCACCAGGCTGAATAAGGAAAGGGTTATGGTTAGCTGCCTGTCAGATGCCAGGATCTGACAAGTCACTCAAACACTTAAGTCACTCAATAATGAGTACAGGTATGACTCATTCATAGTACATGCGAGGGGTGAATAACTTGAGGCATACCTGATTGGACTGTATGAAGAGAGACATGACTGAGCTCTCAGATATGTGCTACAGGCAGGTATAAGTGTAGTCTTAAGCAGCATTCTATCTTCTCCAAGCATGATACCACAATACAGACAAAAAAATGATTGACTTTAACAATTGGCTTAGCTTCTGGTGTCAGCCCATGGAGATCCAATATCTGTCAACCTGGGAAGACATGGTCAATAGGCCACGCTGCTTTGTCAGAGATGGTCTGTACCTGTCTCCTCTAGGCTTTTGGATACTAGCAAATGAATTAGCCACTCTTATTGTGCCTTTTTTTAGGCAGTGTCAAAATAACTAACCTTCTAACATAAAATCCTGTCTAGACAAACTCAAGGTACTGCTGCTTAATGCTAGGAGTCTAAACAAGAAACTGCACTCCCTGTAAGCGAAGAAGATGCTGTCTGTGCAGTCACTCAGGCATGGTCAGAGGCATGGAAAGCACCCCAGCCTTGCAGGGCTATCATGACTTCCATATGTTAAGGCCACAAACTGAGCATGAAAGAACCAAAGGAGGAGGTGTATCCAACTTCATTAAGGAAAAGTACACCTCAGGACCAGTCAAACATACACATCTTTTGAGCTACTCCATGTCCAATTAACAACAGGCAAAGCCCCTACCACATCATAGCTAGCTATAGGTCTCCCACCATGAAACAGGAAAAGGATACAACATAGCTGCCGACTTACTGGTGTCATTTGCCATACAGGCCAACACCTTACTCCTGGGTGATTTTAATTATCCTACCACTGACTGGGAAATATACACAACCACAAACATACAGGCTCAGATGTTCTTGGACTTTGTCAGTGCAAATGCTCTAAAACAGCTAGTCAGCACACCCACAAGAGGCTCAGATGTCCTGGACAGAGTACTCACTAACATGGAAGAGCATTGCTTCTTCTTCTTCTTCTTCTTTCGGCTGCTCCCATTAGGGGTCACCACAGCAGATCAACTGCTTCCATTTCTTCCTGTCCTCTGCATCTTGCTCTGTCACACCAACCACCTGCATGTATTCTCACCACATCCATAAACCTTATCTTAGGCCTCCCTCTTTTCCTGTTACCAGGCAGCTTCATCCTTAGCATCTTTTTCCCAATATACTCTGCATCCTTCCTCAGCACATGTCCAAACCAATGTATTCTTGACTCTCTGGCTTTGTCTCCAAACCTTCCAACCTGGGCTGACCCTCTAATATACTTATTTCTAATCTAGTCCATCCTGTCACACCCAGTGCAAATCTTAACATCTTCAACTCTGCCACTTCAAGCTCTGACTCCTGCCTTTTTGTCAATGCCATTGTCTCCAACCCATATAACATAGCTGGTCTCAATACCCTCTTGTAGACCTTCCCTTTCACTCTTACTAGTACTCGTCTGTCACAAATCACTTCTGACACTCTTCTCCACCCACTCCATCCTGCCTGTACTCTCTTCTTCACCTCTCTTCCACACACCATTACTGTGAACTGTTGATCCCAAGTACTTAAACTCATCCACCTTCCCCACCTCTACTCCCTACATCCTCACCATTCCTCTATCCTCCCTCTCATTCACACACATATATTCTGTTTTAGCCCTGCTGACCTTCATTCCTCTTCTCTACAGAGCATATCTCCACCTCTCCAGAATCTCCTCCACCTGTTCCCTACTCTCACTACAGATCACAATGTCATCTGCAAACATCATAGTCCACAGGGATTCCTGGCTGATCTCGTCTGTCAACCTGTCCATCACCATTGCAAATAAGAAAGGGCTCAGAGCTGATCCTTGATGTAATCCCATCTCCACCTTAAACGCATCCATCACTCCCACCGCAGACCTCACTGCTGTCACACTACCCTTGTACATATCCTGTACCACTCTTACATACTTCTCTGACACTCCCAACTTCCTCATACAATACCACAACTCCTCTCTAGGCACCCTGTTATATGCTTTCTCTAAATCCACAAAGACACAATGCAACTCCTTCTGATCTTCTCTGTACTTCTCCATCAACACTCTCAGAGCAAACATCGCATCTGTAGTGCTCTTTCTTGGCATGAAACCATACTGCTGATCACTAATCATTACCTCCCTTCTTAACCTAGCTTCCACTACTCTTTCCCATAACTTCATGCTGCGATTGATCAATTTAATCCCTCTGTAGTTACTACAGGTCTGCACATCACCCTTATTCTTAAAAATTGGTACCAAAACACTTTTTCTCCATTCCTCAGGCATCCTCTCACTTTCCAAGATTTCATTAAATAATCTAGTTAAAAACTCCACAGACATTTCACCTAAACACCTCCATGCTTCCACAGGTATGTCATCTGGACCAACAGCCTTTCCGTTCTTCATCCTCTTCATAGCTATCCTTACTTCCTCCTTGCTAATCCACTGCACATCATGATTCACTATCCGCACATCATCCAACCTTCTCTCCCTCTCATTCTCTTCATTCATCAACCCCTCAAAGTACTCTTTCCATCTGCTCAACACACTCTCCTCGCTTGTGAGTACATTTCCCTCATTATCTTTTATCACTCTTACCTGCTGCACATCTTTACTAGCTTGATCCCTCTGTCTAGCCAATCAGTACAGGTCCTTTTCACCCTCCTTAGTGTCCAACCTTTTATACAACTCTTCATATGCCTTATCCTTAGCCTTCGCAACCTCTCTCCTTGCCATGCACCTCATCTCCTTATACTCTTGTCTACTTTCTTCATCTCTTTGACAATCCCACTTCTTCTTCACCAACCTCTTTCTCTGTATACTCTGCTGTACTTCTTCATTCCACCACCAGGTCTCCTTGTCCTCCTTCCTCTTTCCAGATGTCACACCAAGCACCTTTCTAGCCATCTCTCTTACTAGCTCTGCTGTAATTACCCAGCTATTCAGTAACTCTTCACTGCCACCCAGTGCCTGTCTTAACTCTTCTCTGAACATCACCTCACAATTACCCTTTTTCAATTTCCACCATTTGATCCTTGGTGCTGCCCTCACACTCATCCTCCTCTTCTTGATCACAAATGTCATCCTACAAACCACCATCCTATGCTGCCTAACTACGCTTTCCCCTGCCACCACTTTACAGTCTCTAATCTCCTTCAGACTGGCCCTTCTACATAAGATATAATCCACCTGTGTGCATCTTCCTCCACTCTTGTATGTCACCCTATGCTCCTCCCTCTTGTTAAAATACGTATTCATCACAGCCATGTCCATCCTTTTTGCAAAATCCACCACCATCTGACCTTCTGCATTCCTTTGCTTAACACCATACCTACCCATCACTTCCTCATCCCCTCTGTTCCCTTCACCAACATGCCCATTGAAATCTGCTCCATCACCACTTCATCCAACTCACTCCAAAATGTTTCTTTCTCATCCATCGCACACCCAACATGTGGAGCACATGTACTAACAACATTCATCATTACACCATCAATTTCCAGCTTCATAAACATCACTCTATCCGACACTCTTTTCACCTCCAAAACACTCTTAGCATACTGTTCCTTCAGGATAATGCCTACTCCATTTCTCCTTCCATCCACACCATGATAAACCAATTTGAAACCGCCTCCGATACACCTAGCCTTGCTGCCCTTCCATCTGGTCTCTTGCACACATAATATACCAACCTTCCTTTGGTCCATCATATCAGCTAGCTCTCTCTCTATACTAGTCATACTACCAACATTCAAAGTTCTGACCCTCACTATCACAGTCCTAGCCTTTACCTGCCTTCAGGCATGCCTTCCCCCTCTTCTCCTCCTTCGGCCAACAGTAGCCCAATTTCCACCAGCACCCTGTTGGCCAACAGTACTGGTGGCAGTCATTGTTAACCTGGGCCTCGACCAATCCGGTATGCATTTCTGTACTGTTGTCTGCATGTACGCCGGATGCCATTTCTGATGCAACCCTCCCCATTTATCTGGGCTTGGGACCGGCACAAAGAAATGCACTGGCTTGTGCATCCCCAGTGGCTGCATGACCCTCCTATATGATGTCCTTCCTGGTAAGATCAGACCATAAATCAGTCTAGTTTGATGTAATTATAAGACCAGATACACTGTCCAGCTGAAAAACAGTTAAGAATTTTAAAATTACCTCTTACTAAGTGATGGTATAAGAAGTTTCAAACCCTCTTCATTGCACATAACACGGACTCCTATGCAAAGGTGCCCTGTATAACCACTTAAGCAGTTCTGTACAATCAATTGTACCTGACAGGATTAAAATCAGATCTTGCCAAAAAAAACAAGCCATCCTGGTGGACACCTAGTAGAAGCAAGTTGTACAACAAGAGAAAGAAACTAATGTCCAAGAACAAGATGAAACTGGTTCAGCAAGGAAGAAATTCCTCTGTAGCTTAAACAAATAAATTAGGGATCTTGACAAGTTCTCCAAAGCTAATTACGAAGCAAAAGTAGCCTACCTAGCTAAGGATAATCCCAAGACATTCTTCAACTACATCTGAAATCTGAAGGGAATATCCAGCTAAGTGCTGAACTGGTTGTGGATGGCACCACCCATACTCAACCACAGGTAATAGCCAACCTGTTAGCTGAGAGATTTGGTGCAAACTTCACACCATCCCCCATTCCCTTCAGACATTCCCCAAAGTAGACAGGGGTCCAGAGAAGTAAATAGTGTGGGAGAAAATAGCCAGGGAATTGTTTTGGCTAGGCTTGTATACGCCCTAGGGCTGATAGCCTAGTACCAACCTATGAACCTAAGTATACCTATCACCATTCCTCAGCCTATTATCTCAAGAGAGCAGATCATCCAAGTGCTAACTAAGGCCAAAAACATGGCATAAATGGAACCAGACAACATTCCAGCTTGCCTTTTAAACATCTTAAAACATGACCTAGCAGACCCACTTGGCTTCCTGTTTAATCACAGCCTGCAAATTGGCTATGTTCTATCAAAATGGAGGACAGTAACAGTAATCCAGCTGCACAAAGGGGGACCATCAACTGACCCTGGGAATTGTAGGCTCATAAGCTTGATTAGCCTCATCTGCAAGGCCATGGTTAGAATCATTATGGACCATATTATCAAGGACATAGGTAGTCCACAAACTCTGAATACAACCCAATTTGGATTTGATAAAGGTAGATCATGAGTATTAAACATGGCTGACTTCTTTGTGAAAGTCATCAAAGCCCTAGACGATCATAAGACAGTGCATACCATTTATCTTGACCTGGCCAAGGTATATGACACAATCCCCCACTCAGGTATTGTAAAGAAACTCTCCCAACTGGGAATTAACCCTTATATTACCAGATGGGTAGCCAACAGGACACATACTCTCAAAGTGGTTGACTTCACCTCTAGCAAAAGATCAGTCACCCATGGCATACACATGGTTCTGTGCTGGGCCCCTTACTATTCAGAATGTGTTTCTCAGAACTCCAGGCAAACTTGAACATCCTGTGGTTGATGATTGCAAATTGGGAACAATCATTGAGTCCCCCAATGATATTAATATTCTGCACACAGGATTAACACAGACAAATAATTGGTGCCAAACCCACAACTTAAATCTAAATTAAAAAAATGTATTATTATTCCCTTTGGGAAAGATGACATCTCTGCTAATGACATTATAGACAGCACCCCTCTAAGTGCAGACTGTGACTGTATTCTGTCTTCTACAGGTTGCTACGGGGTGACCTGTTCCTGGCTTACACAGCAGTCTCTGATGCAGCCCTAATGCAAACACTGCACATTCATAAATCAATCTGCAAGAGGGTCACTCACCCCAGGGATCTTAACCTAGCCTCTGACATGAACAGGTCATGCTGGAGGGAGAAATACATCTCCCAGAGACTGCCATTTACAAAGATCACTCTTCTAATTTTTGTGAAACAGAGCCCCTCCCTAACCCACTTCAAGCATAACCTAAATCAATGCATGGGTGAGTGCAGATGTGTCTATGTCCCTCCTGGAGAGAGGAAGTTGGTGTTAACTACAATAGACCTTCACCTCTGCAAACTTCACTCACCTAACTATTGACAATTGAGGCAATTCAGGATACATGTGGCTAGGCTTGTAAAGGGCCTGGGGCTGTTAGTATACTAACCTCCAATGAAACTATGAACAATTTACATTGTTACATGCAGTTACACATGGATACTCCTTAGAACGGGTATATCTGAGTTACTTTACTGAAAGATAGTTCATTCCATTAGAAGCATCATACTTGTTTGATTTTTTTTTGAATACATGGTTAGAGCTCCCTTTTTACAGTTTTTGGTTTCATCTGACTATTTGTAAAAACAAAGAATAAATAAAACATCATATATTCAGTAGTTTTATTAAAAAGGTTTAATGCTATCATCTACAACAAAGTAGACTTCTTCATTACAACTTACAATTCATTCAATCTGATTTAAAGATCTTGTAATAATGCACCAAATGAAGTTCAGTTAGAGGATTAAGGAGATGTTAATGAGCTATTTCCTCTGTTCCAGAGGTGCAAGGTTCAATTCCTTCAACCTCCATTGCTTAGTTATGTGATTTTGAGCAAGTCACTTAAACAGAAACAACTTCAAGGCTGAGTCTGAAAACAGTCCACGGAGATGAGTACTCTACCCACCCCCCCCCCAACTAAAAAAAAAAAAAAAACAATAAATGAAAGAAGATTCTGCATTTAGTTTTAACTTTTATAAACATTCTGTTACTGTTTGCTGTATTCTTAGGGCTGCTTAAAATTGTATTTTGAATAAAGATAACACTTTTCAAAGCAATCTATATAACTTGATACATGAATACCCTTAATATCATGCATCCAGAATGGATTTGCTTTCAGGTGGCATGCCAGAATGGATTTGCTTTCAGGTGGCATGCTGAAGCACAGGAGAGATGTAATCATCTCTCTAGTCTTATCCCGCAGCATCCTGCAGCCACAATTTAACTGTATTATAACAGTATCAGGATTTAAATGTATTTGGAAGCTGCACAAACATAGGTGAGGAAACTAGATTCAGTACATGACAAAATGGTGCAATTCACAATGTGTGGCAGAACTGTACATAGAGATACTTTTGGTACAAATGAGTCAATATCCATTGTGAGGTAAGATAAATTGGTACAAGTTGCTGTTCATGATAATATGCTATAGTAATCTTTCTGTATGTACTATTATACTGTAAAAGAAAAACTATGTACCTACTTTATAGATCCTAAAAATGTTTGCAAGTTTTAATTTTTATTTCGGTATACTCTCACCACTGTAAGAATTGTCACTTTTTAACAAAAGGAAAGCACTGCTTCCAACCACATCATACTTCTTTCAAAGAAATCTGATCAGCAAACTGATCAGTGTGATGATGCCATTACCAAGCACATTCTAGATTGCTGGAACACATACTTCTCTGGGTGGGTGGGGGTGGAGACAACCTGTCAGGGAACAGAGCATACGGTTGTGACCGATTACTGCTCTGCATTGGTGGGCACTGTCAGGAAACAGAGCTACTCTCCAGCTTCTTGAGAGGCTTACCTTAGCAGGGAATTTAGCAGAAGGATATCCCAGGCTACTGTCTTGTGGTAAAGGACTCACCCCTGAAAAAGAAGAATGAACAAGGGCATGGCAGTTAACTGTCCATCTCTGGGGTCACACTAGCATATACACAGTGACTGACAGACATGTTACAGGGGAAAAGAGTCCTCCTGTACATAGGGTGAAACCAGCTGCTCTGTGCTCAGGGCAGTGTAATATGTGCACTGCTGCTGTTAGTATCTCACAGGGTATGAACGGCAATGGATCCTAAGTGGACAGGGATGAAAACACTAAATTACCACTTGGGGGATAATGCTGAGAGTTACTTATACACACACACACACACACACACACACACACACACACACACACACACACATATATATATATATGTTTCCTGATACACAGGTGCAACTCAGAGATAAATACATCTTTTTATGGGACCAATAGATAGTTCACCAATAAACTCCAAAGTTATGGATATGCAGAGCGTATAATATCATTTATTACATTTTTTTTAGTTCCCAAAGGTTTCGGGAATAACCTTTCTTAAGTGTGTACTAACTTCAAAAATCAACATTCCTTTTATAGTCATTAGAACCATGTGACGTGGCCAAACAATAATCAGTTATACAATCAATCAATCAATTAATTGATCTTGTTCCAACTTAAGTTCAACAGTTCAATACAACTACATACTCATTTCTATTTCACAGAGCTGTGGGCTTTCATAACAAAACAGTAGCACAGGTGCATTGCATTGTCATTGATATGGTACTGTATATCAAGACCAAGCCATGGGATAGTGATAAGGAAAGGTCCACCACCTGAGGTGGACCAATAACTCAGAACCATCTGAAAAAGTTGAAGAGTTCTTGCTAAACCTGCCTGGGGTAGATGAGAGAACTTTCATACTGGGATGGTTTGAACTGGGCTGATGACTGCTAAACTATCGGAACAGAATGGGCTAGCTTCACCCTATCATGTTCCATTACTGTTGTATACCACCCAAAATATACAGATTAAACAAACTGTATGATATGGACCTCTAATCTCTAGCATCCAGCAGGATGATTTTTGATCTAGATCTAAAGAGGTATAAATTAAAGGAGTGTGCTCATCTGGTAAATGTTTATATGGTGTTATTTTGCATGTGTGAGGTTTAATAATCATAGAGATAGACAGATAGAGAAAGATAAATTAATAGATAGATAGATGATTTACTCAACCATTATGCTTTAAATTGCCAGTTATGATTTCCAGTGATATTAAACCAGCACAGCTCCTGATGCCAAACAGCAGGACTAAACGCCTCCCAAACACACGTATGCTTGTTCTGGAAGGCAAAAACAACAAGCTGCTACTAAGCCAACGCAGTTCCTAATTCCAAGCAGCAGAACTAAACACCTCCAATAAGCACAGTCAGAGAGGTGAAACTCATCAAAACTAAACTCAGCCAGATAGCCAAACTCACTGAAGCAGGTCTTTTTAAATTCCAAAGGGATAAGCAAACAAGATGCCAATAAACAAACAACGTCAATTTTATTAAGCACCACGATACTGCTTTTCGTCGGCGCCCTGCACCAACTTCTTCAGACTTTGAAAAATAATAACTCACACCTAAGTGCTGCTACATTTAAAGCCATTGCAAGCAAAGTCTATTACAAAACACACCCTCCAATTACCTTAAAGGAACAGGCACAAGTAGCTTCAATCTAACTAAAATGTCCCTATCCCATAAACACACAATATAAAAAGTTGTATGTGATATAAAATATGCAACTGTAAAACTAATACAGAGCATTGCTAAACTGCAAAACATCACTGCACAACTAGAAATCTAAAATAACACTGAGTATACTTGCAGCCAGCTCAGAGCATACTTCTACTGCCTCAGTACATCTGTGATGACATTGCAGTATGACTCAGACTAAGCCAGTAGGATGTTTGTAGCATATGCCTTCCTGCACATTGTGATCTTCAGGATACAGGCAGTCCAGACCCATGTCACGGGTGCAGTAGCATCACGCACACACATGATTGTCACAGAAGGTACAGTGTTGTTATCTGATGATGAGGGTCAGTTGGCACAAGAACTTGTAGCAGTTGTATAGCACTGGAAGAAAGCGATAGGCACATCACATAGCATAGCAGGTGAATGGGCTCTGATGAGCACACAGTGACACTGCAGTATCAGACAGAACAAATGCATGTTCTGTACATATTTCAAGAATCTCAATGGCAACACTCAGATCTGCTCTGAGTTGCAGCACATTGGCACTAAATATACAGAACCAACTGATGTTGCCAACATCCTGGCAGAGAGGTTCAGTGTTAACTTTATCCCTCTCTCATGCCCTAAAAGGCCCACCTCCATACCAGAAGAATGCAAAGTACCTATAATCATGGCTGCACGGGTAAAAACAACACACACTCCAAAGCCAAGAACACAACATCCATGGGACCTGACAACATCACAGGCTGCGTTCTACATGAACTACAGAACGAAATGACATCCCACTTAAGTACCATGTTCAATCATAGCCTCACCTCAGGCTTTGTGCCTAGTGAATGGTGCACAGCAACGGTTATCCCACTCCACAAAGGGGGAGCCACCACAGACCCCGGGAACCACTGCCCCATTAGCCTGATGAGCCTGGTCTGCAAGGCTATGGAGCGTATCATCATGGAACTTATAAACAATGACATTGGTAATCTCCAAACTCTGGACCCTACCCAGTTCAGGTTTGTAAAAAGCAGATCATGTCTCCAAACCTGTTAGATTTCATTGAAGTGGTCACCAAAGCCATAGATGAGGGTAAGGCGGTTCACACAGCCTATCTAGATCTAGCTAAGGCTTTCGACACCATCCCCCACTCTGGAATTATAGACAAACTCACTAAACTAGGCATAAATCCCTATGTCACAGGATGGGTTGCCAACTGGCTCACTGACAGAACCCACACTGTGAAAGTAGCAGACTCTAAATCCAACTTCAGACCAGTGACAAGTGAAGTACCACAGGGTTCAGTCCTAGGTCCTCTCCTGTTTGGTATCTACTTCTCTGAAGTCCAGGCTAACATAGAAGGTCTTTGGCTAACAAAGTTCACAGATGACTGCAAACTAGGAGCCATAATAAAAACTCCTAACAATGTGGACATCCTACAAAAGGGCCTCACTGAGACAGCTGCCTGGTGTCAAAGCCATGGCCTAAAGCTCAATGCCAAAAAGTGCATTGTCATCCCTTTTGGTAAAAACTCATACTTATGAACTACCACATAGGCAGTAGACTATTTAACACAGAAAGTGTGATAAGAGACCTTTGGACACAGGTGGACAGTAGTCTCTCCTTTGATAATCACATTGCCACAGTAGTCAGGAAATCCTTCTACATGGAACACCTCATCACAAAAGGTTTCTCATCCATGAAAAAAGAGGTAATTGTTCTCCTCTACTCATCACTCATTAGACCCATTATAGAGTACAATGCCCCTTTTGGTATGTACCTCACAATACATGTACAACAACTGGAAAGTCCACAGAAATACCTCACAAAGAAGATTACCGGCCTCAAACAGATGCCCTACGTAGATCGTATCAAAAAACTCCAGCTTCATTCTGTTGCATATCGTCTACTCAGAGGCAATCTCTGCCTAACATACAAAGCTATGTCAAACCCAGAGCTGCTGGACATGCTCCAAATAAAGAAATCCCAGTCCCTCCAAGCTACATGCTCTAGGGACCTAAACCTTGTCACCACTGTAACCAGAACATGCTGGAGGGATAGATTCCTGTCCCAGAGACTTCCCATACTCTGGAACAAACTGTCTATCTATATCAAACAAAGCTCCTGATTAGCACTCTTCAAGAAAAATCTTGATGATTGGATGGGAGATAGGAAATTCACCCTGGGGATCACTTCTTTGGTTCTGCTTGACAGGGGCACAGGAAAATAATTTTCTTGGGTGGCAAAAGCCAGGGTACCATTTGGCTAGGCTTATATAGGCCCTAGTGCCAATAGCCAAATACCTACCTATGAACCTATGAATCTATGCAGTGTTAGTAACAGCTTATGTAAGTCAGTGCAAGATATGATGACATTGTGCAGTAGGCATCACTACATGTATCACACAAGCTGGAGAGTGGAGTTGGACACCATCGTCATGTGCACAGCTGCCAAGTGACATGATGACAAATGACTGTCAACATACAGTATTTATATGGAGCATGTGACAGGAGATGGAGACAGTGATTTTGTCATGGCACAGCCTCCTCTCTGTCAGAAACATCATCTTCATGTGATGAGACTGGGATGCTGCTAAATGACCATTATCTGGGTCCATTCTGCTAGTTTGTTGCTGTAGGACTCAGCCTCTCAAAGCAGCAATAATGTGCAGGGACATGGCATGGGTATTGTTTACTGATACGATGTCCAGACACAGAGGGCTTGGTTTTGTTGTCAGCCATGACAATGAGTGTTAGAATATCATTCACTTCCTGAAGTGTGTAACTTCTGCACACCCTGTACAATGTCCTACATGATTAGCATGTACCCTTCTCCAACTATGGGCAACACTGATGGTCTGGGAAGTGATGGTGGTTCTGGCAATCCACCCCATTGAGGTGGAAAAAGAAGCTGTGTGTGTTACCATGGACATGATAATATCAACCTATTATAGTGTCCCAGGACTCCATGTCTTCATAGAGCTGCTGATGTGCTGGGTGGCTTCATCATGAATGCCATGTAATACAGAAATTAGCTACAAATTAGACTGAGTAGCAGTGAGTTTCATATGTTAGGTATTCTGGAATATCTGCTGGATGATCCTAAGTGCAGTCCTCATTTTACAGTCCACCTTTACATGAGATGGCAGAGCTGTGGCATCTTTGGCAATTCCTCAACTGGTACCATCACCAATGAAATAAAAAAGGACCTCCTAGCTGAGGACAATATATATATAAAGGAATCTATAGGCAAAGAGCTGTTATGTGTTCTTTATAATAGCTCTCTGTTACTGTTACATTGTGGTGCTGTGATCTTTTTTAACCTAGGTAAACTATAACAATGAAATTTATGCAGGTTATGAAAAGTGTCACCTATGAATTTATGCAGGCTAGGAAAGTAGTCAGTGCTTAGGAGCAGTGCAGAACTACTAGGTAGCATGCATTGTAGCTTCTTAGGACTTTTTTTTTTGCCTCAACCAGGAAGACTAACAAAGACATCTCAAGCAGCTTTTGAAATAAATTAACCAGCTATGATGTCAATCTTAACCATGTCTGCTTAAGCAATTACAATCAGAACCTCTTCCACAGTCCTGATTGCACCTCTTAAAAACATGCATCCAGGCAACTATTCCCATCACCATCACCAGCTACTGTAGCCGTGGCTTTGTATAATGACATTAGATACCTATTTGAGGATGCTGTATGGTCGGTATACCTACTCCATTTGCAATAAGCTCCCTGCTATGTGGGAGCATCACTGTTTTTTGCAGTCAGAATACACTGCCTCCCCCACTAGGGGTAGATTGTAATCAGACTGCAAAACAACAGGCTAACCATCTTGCAAGGTGTCACTAACACCCCTTACATAAAATCCATGCAAAATGAAAGACTGTTACTCATAATTTTCTGTCTTATCATCACTGCCAGGTCTTGCAGGGATATTGCCAAGAATCTGTGTCCTTCCTCCAACTGCACAGATTTTCGCAGAATGTCCAGATTTCTGCCTCATATCTTTGGCCTGTTACTCATAACATTCAGGTTTTCTGGAAAAGCACTGGCAAATCTTTGAGGAGTGAAGTCAGGAAATAATGACAGACATTTAAGATGCAGACTTCATACCCTTCAAAAAACGAATGCTAATACAAAACCTGTTATTCTATCAACCTTCTAAGTTTGTAAGATCAATATTTAAAATGTGCCCCTATTTTTGGGCCTTTATCCCCCCATTATTTATGGCTTTGTCCAGATTTCTTTGTCTAAGAGGTTGAGAGATATGCTCAAACCTGTCAACTGTCTGGATTTTTGCCTCATATTTTTGGTCTGTTCCTCATCAAATTTGTGGTTTTCTGGCAAATCACTGAAGATTGAACTCATAAAATGATGATACACATTTGAGTTACAGTCTTATCAGTCAGAAAATGTATGTTGACACAAGTCTTGTTATTGTTTCTAAGAGCAATATTTAAAATCTGTCCCTGTCTTTGGATGTTTGTTCTCCCGTTACTTTAGGCTTTGTGCAGATTTCTTCACTAAGAGTTTGAGAGGTATGGTCATCATTGCACTAGCCTGATCTCTGAGACCACAACAACAAATACAGTACAGTGTACATGACTAATTGTGCCAAAACCATGGCTTTTGTATCATGCATGCTAAGGATGTCCATGCAATAAGAACTGTACAGTCCAAATATACCACTACTGCCATCCTGAGATGGCTGAATGTTGTATTCTCCTATAACAATACATAAACAGTGCATGCTTTGGTCAGCCTAGAATTTGCCTGTGGAGTGCTGTTAGAAGAAAATGTGTTTGTGTGTTTCCAACTTGGTGCATCATCCATTTTTATATGAACAGGCATAGCTTTCAACTGTCCAGATCTTTGCAAAATGTCTAGATTTTTGCCTCATATTTTTGGTTTGTACCTCATAAAACGTTTGGTTTTCTGGCAAATCACTGATGACTGAAATGAGAAAATAATGGTAGACATTTCTGTTTTAGACTTCATGCCCTTCATAAAATTCATGCTTATGCAAAAACTGTTATTCTGCAAATGTTCTATGTTTATAAGAATATTATTTAAAACATGTCCCTATTTTTGGTCCTTTGTTTTCCTATTATTTATGGCTTTGTCCAGATAGGCGAGTGGGCTGCTAGATGCTGTTGTCCATGTCTCCACTTTTGGGATGATCCCAGTACATTTGTCCCAATGCAGGGATATCAAAAACTCCTCAAGCTCCCTTTGTGGCTGACTTATTTTCTACTACAAAACATGCCTCTGCCTTGGCATGACATATCATGTTGATGACATACTTATAACATTAATGCAATGTACGATTCTACTCACGTACAGTGCTAATTCTATCTTCTTTCACACCCGGTCTGGTAAAGACGGTCCGGAACTTTTCCTCAATTAGATACATTCAATGGGTTTTGTGTACCTATGGCAGGATATCATTTTATGCAGACTTGACGCAGTCCAACCTCTGTGTCCATGATACCCTTCAGATATACAGACATCCATGAACAAAAGAGATATTGGTAGAGGCTATATACTGTTGGGAATGGCATGACAGTAGATACAAATACAACAGGAGTAACCTATGTATAACACTCCATAGTTAAGAAGATAGATATGGTGTATACCAAGCTATAGTTCATAAGACAGATGTGAGGGTATAGCATGCTATAGTTCAATGGGCTAATTTTAGGGTAATACCTAGGGAAATACAAGTATCAGAGTTAGGCGATACAAGAAGTGAGAAAGAAGTAAACATGTGTAAACATTGGAATGCTGTGCTTAACACCATGCAGTGTCCTAAGTTGTGACGCAAGACATACCCTCTCCATACCAACAGACAACTATATTCTTGCAAGTGAAATGTATTAAAGCAATACACATTTAGATGCACACATTCAAACTACTAACCCCATGAAAACTAAATACCTGTGCAAGAATGGACAAACTTAGATGTTAGATACATAAAGCTTACCATTCAATTGTAGCCAACTTTCCAACTCCACAAAGCTGCCCATGGTTTCTAAAATTATTGCTATATTTCCAAACAGTGCTACTTTATCTCCAAAATTACATGCATGGAAAATGCAAGTAAGCTTACATAATGGAGAACATTCTGCAATTCTGCAACTTTATTCCTTTTTGTACAGTGCAGATGTAAATGATGACAAGTATGACTAATGTCTAGGAAGGTTTTTTGCTGTCATACAATGATGTTATTTGCATCTGTAACATCGTATACTCATGAGCTCATGTGAGAAATTTCCATCATGCAACAGAACATCAACAATTTGTTTTACCTGTGATTTAGAAATCACATTGCATGCATGATTCACACAATAATGTGTTTGCTGTCCTGAAGCTGCCACTATTTTCAAAGGGTATTTACTGTATGAAAACATAACAGGTATAATGATTAAGGTCTTCACCTCACATGTGCAAGGCATAAGATTGATACTGACCTCCAGCTAATGCTTGCATGGAGTTTGCATATTCTTCATCTGTCTATGTGGGGTTCCTTCCATTCCTAAAAACATGCTAATAGTGTCAGTCTCAAACTGTCCCAAGAAAGGAGTTGTGAAGTACCAGCAGAGACTCTAGATGGTGCCAATTAGGGAAAAAGTTATAAAGACCAACTGTTTTTCAGCATTGACTGTGGTGAGCAGTGTGATGCCCCTGCACTGGTTCAGTAATCAAGGGGCCTCAATCCTCACCACTGGTAACAGTGAGGGACATACACAATGAGAGGATGACAAGTAGACACACAGTAAAGTGCAATTTCCCATAAGATTACACAGAGGTCACAGTCAGTCTGGGACTGGTTTCTCTCTATCTCTCCAGATCCCCAGTAAGACTCCCCACTGGCATGTCTATAGGGTTGAGATCTCAACCAAGTGGTCAAGCCAAAACCTCCAGCACCCTCTCTTTCCAACCAGTGCTTCGTGTCCCTGCCCAAGTAGCTGACACACACACACACGCACACGCACACACACACACACACACACACACACACACACACACACACACACACACACACACACACATACACACACACACACACACACACACGCACACACACACACATACACACACACGTTGAGATTTGATTTATATACAAACACACACATGCACCTGGAAAAGGCTGGCACAGGTTTACTAACTATGCCCCCTTCTGGCCAGACTGTAAGATCTTTATCACTGCCACCAACCAACTCTTTATCAGCTACTATAAGGCCCTTAAGAAAAGGTGTCCAATCCTACTGTGTAATGTTACTGTTAATCCAAATGGTAGTCTGCCCAAGACTTGCAAGGCTATTTAGGAATGGCCTGCACAGTGTCAACAAATACATATACAAGTACTCTCAAAGCTTAAATATGTCTCACAAATATCAGCAACAAAGATAGGTTTAAATATATTTAATAATAAATAATAAAAGAACAAGACAATACTCAGTAACTCAACACAGTGACTTCAGAGTTCAAAATCACAGAAAATATTTTAAAACAACATTGCAGGACAATCTCAAATAAATACAGAAAACATCTAAACTAATCTTTGCTATATTCCTATCTATATCTACAAGAGATACTATCCCATGAATCTTACTTAGAAGGCAGGCAAGTGCAGATGTGAAGATGAGTGGATGTTCTTGCTATGTCCAAGACAAAATGTAAAATGCACAGTCTCTGTCTGAGAGAGTTCTTAAATTAATATCACATTTTACTGCTGGGTTAGCCTGGGTGACGTCAATCTTTTTCACCTGACTTCAGTTCCCAGGCAAAACAGAAACTTAACAAAATTTTAACATCTTTGTGTTAAAAGTACATATCTCTCGCGTGTTTGCTCAGAACTATATAGCTGCTAGGAAGTCATAAAGCAATAAAACACTTTACATTTTAAACCTAGTAATTACTTTTCTCCAAGACAATAGAAATAACTTCTAGCTCTAGACATTGTGTCTGATAACATCTTTTCTTTATGGCCCAGCTATTAAGTAACTTAACTTAACCTCAACTATTCTTAAGTTGTGCAGGTTAATCTTCTATGTTCCAACAGAGTATGCTTTGGTTACATTCTTGAAGCTCAGTACATAACATACAGTTCTGTATAAATCATATCAGTATTCCCAAATGATATAGAATTATTTACAAAATTCCACATAGCTGGGCTGGCAGTGTCACATGCAAGTATCATCTAGATAGGAGAATGCATATCATAGACTGAGCACCATGTTAGAGCTAGTCACTCAGTGGTGTGAAAATTGGTTCTAGGGTGATTTGGTCCTGTTGATTAATGTCACCAAAAACAGGCAGAGCTAGCTGCTGGTGATAAGTGGGTTGAGGACTGGGCCTACACCAGGAGCTTTATTAATGGTGGGAGGGGTCTGTACAATCCTATTGGTCATTGTCTGCCTGCCATAAAGCCCAGAATCCCTGGGAGAATAATCTATTAACCATCTAGAGCCCAGTTGCTTAGCTTGGGTTGCCTGGGATAAAGCTGTTGAGCGAAACCTGGGCTAAAACCATTCAACCTACCAAATATGAATTAAGGATTCTATACACAATATAGGTTCACTGACAAGATGGCATCTGGAAGTGGATAACATGATGGAAAGAAGGTGGCTGGACATCATCTGTATCCAATAGATAAGATGGAAGGGCAGCACAGCAAAGCAACTTATCTTGTGATCCAGGATCTGTTACTCAGGAGGAGGACACTAGAAATGGTTTGGGAAATGTGTTGAGGGAGAAGCTTCCAGAGACAATGATGTATGTCATCTGAATTAGTGACAGACTAATGGCAATCAGACTTCAGTGTAAGGACATGGGAGTATTCATAATATCAGCCAATATTCCACAGTAGGATTGTGATAGTGAGGAAGAGAGTGCATTCAGGCAGCAGTTGCAGGACTTGGCTAAAGGAAAACATGAGCTGATGTTGATAACAAGAGATCTAAATAAACATATCTGAATAGACACAATTGGATATGAGGACTACCTAGGTGCACAGAGGTGGGGAAACACAATTAAAGAAGAAGATGATATTCTACAATTCTGTCTGGCAAATAGTTTGCCAGTGGCAAGTACATGATTCAGCAAGAGAGGACAATCACAAAATCACTTTTAAGAGTGACAAAAATGCAACTGAGGTAGACTTCCTTCTAGTAAGGAAAGGGCATTGCATTAGAAACAGAGATTGCAAAGTTATTCCCAGTGAAAGACGTCCCAAAACATAAATCACTGGTTGCCGCAATCAGCTGCAAGCAGTGGTCAGTGTAGGCAAAAAGGTCAACAGAGAGTAGGGTGAAGACCTGGAAGTTGACTGAAGAGAAAGCACAAGCATTCAAGAAAAAGTTCAGATATTTAGCATCTCAAGAAGAAAAGGAAACAGGTGGAGTTGAAGAAGAATGAGAGCACCTAAAAATAGTGGGTCTATGTTTGCGCATCCAATACCGATTACAGTCAATGGTGTGTAATCGAATTTGAAAGAACGAAAAATGAAAGCATCTAAAAGTCTTAACATCATAAAATAATTCATAGAATGGCCGTAGTTGGCCAACAACCAGAAAGTACAGTGATGCAAAAGGTAGCAGAAGAAGGCCTTTTTTAAAATTTTTAAATTTGCCCTATTTCCAACTAAAGTGGGATCTCAGAGTTAGTATATATAGTTAGGGGTGTGGAGGGAGTGGCCCCCACCTTGGTTGATTATGTTTGCAATGTTGGCCAACTATGGCCATTCAATGAATTATTTTATGATGCTAAGAGGTTTCAGTAGTTTAATGTTTCACTCTTTCTCATTCAGTTATAAGCTGTTCACTGAAATCTGTATTTGATGTGGGAACATAGACCCCAAAACAGCATGAGTGAGGATTATAGAACAGATAAATGGCTGAGCCACATATGGAAATAAGGTACATAAGGAAAGATAAAGTAACAAAGTTGCTGCAGTCAAGGCACCAAAGAACACCAGCAAAACGGCCAGTATAACGTGAAAATGATAATATAAAATAGATGCCTCTGGTGTTGGCTCCACGTAAGAAGTCCTCGTCAGCAAGCACAGTACCCAAGGTGCAGTGTATTAAATAACAAAGTCTATTCAGACCCTGTTAAAAAGTCTAAGCAAAAAAATTGCTGTTCAGCACAAAACCAAGCTTATCATAAGCGTAAAGTCTATTCAGACAGGATTACCATAGTAAATCTTCACGTTCCACTGTACCACTATACACAAAGAAGCCATCCAAATATAAAACACACAGCTTTATTAGATCCTCGGTAAGCGCTTTCACATTTAGCTTTGTCAAACCAGTAAAACCATATAGTAGAGCCTTCAATATATATCATTTATACAGTCAGATTAATTAATTAATCAACATAGTGAGGCAATTATTCAATTATAAAGCATTTATCTTAAAGAGAACCAGAGAAAACAGTAAAATCTGTATCATATTAAAAACATCAACTTGTATACATGAATAAAATGCATAAATAAGATATTTAGTAGAGTATTTAGCCATAATAATTATAGATCCATTGGCAGGTATAGTTATATAAACATATAAATGTATTAGAATGTGTTTAAAATCAGATTCGATGTCTCCTGCTTTTTAGTATAGGCTTTAAGGGAACTCTATCATTCAGTCCTGGGGGAATATGTGCTTGTGTTTTGATAATCCATTGGGTTTCTACGGATTCAGTTATATTCCTAATGTCTCCCCCCCTAATAGATGGCTCAAGCACTTGTAATACAGTGAAGGAAAAAATATGTCTATCATCTGTTCCCAATATGTGTTTAGATAATGCATTCACTTCAGATTTAATACGTATCTGGTATAGATGTTCCCAGATGCGTTGTTTTAGCATACGATTGGTTTTACTTATGTAAAACGATGAACATAGGGAACATCTAGCCAAATAAACTAAATTCTTACTCTCACAGTTAGCATTGGCTTTTATAAGAATGGAATCACCTGTGATCGGATGTATAAACATGGGAATATTCATAATATAAGAACAATAGTTACACTTATTACATGGTGTAGACCCTCTGAACTCTTCAAAGTTGTTACTACGTCTTTTTTCTGAGCAACATAGTAGATGATATAAACTGTTTTTATTTTTGTAGGTAAAATTAGGATAGTCTCCAATGTGTTTAGATACATCCGGGTCTAACATCAATATATCCCAATGTTTAGTAATAGATTCTTTGATGGAGTAAATGTCCTGTGTGTAGTGAGTTACATATCTAACAATGTCATTATGGGTATGTGATATACACCTGACATCTCTGTTATATTCCATAACACCAGCTTCTGAAAAGATAGGTACTGCCTTATTTCGCCTCAAATTCCTAACCTCTTCAAAAGTGTCATTTATTTTTTTAGTTCTATAGTTTTTTTCTCCCAGCCTTATTTCCATGTCCTTCAATTCATCTTCGAACTTCTCATCATCAAGAGTCAAACGGGATAGACGCATGCCCTGTCCTTTCATTACATTTCTGAAGATGTGTGGTGGATGCATGCTATTCCTTATGATAAGCTTGGTTTTGTGCTGAACAGCAATTTTTTTGCTTAGACTTTTTAACAGGGTCTGAATAGACTTTGTTATTTAATACACTGCACCTTGGGTACTGTGCTTGCTGACGAGGACTTCTTACGTGGAGCCAACACCAGAGGCATCTATTTTATATTATCATTTTCACGTTATACTGGCCGTTTTGCTGGTGTTCTTTGGTGCCTTGACTGCAGCAACTTTGTTACTTTATATTTTCTGTTTGCCTTATTTACCTTACGCTGCTTTCAACACCACTTTCATGGCTCACGTATTAGAGAATGGAAATGATGCTAATTTGGAGCTTCCTTACAATCCGAATAACAACATGAAGAAAACGAACTGTACGGAGAGACTACAACGGATCCTTGACCAAGCCATTAATCCACTTTTAGACTGTGAGTTAAATCCTTCATCGGAAGGTAATTCATTTAATGATATTGACATTGAGAGACTTAACACTGTTTTAAATACCATCGAGCTAGAATTGTTAAAGCTAAAACGCTTACAAATGCAGCGTTACCATTTTGAGGTCTGCATTGCTAGACGAATCATTCCAAGGGGTTTGCGAGTGCTAAAAATGCCAACGACAGGCAACACTCACCCTGAACTGTTAAGACGCTGGCAAGTACTTAATATTGAAACCAGCATTAATTATATGAAGCTTATGAATGAATACTTTTTGCCTGATGAATTAACTTTATGTGAATCAATTAAACTAAAACAGAAAGAGCTTTATAAAGACTTTAAGGATAGTATTGTTGATTGTAAACTAGAGCGTATTATGGACAATGTCTCACTGTATGAAAAAAGGTTATAGGAACAGAAGAGACATAAACTTTTAAGGGACACTTATGATTTTTCCAATAATCAGGTTTTTACCTGGCCCAGGTTTTCTGAGAATAGTGTGAATAATATTACTAATAATAACAGTGGTACAAATGTATCCTCTGGTACAGTTATTCCTAATATTAGGTCTGATACAGTCACAGAGGCAACATTGAGTAGTCAGAATGTTACTATTATGAATACCCCTGATACACATGTACCTGATGTGAATGTTACTAATGATAAAGTGGAGACTGTAAATGTATCAAATGTTTCAACTAATATCATAACACCTAATGAACAATCCAAGCAACAACAGGTGGTACGTAGTAAAGTACGCAGCACTACTAACGTTAGTCATGACCATGAGTTGTCATGCCCTTTCCCTATAGCAGAGCAGCGATACAAGGGAAGGGAACGTTCAATGAGCAGGGGCAGGCAAAAAAGAAAGGCCCCAATGACCGACATAAGAGAGCCTACGCTCAAGAAAATGTGGGAGAGGTTAACATAGTACTCAATCTCTCACATAGACCATTGAGTAATTTAGAATTGGAAGTGTTAAATAAAGGCTTATCTTACGTTCCCTCTAAGATGAGCTCAGTCACAGAATCTATTTTAGACCTAAAAATGTTCACGAAGAACCTACAATTAAAAGTGATGTTTTCAGGTTCTAATAATACATCAAATGGTCATGATATTATAAAACCTAGTTTAATGATACCCAATTTACAACCCACTACTGATGTTTTTAGTAAGGCTGTTGAAAAAGAACTATATCTATTGCATAAAAATCCAGCTAAGAACATAAGAAACAACTGAACCCTCAAACAACAACAGGCCCTAAATGGACTTATATCAGATAACAATATATGTATTAAACCAGCAGACAAAGGTGGCCCGATAGTCATATTAGATAAGATAGACTATGAATGCTTCATGTTGGAAATGCTTAGTGATATTAATTTCTATCAAATTACATCACAAAAGGAAATAATAAGAATTGTCCACAATGTATATAATACCTTAGAAGATATGTACAAACTAGGTATAATGGACTATAAGTTATATAATTATCTTGTGTTAGAAGAACCTACAATTCCCATAATAAAGGGAATACCTAAAATACACAAAGATCCGGTGAAACCACCACTTAGACCAATAGTATCTGGCCGTGGATGGGTCACGGAAAACATTTCCTTTTATGTGGAAAAAATATTAAAACCATATGTAGCCAATAATTACACAATATTGAGGGACTCCAGAATGTTCCTGCTTGATTTTTACGAAGCCACCAAAAACTATTTAGAATATACAGACCTATTGATGGTCACTATGGATGTTAAATCATTATTTACAAACATACCTAATGACCAGGGACTCATATACATACAAACGTATTTAACCACTCATTCTAACATGACACCTGTTATGGTGGATTTTTTATGCTCCTTACTGGAACTAGTATTGGAAAGTAATGCCTTCCTATTTTTAGAAACCATATATTTGCAGAGGAATGGCGTGGCTATGGGCACTGCGTGTGCCAATAGCTACGCCAATCTGGTAATGGCCAACTGGGAGGAACAGAAACTATTCACCTTAGAAATTTATAAGAGACATGTCATCTTCTACAAGCGTTTTGTAGACGATCTTTTCTTCCTTTGGAAAGGTAGTGAAGAGGAATTATACAAGTTTGAGAAGGAAGTGAATGCATTGACCACATTCTTAAAATTTACCATGACTTTCTCTGCTCAAATGATACCCTTTTTGGATGTAAATATTTGGCGTCTTCCAAATGGCAATTTTAATACCAACATTCACAGGAAGGCATGCTACAAGAATAACTTATTAAATAGGAATAGCATGCATCCACCACACATCTTCAGAAATGTAGTGAAAGGACAGGGCATGCGTCTATCCCGTTTGACTCTTGATGATGAGAAGTTCGAAGATGAATTGAGGGACATGGAAATAAGGCTGGGAGAAAAAAACTATAGAACTAAAGAAATAAATGACACTTTTGAAGAGGTTAGGAATTTGAGGCGAAATAAGGCAGTACCTATCTTTTCAGAAGCTGGTGTTATGGAATATAACAGAGATGTCAGGTGTATATCACATACCCATAATGACATTGTTAGATATGTAACTCACTACACACAGGACATTTACTCCATCAAAGAATCTATTACTAAACATTGGGATATATTGATGTTAGACCCGGATGTATCTAAACACATTGGAGACTATCCTAATTTTACCTACAAAAATAAAAACAGTTTATATCATCTACTATGTTGCTCAGAAACAAGACGTAGTAACAACTTTGAAGAGTTCAGAGGGTCTACACCATGTAATAAGTGTAACTATTGTTCTTATATTATGAATATTCCCATGTTTATACATCCGATCACAGGTGATTCCATTCTTATAAAAACCAATGCTAACTGTGAGAGTAAGAATTTAGTTTATTTGGCTAGATGTTCCCTATGTTCATCGTTTTACATAGATAAAACCAATCGTATGCTAAAACAACGCATCTGGGAACATCTATACCAGATACGTATTAAATCTGAAGTGAATGCATTATCTAAACACATATTGGGAACAGATGATAGACATATTTTTTCCTTCACTGTATTACAAGTGCTTGAGCCATCTGTTGGGGGGGAGACATTAGGAATATAACTGAATCCGTAGAAACCCAATGGATTATCAAAACACAAGCACATATTCCCCCAGGACTGAATGATAGAGTTCCCTTAAAGCCTATACTAAAAAGCAGGAGACATCGAATCTGATTTTAAACACATTCTAATACATTTATATGTTTATATAACTATACCTGCCAATGAATCTATAATTATTATGGCTAAATACTCTACTAAATATCTTATTTATGCATTTTATTCATGTATACAAGTTGATGTTTTTAATATGATACAGATTTTACTGTTTTCTCTGGTTCTCTTTAAGATAAATGCTTTATAATTGAATAATTGCCTCACTATGTTGATTAATTAATTAATCTGACTGTATAAATGATATATATTGAAGGCTCTACTATATGGTTTTACTGGTTTGACAAAGCTAAATGTGAAAGCGCTTACCGAGGACCTAATAAAGCTGTGTGTTTTATATTTGGATGGCTTCTTTGTGTATAGTGGTACAGTGGAACGTGAAGATTTACTATGGTAATCCTGTCTGAATAGACTTTACGCTTATGATAAGCTTGGTTTTGTGCTGAACAGCAATTTTTTTTGCTTAGACTTTTTAACAGGGTCTGAATAGACTTTGTTATTTAATACACTGCACCTTGGGTACTGTGCTTGCTGACGAGGACTTCTTACGTGGAGCCAACACCAGAGGCATCTATTTTATATTATCATTTTCACATAAGGAAAGATGGTGGGGGAATGCATAATTACAGGTAATCATCAAAAGAAAGGAGGACTGCAGGAAAATTTAAGAAGTAGAAAAGACGACCAAGCTAAAAAGGCATTCTAGCTGGCTACCAAAGCGGCTTAGTTGCAATAGCAAAGAACAAGGCATGAAAGCTACTCTACCAATGTCTGGAAAGTGATTCAGTACTTGGCACAAAGAAATTCTATCAGGTTGCAAGGCAAAGAAAAAAGAGAAAGAAGATAGTCATTAGATACTGCTTATAAAGCATGATAGCAGCAACCACCTTACCATTTCACAGGACATCAAATGGGGGTGGAAAGGGTACTTCCAGAAGCTTCTAAATGAAGAAAAAACAAAAGATACAGTATTGCTCCAGACACAGACTATGAAGAAAAAAGAAGATAAGCCCACCCTAGATGCAAGAACAGGATTAATAAATTTGAAGTCAGGGAAAGCAGCAGGCTCAGATGAGGTCACAGCAAATATGATCAAGAGAAATGGCTCCTGAGGGTACTCACAGCAGTACTGAGAGAAAGGTATATCTCAGATGACTGGACTATAAGCATACTAGTACTATGGTAGTGGTATTAAACTTCTGTTGGACTGCATGAAGGCTCTTGAGAGGGTGATTTTAGATCAATATGCAGTGTAGTAGAAAATAAGATTGGAAATGAGCAGTTTGGATTCAGTTCAGGATGTAGCATAACTGACCCAATCTTTGCAATGAGACAAATAATGCAAAAGAAGCTAGAGATGAGCAAAGAGTCCAAATGAGAATTCCTAGACTTAGCAAAAACATATGATATGGTCCCAAGAAAGCTGATTTGGGCACCGCTACAATGGTTCAAAGTCTGGTTAACTTAAAGAAGGATGCACAAGGAACAACTGACACAAATATGAACACTGTTCAGACTGAAAGAAATGTTCTCAGTGAGAGTGAGTGTGCATTAGGGTTCAACTCTGATCCCACTTCTGTTCATACAGGTGATAGATTACATTAGCAAACAGGTTGGGTGGACAAATCAATATAGCTGCTGTATTCAAATGATGTGGCATTACAGACTCTGAACAAGAACTTCAGTAAAGGATAGAGGAATGGAATTCAAAACTAAAGGCACATAGGTTTAAATGAGTATGGATAAGACAGTTGCAATGGCTGCAAAATGAAAAATCAGAAGGGGGTAACTGGAAAATAGCAGAACATATTAACATCTTCATGTAGCTGGGAGGGTGGTTGAGGAGATGAAAGATCTAAATATGGAAGTCAGATCTAGAATCAGAAGGGCTTCAACCAACTGGCACTAACTGTCAGGGAAACCATATGACAGAAGAAGGGCACAGAAACTGAAAAGTAAGGTGTATTAAACAGTGGTGCAACCTGTACTACTGTATCGCACAGAAACCTAAGCAGTGAAGGGAGATCAGTTAAGGAAGCTAGAGGTGATACAGTAAATATAAAGTACCTGAGATAGGTGGAAGGATGCACACTGTGGGTCACATGAAGAAATTAGGGCATCTGAGCAGAAGTTCAAGTAACTCCAATTGCAGAGAAAGTTAGTGACAACAAATTCAGTGGTTTAGGCAGATGTAAAAGAAAACAGAGTACAATCTGGTGAAAAAGACTTTGGTAGACATGAAAAAGGTAAGAAGAAACAAGGGCATCCAAGCAAATAGATGGATTATGTGAAAGAAAGACTTGTAACAGTCAGGCATGACTATCAATGAAGGTAGGAGAGTGACAGTGAATCAAGAGAGATGGCGACAGTTGATGCAACACCACAACCACATGTAGAAATAGGGGGTGATGATGATTCACATGGCAGTTGCTGATGTTTTATTGCCCAATAGACAGCATCTACCTCTTGCTTGAATGAAAAAAAAAATATTGCATTTTATCTCCTTCACAGGGAGTACAGGAAATGGAAAAATGAGACCTTGTGATGGTTCCTTTACAAGCAATGATGTCTGGTATGACCTAGCTGAGGTGTTCACTAGAGCCACTGGCATTACCAGCAGGGAATAGCAGTGCAGGCATGATCATGATGATCTGCAGAGCTGCCACCTTGATGATGTCTGTGTGTAAAAAGCAAAGGTTGCACAACAGAACATCGAATGGTGTTCAACTGTCTTTCATTGTATTTTTTTTTCTTTAGGAAGGGTTCATCTTACTGGCAACTCATTGTATCAGACAGTACTGAAAATCTGAGTTAGCTAAGGTGTGTTGCTTCAGCTTCGGATCAAACGGCAATACACCAAAAATACTTATTGTAGGGTCATGAATGTACATCTTATGTACTGGAGTAATTCTGAGTCTTTTCTTGGTGCATCATAGTATATGATATGTTGTCCTTTTCTCTGCAGGAGTCATATAACTGTGTACGTCTGTTAATTTATGCAGAGGGGATGCACACCCACCTGCTTCCAGAGATAGAGGTTATGTAACATATACATGAGACTGTACGTTGCAACTGCTGTTCTAGACCCTAACCTTGCACCAGTCAATTTACTCCGATAAAACTCTTTTTTTTTCTGTACAAGCAGAATAATACAAACATGTTTTGGCTACCACAGCAGGCAGGATTGAATAGTTGCTAGTCAAGATAAGTTATACTGACAAATACAGACATGCACTATATATATATATATATATATATATATATATATATATCCATTACTCTGATAGGACAGGTTCACTTATGTCAATCTTCTCAATATGTCCCTTCCACACAGATTCAGGAATTTCGGTTTCTCAGTGCTTTACTATCAAAATGTGAAAAATCAAAAGATTTTTTCCACATTTTGATTGACTTCTTTCTCCAAATTTGGTAATACTGAATTGCCAAAATGTCGGGAATGGTAACCACGTAATCGACATCCAAACACTGGAAGTTCCAATGTTGAAGATCCGTGTACTTCTAATGTTCTCCATATGGGGGGTTGTGGCTACTACACCCCTTGCATATTAGATATACCAAATCTGAGATCACACTATGAGAGGAAAAGGAAATATTTCCTGATCTGCACTGTACCACAATCTCAATTAAAAATGTCAGCTGCATATTAACGAATGTGCACTCACTTTCGCTAATTTGCAGCCGCATATTTTCAGTCTGACATTACAGGTGTTGGTAGAACACGTTAGACTAACCCGTTTTCATCAAACTGAATTTCCACATTTTGATGGTAAACCTTTTTCAACAGATGCCTCAACTGTAGCTCACCACAGCTAAGGTTGTAGCTTGGCTGGACGAAGTAGCTGAGAATGCCTTACTGGTGGAAGATTATGAATGGGAAAATAGTAAACAGGTACAAGCAGATAGCCAAAAAAGAATGTCACCAGGACTAGAGTAAAGATTTGCTTACCCAGCTGGCAATAATAGTCAGGCCTCTAGAAGAGGAAGTGAACCATATCACTGGCCACCTTGGTTCATCAACTGGTGATGGCTCACAGAAGTGTCCTTCTGGAATGGCACAATATCCTTCACTCCACTGCTCTTACCTCAGGTCGATCTCCATCCTGGTGTACTTCCATCTTATTGTATCTAGTCCCACAGCTGAACACTGAACAGCCCTCCTTATCACCATTTTCTACCCTCGGCGTGCCTCTATCTATTCCTTGTCTCCTCATTCAAGTGTGTACATATCCACCCTACTCATCTGTGTTGTTCTATGTTTGTCTGTCTGCCCTGCAGTCTGATCTATGCCTCTAACCTTCATCTGCTTTCCTGTTATCGTCCTCCCTATCAAGTCTCTTCAACAAAGTATTAGTTTAAGGGTGTGTACACTTATGCAACCAATGTATTGTTTGTTTTTTATTTTTTATATTTTTCCCCTAACAGATTTATTTGCCTTTCAATTAAATTGTACAGTTATAGGTCACATTAAAGGTGGGAAAAGTTTTGAAATGATTTATTGTGGTCTCATTTTTTATATCACAAAAACCCGGCATTTTAACAGGGTTGTGTAAACTTTTTATATCCACTGTATATATATATATATATATATATATATATATATATATATATATATATATATATACACACACACACACACACACACATGCATGTATGTATGTGTATATATATATATGGTTCCCATTCAGAAGCCTGAAACATCATAAGCCTGAAAATCAAAATCCTGAAACCAAAAGCCTGAAAATTCAGAATCCTGAAAACTCAAAATCCTGAAAGCCCAAAATCCTGAAACTCAAAATCCTGAAAACACAAAATAGACATACTGATGTCATTGTGGCTTTGCTATTGTTAGCCCTGTGGTGTTAGGTCATGCATTGGGGTCAGGTAAGTGTGCAGTTGGTTTTATGTTAGGGTTAGGGGCGGTTTAAGTGAGTTAGGGTTAGGGCGCAGGTTAGGCATGTATGCAATAGTGACAAATATTGGGGTTAGTGGCGGTTTAAGTGAGTTAGGGTTAGGGCGCGGGTCAGGTGAGTGTGCGATAGTGACGGACCTTAGGGTTAGGGTTAGGGTCAGGGTCAGTTGGTAGATATTAGTGTCTTTATAGTGACATATTAGCATTATTTGTGTTTTCAGGATTTTGATTTTCAGGCTTATGATGTTTCAGGCTTCTGAATGGGAACCATATATACATATATTTTTTCATTGAACCTTTTTATATAGCTTTTACTGCATAGATGCGTTTATGTAATTATCAACAATACATAGCTAATACTCAACACTGTCCCCATCTCAAGAATAAAAAAATATATATATTTACAGAAATTGAAACCTACCGCCCCCATTTGCCAAAAAATTGCCACCCTAGTATTTAAAAAAAGTAGCACATGTCATAGTGTTCTCCATTCTAATCAACAGATCAATAAAAGGAAACTATGACCAAAATATCTGGAAAATGTCATCCATCATGCTTCTATATAGAGGTGGCAACTCTATTGACTTAACCAAGTACTGACCAACTACCATTACCCCACAACTATGATCCGAGAAAAATAACAAATACCTAACTGATCAGAAACTTGTCTTTCCCACTCATCATGGCTTCTGTTCTTATCACAACAATCATATCTCTCAACAGTCCAGATTTTTGCAGAATGTCCAGATTTTTGCCTCATATTTTTGGTCTGTTATTCATAAAATTTGTGATTTTTCTGGATTTTTGTGGTGAATCAGTGAGGACTGAACTCACTAAATAATGACAGACATTTGAATTTCAGACTTCATATCCTTCAGAAAAGCAAAGTTCTAAGCTACAAGAGCAATATTTAAAATATGTCCCTATTCATGGTCCTTTGTTCCCCCACTATTTTTGGCTTTGCCCAGATTTTTTGTGCCGAGAGCTTTAAACAGCACAGCTCTATGATGGTTTGTAAATGTTGTTCTTCTTTCGGCTTTTCCCCATTAGGGGTCGCCACAGCAGAACTCTAGTCTGCTAATGATTGGCAGTAGATTTTTTTGCGGGTGCCGAGGTGCCAGCTCAATGCGCGACCTTCAGTGAAGGCATGCCCATTCTACGCATGTCTTTCGAATGCCACTCGACCGCGGGGAGCACATGCAGACTCCACACAGAAGGTGCTCCAGCCAAAAATCAAACGGGAGAACTATTACTCGTAAACACTTTTCCTCTCTTTTATATAGCTAACCTTCTTCAAACCAATATACAGTCATCCCCCCACTACCCCTCTCTCACCTAACATCTCTATCATTACCTCTGTTTCATATTCAGTGTTCCATCACATACTAATATTCTGTATAGAACAATGTCAAACATCCAAAACTACAACCACTTTTACAAACTCTAATCTGCTTAGTTTGCTCCTTAAAACTCTTTTTTTTGTAATGGTTAAATTACATAAAATCTGAACATATGTAACATATCTCTAAACATATATCTCTCTTTCTAGTATCTGTACATATTCAGTTTTGGTACATAGCATGTTTTTACATTTCAACTGCAGATCATAAACTGTACATACAAATTTAATGTACATACATATCTGATTTACAATGACAAATGCCACAATATTTTGATATATTTATGTAGAGAGATTATCTTCTTTATTTTGTAATTGTTAAAGCAGTACAACATTTTATACCTGCGCAATGAAAAATTGATACTGTGTTACATTATATATGTATTTTGTAATGCTCTCTGTACATATATCTGCAATAACTGCAGAGCTTTTCTCTCCAGGCCTCCGCTGAAAATGGGATTAATCTCAGTTGGACTTTCCCTGTAAATAAAGATAGATAGATATATAGATAGATAGACAGACAGACAGACATGCAGATAGATAATCTCTTTACTACACTACTATCTACCTCTGTGAAGCTGTACAAGTCCTTTGCAGGCATGTAGTTCATCTCTGAATTCCAACCTGTCAGTGTTGAACAGCTTTTTCATCACTCAGGATTTTAAAGCATTGTTTAGGTATCCTCACTACTACTGGACAAGTTATTTTAATTTCTTAAGGACATTTTACCTATTTTGTTTTTATTTGTAAGACATGACAGTTATATACAGTCAAGTATAAATCCATTTTAGCTAAGCTCCACGCCTTACAGATTATTGTTTTACAAAATGTGTACTTGAAAATAAATAACAGAATGATCAGTTTACATTCTAGAGAACATTTTGCAGTGCAGATTGCAACCACAGGTTCATAGGTCGGTACTAGGCTATCGGCCCTAGTGCCTATACAAGCCTAGCCATAACAATTCCCTGGCTATTTCTTCCCACAATATTTACTTCCCTGGACCCCTGTCTAGCAGGGTGATTGACATGATCCCCAGGGTGAATTTCCTTTCTCCTATCCAATCGTCAAGGTTCCTTTTGAAGAGGGCCAAAGAGGCACTCTGCTTGACATGTATGGGCAATCTATTCCAGAGTCTAGGGAGTCTCTGGGTCAGGAACCTATCCCTCCAGCATGTTTTGTTTATTGTGATGACAAGGTTTAGATCCCTGGAGCGTGTGGCTCTGAGGGATTGGGATTTCTTTAAGTGTAGCACGTCCAACAGCTCTGGGTTTGACATGGCCTTGTATGTTAAGCAGAGATTGCCTCTGAGTAGATGATATGCGACAGATTATAGCTGGAGTTTTTTTAGACTGTCAGCATAGAGCATCTGCTTTAGGCTTGTGATTCTTTTAGTGAGGTATTTATGTGGCCTTTCCAGTTGTTGCAGATGTCTTGAGAGGTATATACCAAACGGGGCATTGTATTCTATAATGGGTCTAATGATGGATGAGTACAGTGGGACAATGACCTCCTTTTTTCTGGATGAAAAGCCCTTAACGTTGAGGTGTACAACATAGAAGGATTTCCTGACTGTTGTGGCAATGTGGTTATCGAAGGTGAGACCACTGTCCACCTGTGTCCCTAAGTCTTTTAGCACACTTTCAGTGTTTAATGTACTGCCACCTATGTTTTAATGATCATATGCAGATTACATATTCACTGCTTAAGCTCAAGAGTGCAGACTGTACAGAAAGAAAACTTTAGATAGCTTCATCTCAATTACAGTTAAAAGTTCAGTAGTTACATTAATATTAATCATAATTCGATGCAACAGAATAATTGGTCTGAATAGATTTTAAACTTGCCAGAGTTTGAACTTCTGGAACTGTAACAAGATTAAAATTAGTCTATCAAATGTATGTCATGACTCATGTCAGCATTTCCTTATAATTTTTGCTTATGTCCTTTACATAAAGTAAGGGGAGAGGTGTGTGTGCATGTGTGTTGATGTGCTTGTGTGTGAAGATCTCTGTGTGCCTCTGTCTGTGTGCATATGTACATGTGACTGAGCATGCATGTTCAGCAATAAATGTAGGCATGAGCATTTGGGTTTGCAAAGATGTGAGCATGCAGATGTACTTGTGTTAGTATGTCTCACATATTCTCTTGTTTGCATGTCATTTGTGTCTGTACATATGCATACAAATGTACTTCATTGTATGCGATAAAAATTACTCTCATACAATTTATTTTACTGAACTTACTTAAATGGCTAATTTAAATGTGGGTTTTAGGATAATAAGATAAGAAATACTTCTATGGTAAATCATTACTTACATATTTCAGTGCAGAGTTCTTTTGTGAAACTGTGTTAAAACCGGAAACAAAACCTAGCACAGTTAATATAAAATGGTTAGGGATGAATTCTGTACTAATTGTATGCTATCAATTTGGATTTTACGTTATCATATCTGCTTTCTTTCAGAACCAGCAGGTACTGGGTCTGGCACATGGTATTATAACTGCGTACAATCTGGCTAATTAGGAGAATAGCTGGTGATATATATTATGTCATCTCTATAAGACTAGGAATGTGAGAAAATGTATTACATTCACTTCTCCAGTCCTCCCACATTTTTATGATTGCCCATGGCTTAAAAAATTAGCAGTGCAACACAAGGCAGCATTCAGTTTTTGCATTCAGCATTACAAATTCATTTTAGCATTATGACCTCCAACTAGGTGATTCCATCATTTTTAGCAAAAGTCTAAGTGCATGCAGTTGCATTTCCCGTGCACAAATGTATGACTATAAAGAAAAAAGATTTAAATAAGTCCAATCTTCATGAGATTAATTACTGTGTGTGTGTGTGTGTGTGTGTGTGTGTGTGTGTGCGTGCGTGCGTGTGTGTGTGTGTGTGTGTGTGTGTGTGTGTGTGTGTGTGTGCGCGCGCGCGTGTGTGTGTTTGTGTGTGATCATGAATATATTAACCCGTTTAAACATATAGTTCCTCCTTTTCCCTAATTGATCCATTCATTTCTCTGTTCCCAGCATCTATAGTCAGCGGGGTTAGTATAATATGACAGAAGGAGATTATGACCATTATCCAGATATGACGACAGTTTACAGGTTTCTGAGGTTTAGCCCTTCCCCTTGTCTCTAATATGAAGGCTATTTGATGTGATCACCTTCATCTCTTTCCTAAAACATTCAGTGTGCTTTCACATATGTCCAATAAAGGCTACAGACAACACAGTATGACAGTCATCTGCACATCTCTGGCCCATACTGTTCATGTAGGAGGACATGTCTGTAGCAGGTAAGTGGATTCTTGTGGACCTAAGCAAGTCTCTTACTCAGGATGTCCAAACCAGTATCGAGTGTTCACTTGCCACCTTCCTGCTCCTTTAGTGTGAAGATTTCCATACCAATTGTTAATACCAATTAACTCATTTATTTTTATAGTGTATGAAGTAACTTATTAAGTAAGTGCTTAATTTAAACACTATGCACCAACTCGTTACATTACTTCAAGAATGTTTTTAAAATGTTGTAATACAAAATGTTACTTAACTGCTAACTGGAGAGATGCAACTAGACTCTATTATTTCTAAAATCCCTACATAAAGCATCATAATAGACAAAATCATATCTGCAATTGAAATGTACTAGTATGCGTAAGTACATATACTCCCATTTTGCTAATCATCTCATCTTAAAGTCACTTGGCTTTTGATATTTCTTATTATGCTTAAAATCCTTATGTCTGGAGAAATTGCATGTTGATGTCTATGTACATGTATACAGCGGCATAATATTAACTGGCTGAAAGAGCACTAGAAATCTAGACCGTCTTAGGAATGTGTATTATTAAATGTTGACTTGTGGGATGTAGTTAAGTAACAAATGTTCTAATCAAACATTTAGCCTATCTTCTGAACCTGTTACAATCCAGAGAAAATCTGAAATGAGGAAAAAGAACATTTCAAGAAGCCAATCAGCTTTCCTGCCTTCCATACAGTAAATGATGTTTCTAAGCAGATAATTCTAAAGTAACCCCTATCATCAGCACAGCACATATACAAGTGTGAGCATAAAGGTGTGGGGTGAAGAACAAAGAATGAAAGAATTGCTGTTGCATGAGAGACAGCTAAGTGATTAAACAAAGGCAGCTGTCACTGTCACAAACACATTTTTTTTTAAGATAGAAGAATTGCAACTGTAGTAAGTTGTTTTAAATGCCAGGAATTTGCAAATATCTGAGGCTCAAAGTACAGCATGAAAATACATATGAATACAGGAAACTGCAATTTTCTGTCAACGGAGTTGTCTGACTAGCTAGAACATTAGCTATTGTAGTATATAATAGGAGAACATCATGGAAAATAATGGCATCACTGTATCACAAGCATGTCTACACATATGAAAAGAAAATGAGCCCATCAAACATTAACTGAAAGTAGGAGTCCTTTTCACATGAAACATGAACAGTTTTATAATAAAACAAAATCAAAACAAAGATAGATTTATACAGTGAAGATTTACATTAAATGATGTTTTGGTTCACTGAATAATATTGGTATGGCTTTTAAGAAATTGCATATATGTTGGAATTTTTAAGTTAAAGAGCTGACTTAAAACAAAAAGCACTGATATCACATAAAGATAAGTGTGAAAGTGAGATCATAATAAGTATGACCATGTATCTTTGAGATGGTGATGTAATGAAGTCAAAATGTTTCTATAGAAATACTGAAACAAGGAAATGGATTTATGTGCAATATTTTTGAAATTACCTTCCTGGTATCATTTTTTCTATTCCACTATAAATGTTTGCTAGACAATACCAGGAGATTGCCAGGCACCCAACATTACTGCAGCCCAGGTTAAAGCTGCATTGTCCAAGGCCAAGAATACAGCTTCCATTGGACCTGATAATATCCCTGGCTGTTTTCTACATGAACTGCAAAGTGAACTGGCACCACATCTGTGTGCCTTGTTCAGTCACAGCCTCACTTCAGGCTTTGTCCCTACCAAATGGCGCACTGCTACAGTCATACCTCTCAGTAAAGTGGGAGCGACTACAGAACCTGGGAATTATCACCCTATTAGCCTGACGAGTCTGATATGTAAAGCTATGGAGTGCATCATCATGGACCTAATTAACTAAGATATAGGAAATCTTCAAACGCTGGACTCCACACTGTTTGGCTTTGTGAAAGGGAGATCATGCCTGGTCAACCTGGTTGACTTCTTTGAATCAGTCATCAGGGCTGTGGATGAAGGTAAGGTAGTGCATAAAGCATATCCTGATCTGGCCAAGGCCTTTGATACCATTCCTGACTCAGGAATTATTGATAAACTCACCAAACTAGGCATCGACCCCTACGTCACTAGGTGGGTTGCAAATTGGCTCACAGATAGAACACACAGTCTGAAAGTAGCGAACTCCAAGTCAGACTGCCGATTAGTCACGAGTGGAGTGCTAAAGGGATCGATTCTGGGTCCTCTCCTGTTTGGCATCTACTTCTCAGAAGTCCATACCAACACAAAGGGACTCTGGATGTCCATGTTCACAGACAACTGCAAGCTGGAAGCCATTATTAACTCCCCAAGTGATGCAGACATCCTACAGAAAGGCCTCACTGAGACCAATGACTGGTGTCAAAACCATGGCCTTAAGCTTAATGCCAAAAAGTGCATCATCATCCCCTTTGGTAAAAACTCAGTACCCACTAACTACCACACTGATGGGAGCCCACTGAACACTGAAGGCATTATAAGAGATCTGAGGACAGAGGTTAGCACCAACCTCTCCTTCGACCACCACATTGCCACTGTGGTCAGAAAGTCCTTCTATGTGGCACATCTCATTACCAAGGGTTTTGCATCCAGGAAGAAAGAGGTCATCATCTCTCTCTCTCTCTCTACTCTTCCCTCATTAGACCAATCATCAAGTATAATGCTCCATTTGGCATGTACCTCACTAGACACCTGCAACAGCAGGAGAGGCCACAGAAGTACCTTACGAAGAGGACCCTAGGCATTAAACCATGTCCTGCACAGACAAACTCAAAAGACTCCAGCTATTCTCTGTCTCATATCGCCTACTTAGAGGCGATCTCTGCTTGACTTACAAAGCCATGTCTGTCCCAGCTCTGTTAGAAATGCTACATCTAATGAAATCCCAATCCTTCCACACCACACGCTCCAGAGACCTCACCCTCATTACTACAATCAACAGAACATGCTGGAGGGACAGGTTCCTCACCCAGAGACTGCATTTGCTCTGGAATAGACTTCCCATACATGTCAAGCAGAGAACCTTGCTATCCCTCTTCAAGAGAAATCGTGATGCGTGGATAGGTAATAGAATGTTGACCTCGGGGATCACTCCAGTGGCTCTACTTGACAGAGGCACTGAGAACTAATGTCAGGGGGCATGATGCCAGGGCACTTCTATGGGTTATGCTTGTAAAGGCTCCAGGGCCATTAGCCTAGTACACACTTATGAACCAGCATTCAAACAACAATCTTTTGATTACAAATGATGAGGAACATGGCTATATACAAGGATCGAATTAATGTTTTTTGCAGGAGGGAAATTTAAACCTGTGCTCCCACGCAGAGTGCAGTCTCCCTTATCATGTTACATGTATTAACTCTGTGGCTTCATTACAGTTGCAAAATTAGAATCTCTTAATTAAAGAAAAAGTAGTTGTGCAAGTTGAACTTTCCATAACAGTAGATGTGTGAATGATCACTGCTGCAGTAGGCTTAGCTATTTGGGTTAAACCCTGCTAAGGATAAAATAGGCAGAAAGCTTCCAAACTATTAGGGCAGCTTCTATGTGTTCAAACTGTCAAACAGCTTGGGATGAGCTGACTAACATACACGTCTGGGTGCAAAGCCCTTTGGAGCTTTCCTGCTGGCAGAGAGATGGATGCTGAGCCCTGAAAGGACAATGCTAGGAATAACAAAAATTAAATGTCCACACAGTGGCATAAAAAGCACATCAAAAAACAAGGGGGAGCATCTACTGCAGAAGTGATAATTTGAACAGCTACTTTAAGCTCAATTTACACAACTGTACTATGTTCTTCACATTGATCACTGCTGCAGTAGCCTTAGTTATAGGGCCAGATTACCATAGCTAACTATATTTAGGAGGAGGAAACAGAAGGGTCCAGGACCCCCTGGAAAATCATCCTAGGAAAACTTGATCTAGACCTAGAGAAAGAATCAAGCTTATTGCGCTTTGTAAAAGTATATACAGAAGACCAAGTAGCAGCTTCTATGATACTTCTAGAATACAACCCCTTCCAAAATCAACATCATTATCATCAGCTCCCTTTTTTCTACATGGGATCAGGGTATCATATTAACTGTCACCATCTCTCTTGATTCAGTGCCACACTCCTGCCTTCTTCAACATTCATGCCTGACTGTCACATATTTTTCTCATAATCCAGCCACCTCTTTGCTGGATGTTCTCGTTTCCACTTACATTCTTCCTGTCTGTCCCAAATCTTCCTCACCAGATTGTCTTCTGCTTATCTGCATGTGTCCAAACCACCATAATCTGTTCTCTTTGATCTTTTCTGCAATTGGAGCTAATTTGGCTTCTGCTCTTATGTCCTCATTTCTTCATCTGTCCCACAGTGTGCATCCTACCACCCTTCTCAGGCACTTCATTTCCATCACTTCTAAGTTCTTCAATTGTTCTGCTTTTACAGCCCAATTTTCTGTACCATACAGTAGTACTGGTTGCACCACTGCCTTGTACACCTTACTTTTCAGCTTCGTTGGCATTCTTCTGTCATAGACTACACCTGACACTCTATACCAGTTGACTGCTGCCCCTCTGATTCTAGCTTTGACCTCTTCATTAAGACTTCCCTTCTCCTCAATCATCCCTACCAGATACTTGAAGTTGTTTACTTGTTCCGCTATCATCCCTTCTATCTTTACTCTCAGCTTCTTCAGATTTCTCCAGTTTGCTGCCATTACCACCATTGTATCTGTGCTTACTTTCATCCCATGTGCCTTCAGTTTTGCATTACATTCCCCTATCCTTTGCTGAAGTTCTTGCTCAGAGTCTGCCTGTAATGCCACATCATCTGCATACAGCAACTTTGTTGTTCTCTCTCCCTCTGACCTGTTTGCAAATATAGCTCACCACCTTTATGAACAACAGTGAGCTCAGAGCTGAACCGTGGAGTACACCCACTCCCACTGGTAACCCCTCTGTGAGGCTGAACACTGTTCATGCGTGAGTCATTGGTTCCTTGTACATAGCCTGCACTAATTCGACCAATGTTTCTGGGACTTCAAACTACTGCAGTACTGCTTAGATCAGCTTTCTTGGGACCTTGTCATATGCTTTCTCCAAGTCTAGGAATGCCCAGTTGGACACTCTCCTCATCTCTAGCTTCTTCTCGAGTATCTGTCTGACTGCAAACATTGGGTCAACTGTGCTGCATCCTGATTTGAATCAGAACTGTTCATCACCCATCTTACATTCTACTACTCTGCATATCCTTTTATCAATCTCTCTCTCCAGAACTTTTATGCAATGTGACAGGCGTTTGATGCCTCTGTAGAAGCCACAGTTGTAGATGTCCCCTTTGCTCTTGTTCACTGGCACAAGTATGCTTATTCTCCAGTCATCTAGGATATGGCTTTCTCTCCACACTACTATCCGTACCATCAGGAACCATTTCTCCCCCATTTCACACAGCATCTTTATCATATCTGCTGTGATGTCATCTGAGTCTGCTGCTTTCCCTGACTTCATTTTCCTTGGTGCTGGTCTTACTTCTTCGAGGGTGGGCTACTGTTTGTATCTCATCGTATGCTGTTTCTGGGGCAATAGAGTTTCTGTGGAGTTTTCCTCATTCTGAAGCTATTTGAAATACTCCTTCCATCTGCCTTTGATGTCCTGTAGACTGGTGAGCAGCTTATTGCTAGCATCTCTTATGAAGGGTGTCTAACTATCTTCATTATCTTTCTATCTTTGCCTGGCAACCTGATATGGTTTCTTTATGCCACTTACTAAGTCACTTTCCAGAAGTTGGTAGAGTGCCTATGATGCCCTATTCTTTGCTACTGCAACTTCTGTCTTAGCTTCTTTGTTAGCCAACCAGTAGTCCTTCCTAACCTGGTCAGTCTTTTCCATCTTCCACTTCTTCCTGCACTCCTATCTTTTGATGACTTCCTGGACTTCTGCATTCTACCACCAACTTTCCTTATGTACCTTATTTCTATACCTGGCTTGGCCACATATCTTTTCTGTAGTCCTAACACATGCTGTTTTTAGGTGCTGCCATTCTTGTTCAACTCCATCTATTTCCTCCTCTTCCTGGGGTTCTAGAGCCCTGAGTCATTCCTTGAACTGTTGTACTTTCTCTCCAGTCAACTTCCAAGTCTTCAGCCTGATGTCTATTGACCTTAGAGGCTTCTCTGATCACTGCTTGCAGCTGATTGTGGCAACTAGTGGTTTATGCTGTGGGACAGCTGTTTCACTGGGGATGACTTTGCAATCATGGATTCTACGCCAGTGCATTTTCTTTACTAGGAGGAAGTCTACCTCAATTGCATGTTGGCTATTCTTGTATGTGATTTTGTGAATGTCCCTAGCGTAGGTCATAGTAGGCTGGTTCCTCAACCCACTTATCACAGGTAACTACCCATGCCCATTTTGGCAACATTAGTCAACATGACTGAATCACCTAGAGCCATGTTTTACGTCGTCCAAGTGCCTAGCCATGCCACAGTGTGCAGTCTGTGATCTGTGTTCTCTTATATTAAGGATACTGCACACCACAGTAGATGCCCAAAGCAGTTGGCCTGCACAACATTTTCCCCGTATAGGGCACCATGTAGTGTCTGTGCTGCTGCCCATAGCTCCATTCATCGGTGAGTTTAAGATGCAAACACTCAGCATGTTTTTTTGGAGGTGCGAGGAACCCCACAGAGACACAGTGAGAACATACAAATTCCAAACAGGCATTGGTCAGAGGTCAGGATCAAACCTTGTATCTTGTGCACTGGAGGTGAAGACCTTAACTATTAAGCCAATTGGTCTCCCAACCCCTTCCAAAAAGCCATAGATAAAGTCAAAGCTTTGGTAGAGTGGGTTGTGACCCTGCTTGGAACAGATTTGTTATTGTGAGTATAACGAAAGGTAATAACCCTAGATAACTATTTGGAAATAGTCTATTTTGACAAAAGTTGTCCCTTTTTCTTATCTTCACAAAAAATGAACAAATGATGCAAAGATCTGAAAGATTAATTTCTATAAAGATAGCACATTAGCTGTCTGTGGACATCCAAGGTAAGGGACATCCTTTCTCCCTCATTTTTAGGTACAGGAAAAAAATGTGGAGATGGATAATTTCACTTAAAGTAAATTTAAAGTAAACCCAAATACGACTTTAGGCATAAAAGGATTAGTCCTCAAAGAAACCCTGTCCCTATGGAGAATGAGGTAGGGTGACTCACCATAAGAGCTAGCAACTCAGATATCCTTCTTGCAGCGGTTAAAGCAATTAGTAAAACTGTTTTCCAGTGTAAGAATCTGGGTCAGCCAGATTAGATAGTTCATATGGCACAAGTGTTAGCTCCTCTAACACAAAATTAAGATCCCAAGTAGACACCACCAGTTTACTTAGAGGCCACTTATGCAAAACCTCACTGAAGAACATTTTGACACGAGACTGTCTTGAAAGAGGAGGATCCATGGGTAGACATGCTGAAATGACTGAGAAATGAACTTTCATGGAGGAATAAGAAAGGTGATTGGATAGTAACTCATACACATATAGTAAAACCATGGAACAACTACCCCTGAATGGGTGCTTGTTATGTTGTTGTCACCAAACAGAAAACCTTTTCCATTTGCTAATACATTATTTTTATTAGCGTGGTTTCTTCCCTCCATTAGTACCTGCTGCTTGTCCTCAGAAAATAGGAGCCAAAAAGGAATTAAGACTCTATCATCCAAGCAGTCAGTTGAAGATGATTGATGTTGAAGTGTGATTGTGCTGTGAAGCTATATCCCAAACTAACATGACTAGTCAGCAATGGGGGGTGCAACCTAGTTCCCCATTGGTTGTTAATGAATCACCTGACAGATATTGCCTGTAAAAACTTGAAGAGGTCCCGGGGAGTAAAAATTGTTCAGAGAGTTGCTCAGGCAAGCATCTCCTCAACATTTATGTGCTTGTATCTGTCCTTGGTAACCCAACCCCCCTGCACTGTTATCCCTCCAGAAACTGCTCCCCAAGGAAAGTCCGAAGTGTCTGCAGTGCCTGACTGCTTTGGGACAGAGAAGGAAAAGAACAGACCTGGATTTAATGATATTTTTTGTATCTACCAAAAAAAAATCTTTCTTCTGGCAAACTCTGGTACTGGGATCTGAAATGTAAAGGGTGTTGATGCTTGGACCAAAGAGATTTCAGATACCACTGTACATTTCTCATGTTCAGTCTTTCCAGGGGTAACATGAGAATCATACATGCCATAAGACACAAAATCGTGAGGTATTCCCTCACTGTACCAAAGTTTGAGTGGAAAACCATAGAAATAGATATAGATATAAATCTATTTTTCTTGTGGAAGAAAAACTATTTGAACTCAGGTGTCTAGTTGACATCTCAGGAATGCAATCCTGTGTCAGAGAGTCAAGAAAGACGTTTGAATCTTCTATTGGAATCCAAGCTTGTGCAAGAGATCTCTCACCCAAGAATGAGAGAGGGACTCCTAACATTTTGAAAAAGACTGTGCAAGGAAAAGCAAGTCATCTAAATATGGAATAATGTGGATAAACTGTAGCCTGCAATGAGCTATAACTGGAGCTCGACAGTTTGGGTATTCCAAAGGGTAAGGCACAGAACTAATAATGTGATCCAGACACACAAAAGCAAAAGAAATCCCTGAAGTCTGGATGAATAGAGGTGTGATAATATGCATATTTTAATTATAGTGTTAACATAATATGCATCTTTTAAATATAGTGTTAACAGGACACTTGAAAGAGGAAAAGAGGTAATATGTTTTGAAATGGCATCATTTTCAATTTGTGTAATACCACAAACAGGTTTAGGAAAGAAAGATCCAGAACAGGTCTTCGAACATTTTCTTTCTTTTGTACTAGAAACATCCTTGAATAAAACCCTTCAACTTGTGGGAAGGAAAAACAAATTCTATAACTCCTTGGGACAACATTTGAAGAAAAACAGGTGGAAACAAAAGAGTCTGAATTGCAGAATGAGGAATGACCCAGTGAAAAGGAGGAAATTCCTCCCACGATATCTGTAACCCTGTGAAATGATTTTCAGAACCCATTTTTGGAAACAATTTGTTGCAATGGGTAATAATGGAGTTTTAAACTTTCTAGAAGAGAAAGGGGTCCAGGTGGGAGAGGGTCCCGAGGACTCTTGAAAAGTCATTCAGACTTGTCCCTGGTTTTGGGAGATTTTAGAATTCTTTTTGACCCCTCTTACCACTTCTTCTTAAGTGTCTGCTTAACTAAATGCTGTTCAGACTGTTTTTTTTTTTTTTATTTTATTTTTTTTGCCAAAATTAGATGAGGAGAGAGAAAATCCCTTAGACAATTTGATAAAAAGGATGGATGAAGTATCTTAGAGTTTCCCTGGATCAGCTTGCTGCTTTCATCAAACTTTTTGATCTCCTCTGTGGCAGACGGGAGAAATAATAAATCTCTATGTAAGGGAGAATTAAATAATACATCTCTATGTAAGGGAGAATTTAAAATCTCATTTTTATAATCTGGGAAGTACTGAGAATGCAGCCAAGCAAATCTTTTTAAAGCAGAACCAGTGGACATAGCCCTGGAAGACATCAAGAGAATCATACCCAAACAATGAGTAATAATAACCTTTGCAATAGAAGAAACTAAGTTATTTAAAGCAGTTTTATTCTTCACAAGATGAGACTTCAGATAAAAGATTCCTCATTCTTTCACAATTTGACAAAACAAACTTTGGCATATTAAATTTAAAATTCTGAAAATCAATGTGCAGAAGTATACAGTTTTTCCATACCAGTCAATACATTTCCCACCCTTATTAGAAAGACTAGGGTTGGAATTAACTAAGTGCTAGGAAGCAGTGGAGACAACTAACTATAGCTGCTAGGTCAGGTTTTAAAATGCTGTATAAACAATTAAAAGACTGAAGAACTTTATACATCCACTCTAAATTTTGGGAACAGTTAACCAACTATCAGGAAAACTGCAGGCAGTAAGACACACATCATCTAAAGCAGACAGCACAGGAAGGATGGGTGTAGGTTCTGGAAAATCATTCTGTAACAACCCAGAGTATTTTCTGAAGAACTGAGTAACCTCAGTGTTCTCCACTGAAAACAGAGGGACATTCTAGTAACAGTGTCAGATAAGAGAAATCCCTCACAGGAAGAATGAAAACTGAGGTCTGTTTTGAGTCTGATTAAGAAATCTTAGGAGAAAACCATGAATCCATCCCTGCATCTTCTATTTCAGATTTAGAATCTCGAATCTCTTCAGGAAAGGAGGCATCCCTCTTTCTTTTACCAGAAACTACTCTATAAGAAGGATCAATAGCCTGAATCAAACCCTGTGCCATTGCCAGTAAACTGCTCCTAGCCAAAGAAATGTAAGGAGGACTAAATGCACACTTGGTTTTCTGTTTCTTTTTGACAGGATAAATGAGGCAACTGTGTTACAAATATCAGCCGCTGCTTCCCCAGGGATGGGGACAGTATTCTGGCAAGACGGGAAACCCTTTCCTATTCCCACACCTAGGACTGACAACAGAAGTTGCCCACCTGGGGAACCCAACAGCCACAGAGGATGTGGCCAACCCTGTCCATAGTGGATGTGGATGATATACCAAAGGGATTAGGGGTAAAAGAGGAGTCGTCTGAGGCACGACAATAAGCACAGCAAAGCAACTCACCTGTGGCTGGGGCAAATTTCCAGCCTGCTGTGGTGACAAAGGGTGTTTGCTTAATTTGTTTTCTTTTTTGTGGCTGGAAGAAGGACGGAAAATCTGTTCCTTGTTTAAGCCGAAAATGGTCCTTTTTTCCTGGGGAAGACAAGTGGCAAATGCTAGTAAAATTTCCAGTCCACAAAATTTGTTTTCTTGACAGGAAAATAAACACAGTAAAAAGTACTTTTAAGCACAATGCCAGCCCTACCATTGAAAATTAAGCACACTTGCTCCACAGAGAATCTGTTATCAATTAGTTCATGTTACTTTAAAACTGACAGAAAAAAATGAGGTCTCCATTGAAAAGAACATTACAGTCTTGAAACAGTTTGTTAAAACACAACACTCGTAGCTTCAAAATGACATTCCTGAAGAGAAAAGTAATAAAACATCAGTGAATATGAGAAAATATAATTTTTTCGGAACTTATCTGCCAGCAAATGGAAGCACAAGCCTATCACTGACCCGCAGAAGCATATTCCTCAGCGACATGAAAGCTCTGAAGGGCTTTGCACCCAAACTTCTCTTTTAGCCAGCTCATCTCAAGCTGCTTGACAGTTTGGCCATGTGGAAGGTGCCATGAAGCTTTTTAAGATGGACGGTTGTTATATCCTTGGCAGGATGCAAGCCGTGTTGCTGAAGGTACTGCAGCAGTGATAACTTTGAAGAACTTCAGCCATCTGTCATTAACAGTGATCCTGCTGCACCTGGCAATGTAATCCTTGATCTACAATAAACATCGATTTCCATCAGCTGTGTGTAGGGAGTTAGAACCCAGTCAAATGTCCCTTGATCATATGAGGGTAAATCATTTTTCCACATTTTCTATTTCTGGTAGCATTATCTACTTTACTTATTCTGTAGAAACAATATTACTACTTTTCAGATCACAAGTAACAAATTCTTAAGTATCATTTAACTTATTACTAAAACGAAGGAGACAAATGTTTCTGTGTATAAGGAGACTGATTGTATCTCCATTACTTCTAGAGTAACTCTTTGGAGTCAGATTCCTATTCATTAATTGATATGTTTAAAAAGTCAATCTGCTTCTTAAAATGAGAATGTTTATTATTGCAAGATGCATGTCCTTCATCATGCTACAAACTAATATCTTGCCCATGTATAATACAAAACTTATAATAATAAAATGTGGTCTTTTTCCAGAATTAGTAGGTTTGCACATAAAGGATAGATGTGCTACTGCTTTGGCAAGAAGATGGTAGAAATTAAATTAAAAACCTTCATTCTCTGGCAATCCAACCAGGTTATTCACCTTTTTTGTTAACATCTGATTTCAGTAACGTATAATATTTATATGAACCTCATTATATTAAACTCTGATGTCTGCTTCTATTTTTAATCAAGTCTTTTGTGGTACTGGTAAATGCTTGTAAAGTTTCTCTTTTAAACTTTTGATACTATTTTTTCTGTGATTTCATGGGACTGATACAATGCAGATAGAAATGTGCTGTATACAACTACTTATTTATTTATATCAGTTGGCATTTCCAAAATTAGTATTCTTTCTGACAGATTGCTCATTTCAGATATCCCATGTGAAGGACATGGAAAGTTACAAAGACATACATCTGGAGCATTTCTCCCCGGGTCTCTGCTGAAAACTGGCTTTGTTACAAATTAGATTTTCCCAGTTAACAAATGTTAAATAAATAAAATAAAATAGGAATGCCAAACTCTCAAATACAGGAGAATACGCACATAATAATGATGATGATATCGGTTCTTTGTTCTTGCAATCAGTACTACCAATGGGAGTTTCAAAATCAACACTGGGCCAACTTACTCAGACTCTGGCACCTTTTTCAAAGGATTCTAAAAAGCTACAAAATGTTGTCCTTGGACCTCTACTCTTTTCTATATTTATTAACATATTTTGTGCAGACTTGCCTAAAATGCTATGCTGATGACATTGTCCTGACTATACTGCATAAGCAAGTCTATTATTTGGCAAGAAATCTCCTCAACATTATTTATTTTTACTATGGAAATGCATTGCAATTAATAAATTAGAAATTAACACACAGAAATTTGACATCATGCTATTTTGTTCTGTAAAAACCTCAATAACCTACCACTTAGCTAAGATATTAATGTTTGCTCCATCAGATTCTATTTAGCATAATGATATTGGTCTGGGATGCACAAAATCATAACTGATTATTGTCCAATTTAGTTCAAAAGGCCATTTCACATTTAATAATAAGATAATCACACTAATGGAAGGCCATCCAGTCAATATCTCTTTGATGATTTATCCATTTGAATAACATCATGCCTGCTTAAGTCTGTGATTGGAATGAGCTTGTCTTCTCATGAATAACCTCAGGGTAAATAGCTGCCCACTAACAAAATTACCAGCCCAAGAAGAACATCCTTCTGCTTCCTGCAATGCAAGAACATCTGCATGACAAGCCTTGCTTTCCCACTTCAGAAGGAGTAAGCCTTATCAAAAAATCTATGGTAGCAATGCCAATGTGTGTAGACGGGGTGGGCATCCTGCACCCTTCATTATCTCATAGTCGTGATGTACCTCTAGCATGGACAGGAACATGGTGGGCCATCACCTGCAGCCCACTCCTCACCTTGCAACCTTCCAACCACTAAAATGTGTACTCAGATTTCCAGAGACGGTGGCCTGTTGGCATTAACCTCATGCTTACCCTGTCTCCTATTCTGCTCTTTTCCTTTTTTTCATTCTTTGCTTCTTCTCTCTCATCTGTTTTTGAGAAGGTAAAGGTATACATGTGTGTGTGCGTGTATAAAGGTAGATAGATAAACAGATGGATAGATATAAATACAGACATAGATCGGCTACAAATAAAGATATAGACATACATTCCTTCATTTGTCACCATATCTCCTGAACAGTGTCAAAAACCCTGTATGCTGTTCTCCAGAATTCCCTTATCCTTCTCTCCATTTTCCTGACAATCATTTTCTTACTACTTAAAATGCTTCAAAAAGGCTCAACAGTAACAGTCTCATGTGAAGATTAAACAGATCCAGACCAAAGTCAGTCATATGATCAGGGTCTATAATATGATATTGCACGCTCAGAAGAGCAAACGACACATAGTCAACCCGAAGTAAGTGAAAACTTACATCGAAACGTCAGAACATTAAATAATGTGGGGGCTTCACCCCCCACACCCCATGATGTGGGGGGCTGTGACCCCCACACCCCCCTACTTAAATATACCAACTCCGAGATCGCACTACAGTGCCGAAAAGGCAAAGTAGCGAAAGCAGCCAAACAAATTCTTTCCCAGGGAAAAAATTCACTGAAAAGCCGCTTCGCTATTTTGCCTTTTTGTGCTTTTCAGTTCGGCAAAGACGCATTCGACAACCTGCGTCTGTGACAGCATAATAGGAGCCTATGATCCCCTTCTATCCTACAATTGGTTGGATCTATGTGTTGTATATTATGCTGCTGAAACACGAACTCTACAGACAGAGCTTCACTACACATTATTTTGTTCGTACAAGTTCTGGCTTTTCTATGCTTTTGTAATTCAGAGCTATTCTATGGATGACAGGAATAATATTTAATGGTCAAATTAACATCATACTAAGGAATGTTTCCATCAGATACATAATATCCTTAAGAAATTTCTAGGAAAACTCTTTTTTTGTCAACAAACCAAAATCATTGCTCCCAAATGTACAATCAACAGATCTAGTCCACATAATTTATTCATTACTGGTGATTGCCTTATCCATGTCATCTACTGCACAAACCTTAATATCAGTTTCTGCATCTTACCATCCAGGATGGTTTTCTTCTGGATACACCCAACTCTCTTCTCAGACCACTAACTATATGAATCACCTGTAAACCACACCATGTCAAATGTTAATAAAAAATAAATAAATACAACTTTAAGTCAATGTCAAGGCAACTCCGTGCCTAACCATCATTGCACTGACAGCTTCTATCTTGTACCTTCTCACTCTTTTATCTGCCTACCTTACTAATGTATGCTAACCCAAAACCTAAGCCTGCATCTTATCCTACTCTTTACATTATAAAAAACTTTTCTGTAATACTACAACTATTCAGATAACCATTGCCTTCTGAATTTCTTAGTTTTTTTTTTTTGTTGAATTTTATTTTGACTGGAAACTTAAAAGTAGACTATTTCTTTTTTATTGCAACTATGTTATTGACGGGTTTGGGTGTTTTTTGTAGGTATTGTTTTTGATGTGTTTTGATTTTATAGTATTATGAATGGTTGGTATTTAGATGCCCTACTTATGAATGTCAACATTTTGCTGTCTGTATTTGTCATAGATATATATATATATATATATATATATATATATATATATATATATATATATATATATAAAGAGATAGAGAGAATAGATTAGATATAGTGACAGATATAGATATACATATATATGTTCAAATTATATAAATATAATATATATATATATATATATATATATATATATATATATATATATATAGTAGTTCACTTGTTTTAGTCGTTTGTGGTTATGGCCAACATCTGTTCTGTCAACAAAGCATATGGTCAACAGCTATGGAAAATTTCTATAGTATTAGAGTTGGGGAGTACTCCCTTTTTCTACTATTGTGAAATGTCAGAGTTAAAATATTTAAGTGACAGTGGGTGCTGAGGTTATGGTTTGAAGTGTGAGCATTTGGGTCTTTTTTTTTCCTGCCTTTTTTGTTGGGCTAGGCTTAAAAACACCCTTTGTAGTCATTTCCCTAGCAATAACATATAAATCAACAATATTTATATTATACATATCTATATATGTATTTGCCAACTAACAAAATTACCAGCCAAGGAAGAGCATCTTTCTGCTTCTGCTAATGTACAGTCCATCCTTACATATAGCAGACTTAAGCATTCCTCATTATACTCAAGGGAGACTGCATGAGAAGCCTTGCTATCCCACTGTCAAAGGTAGTAATGCCTGCATGTGTTGGGGGGGGGGGGGTGATATTTAGTTTTTTTTTATCTTACAAAAGGAGAAAGTCACTAGAATTTTATATGATTGCCCTTGTGCCCAAATCCATCCATGGTTAGATGTGTTGCTCACCCAACCCTGAAAAATGCACCAAAATATGTGATGCATAACTTGAATACATGGACTAGAAACTCTGTTTTTTCTCCTTCACAGGGAATCAGGGAGGATGGCCTAATGGTTAAGGTGCTTGCCTTGCAAGCACAAGGTGCAGGGTTTGAGTCTCACAAGGGATAATTGGCTAGGCTTAAAATGGCTCTCAATGGCAGTTAGCTTAGTATGAATCTATGAACCTACTTTTTTTAGTTGATCAGTCTTGGATGTTTTTAACGTCATCACTTGGTCACTTGAAACTATGCTGTCCTTCAACACATTAATCTCATGAGGCCATCCTCTAATTGCGTTAAAGTATCCTTATCATAGGTGCCCCATAGTGTGGAAAAACTAGCAATATGGTTAGTATACCTCATGAGCAGTAATCTCTGCTCTTGCAATGGAAACCCTTCTGGAATTCCAACAGCAGCTTCTCCCTAGTGGCTGTCTTTGATCTGTCTAATAGAATTGGATTTTGGCCCATTCCTTCAATATCCTGTCAAATAACCAGTAATTGGTGGCCCCTGCACCTAGAATGCAAAACTAAGCACTGCTAAGTGCATTCCAATTGTACTGACCCCTTGCATTTCTTGCATCTATACAGCAATACAACCTGTATACTAAACAGATTGAAAACTGCCTATGAAAGCTACCCATGTTTCTGTGACAAATAATTCCCAAAGGGTCCAAATGCTACATATTCTCCATTCAAAGGCACCCAGACAGTAGGGGACCACAACTTTTTGATCAGCTAACATGCTGTTGTATCCACAATATACTTGATCACAGAAGCTGGAATACAAATTACCGTTGCTACATATGTATGAATATAGCACCATTTCAGTTCTGCAAGTCCTTCACTGCCCCTGACACTTATTTTAAGAGGAAAGAAAAGTTTCTCCTCAGAGCACGTAGAAAGAGGCAAATATTGATGAATAGTGGGCACACATAAATTCAACATAGATTTGAACTTTTTTGTCCTCCTAGTTGAAGTAGGTGTCCCATGAGGGTATATATATTGAGAAAGTGGTTATTGTCTATGAAATTACTATGCATTGTAAACTCTATGAATTTATAAATGCATCTAAGAATGGGGAATAACAAAACATCAGAGATGTAGGAAACAACAGTGCACCTTTTTAAATGCTAAACAAACAAAGGCCTGTCTGTTTTGGGCTTTTATGTGCTATACGCCATTATCTGTCTGTGCTTCTGTCAAAGGTAATGCCTAATTGCTGTTTTGTGTTTCTTTCCACCTAAGTTCCAACAGTTCAGACAGAGATCAAAAATTGGCTTATTCTGGTGATATACTACATTTGGTGAACATTCCCAAATTATTCAGAAACCATTCATCCTTAGCATAATATCAGTCATTACAGTGTCTTTATGTTCTCAGTCCTTGTTTCAGAATCAGTCCTCACCTTTCTCCACAGCATTCACATTCCCACTTGCCTTTCTTTTCCATTTGATCCTCTTTTAATCTGCTTTTCATTTTTTCAATAAGTCAATGAAAAGTTAGAACAGGGCTTCCCAGATGTGCATACACACACCACCTACAAAAACCAATTGAGGGTACCTTTTCTGGCTTGTTGTTTTGGTTTGTTTGCCCTTTTTATAGCACAACAACTCCTGTAATTTGCCACCGTTACTGGCCCTCTGTAATGGCTTGTGTACCACTCACTGATGATGAACTCAGTTACCTGACTGACAAAGCATAAAGTAAAACTACTTGCTGATTAGTTATGAAATGAGTACCTTTTCCAGTGGCTTGAATTCTTGTTTTTTGTGACATTTTACTTAAGGGAAAACAGATACAGTCTTTAGTTCTCTACCCTATAACCCTGGCCTGCTGATGCCAAAAAAAAAAAACAAGGTCTGATATGCAAATAAAAACCTACACACATGTGGATACAAACATACATAGACAGAAACACAAGTGGACACTCATATACACAAACACACAGTACAAATGTCAAACTTACTACAATTCCTCATTATAACTAATGCTTCCTAGTATAAATAATGCCTCGATAACCAACAGTCTAAAGTTTTTCTAGCTAAGTTATACAGTAAGTCAACAGGAATTATAAAGCAATTTTCTCTCTTTGGATTCATATTGATTTTCCACATTAATGTCAGTCTTCATCAAACTGATTCTTTTAATTATGATTCCTCAACCACCCAGTTGTAAACTCAGTAAGGCCTGCTTGCAAAATCTGACTTGGCTCAACTAATTAAGGTTTGTAACTGTACACCCCACATCTCCTCAGCTCAAGAGCACCCCCTTTTTTTTGTAATGTTTTTCTTCTGTTATGACCAAGTTATAACTATATGAACATCAGACACACTTGAGCAAGTTTTTACTATAACACAAGCAAACATGGGAAATTGTATCTATAATGAACAGTGATACCATTCTTTATTCTGCTTATGGTGCTGTTAAACTGCATTAGAGTCCAAATACAATTCATATAAAGCAGCACAATTCAATGACAAAATCACAATAAAATGAAAAGTAGTCCTTCCTAAGATTCTAAAAAATACAATATCAGTGTTTCTTATTTTTGTATGAGGATCTGATGAAGGCATGGCTGAAAGCACTTATCCTTGGTCGTTTGGAAATCCTATTCTTTTGGAAGGATTTTACTTTGTATTATTTGCCTGCTATTAAATTTGTGGTGTTTTATACTGTTGTGGAAGATCGTACATTTCTATTCTCCCTCTCTCCGTGGGGATACTGCCGTGCATTTTATTTTCATTTTCATATTGCTGTTTTAGCACAGGAGTCTTTGGTGGATTAGTGTCTTTTCATTTGAATGTGAAGAAAAGGTAGCCTGTATTACTTTTCTCTCTTGCATGGAACACATTAGATAAATGGACAAATAGCAGTCCATTTGAACAGTTTCCTTTCATTTTTATAAGCAAGAAATAATGCTCTTCTGGTTGCACATTACAGATAAAGAATGCACTGGCCAACCTTGATGTGTGACTAATGCTGCAGGCAAAATACTTACCCACCCCATAAATGCCCATTGTTACTTGTTAAGTTCACCCTGGAGGGCATTATTGTGCTGAAGTATGCACTGTTAAAGTTTTTCTATTTATTAGTATATATGCATGTAAAACAGTTTCTGCATTTGATGTTGTGATGTCCTAAAGTTGTAGGATATGCACTGGTTGTTGAAGGAAATATTTACCATCCAAAATATAAGATTTGTATGTATTTAATAATGTCTACACACAGACACAGATTCCTGTGCATGTGCTCATATACACACACACACACACACACACACACACACACACACACACACACACACACACACACACACACACACACAGAAGCACACACGCACACACACACACACACACACACACACACACACACACACACACACACACACACACACACACACACACACACACACACACACACACACACACACACTTGTAGTTGCTTGCATTCAATTAGTTTATTTATTCATTCATTTTTCCTCTAGCTAACATGAATTTTAAGAGACACAATTAGTAGAGAAATCTTTGTAACTACTGTTGCTTTAGTCATTTGGTTTATTTTTATATTTTTCTCTTTGGTTAGGTTTATTATGTTGTTGTGAAGCCACAGACTTTTTTTTGTTGGGTTCTCCTCATGCATTCATACCCTGTTTGAACAATGCTTTTTCTCTAGCAGTGTTTAATTTATGTCATGCTCATTTTCTAAGACATGTTAACAAGGGTCTATATTATATGTTCGAAGTCTGAAAACTTTGAATCTCATATGATCAACTCCATTTGAGTGAAGTTTTCAAACATCGAACATAAAATGTAAACAGACTAAAAATTAAAAAAAATTACCTGAATGCTCTATGCAGGGTGGCAAGCTCCCCTGCACCCCCCACACCCCCCGCTACTTAAATATATCAACTCCGAGATCGCACTACATTGAAGTGAAGGGAAACGTTTAATGTTTGAAAACTTCGCTCATATGATGTCGATCATATCAGATTCGAGGTTTTCAAACTTCAAACTTATAATATAGACCCTGTTAACAAGCCTTGAATCTAGCACATAATGTCACTACCATATAAAACATGCAAGCAGACAAATCTTCAGCTTCATTTCTTCTTCCTTCTAGCTCTTGTGAATGAAAGATGTAATATAAACGTATATATCTATCTCTATCTATCTATGTTATGTCTTTGCTTGCTTAATTGATAAAGTCAGTGCTTAACACAGTTACATATTTTTTAATGTTAAGATAAAGTTTTACATACAGAATGCTGAACATTTTTATTTTAGGAGCCTTCTTTCTTCTTGGTTTGGGAGAGTGGCCTAATGGTTGAGGTGTTTGCCTTACAAACACAAGGTGCAGGATTTGAGTCTCACAAGGGATAATTGTCTAGGCTTAAAATGGCTCGCAAGGGCAGTTAGCCTAGTACTAATCTATGAATCTATGAATTAAGTCTTATTATTGTTATTGCACTATATTCAGCTGCAAGCACAGTGAATGAAGAGATGACCAGTAAAGGGAATCATATTGTGGGCCAAGAAAAATAGGGAATATAGTGAATGGGATGGTGGCCTAATGGTTAAGGTGTTTGCCTTACAAACACAAGGTGCAGGGTTTAAGTCTCACAAGGGATGATTAACTAGGCTTAAAATGGCTTGCAAGGGCAGTTAGCTTGGTACTAACCTATGAGCCAATAGTTCCATACTAAAACTACTACTGTACATTAATGCTGAGCAGCATGATGGACTGCACTGATTCACACGGACTACCTAGGAGAAGAGCTCCATACATCTGAGAAGCTCTTAACAGCAGATACAAAGCATCTGCAAACAAAGATTGTTTATGCTGTATTTGTCTATAAACAGCTTTGCTTATTTGATGAGCTACTGCCTTTGCAAACGGTTGCTACTTCATTTTACTCCTATATCAGATGAGCTATTCTTTTAGAGAGGGAAAAAAAAACTTAGAAAATCCTTTCTTCTTTAATTCTTACTTAACAACTATGTTATTACAAATGTTTTACCAAAGATGTAATATAGTTAAACCTCAATTCACGGATTCACGAAAAAGGTCATAAAAGTATACTGACAGTAAAAGTAAAGCAAATGTCAGTTTTGTATAGCTCTTTATTGATGATGATGATTTAAGATAATTATTTAGATATCTTCCACAATGCAAGGCAGTTAAACTCAATTTCTTAAACCCAAGCTGCTTATTTCTTTTATGAGCTATGACAGAGTATATATCATCAACTATAATATTATTTTAGATGTACTCTTTTCCTTACAGTTGATTCATTTACAGAAAGTTTGCTTGAGAACAGTACAATGATTAATTTATGTTTTAGAGACGATTTTGCAAAAACAGATTGCAATCATGTATTAAAGATTTCAAAAGAGATTATATATTCCGTGCTAATCTCAGAAATTCAATCTGAATTAAAAAAGAAACCTTAACTTGCTTCAACTCATATACTATTAAAGGTTCACTCATCACAGTTGTTATTCACGATTCCCCTGCAAAAGGAAAACTGTATGTGTGTAAATTTTAAAATTGCCATAAGTTGATTTCTAAAAATATGGTGAGATTAGTATTTGTTTATCAAAAGGAGACAGGCAGACATTTTTATGGATTTCTTTTTTTCTTCTTTTGCTAACAAGTTTTATATTAAGCAAACTGAGTGTTTATGTGTGTGTGTGTGTGTGTGTGTGTGTGTGTGTGTGTGTGTGTGTGTATATATGTGTGTACTTGTATATACATTTGTGCAAGTGGTTGTGTGTGCACAGTTCTGTATAGACAAACATATAGATATATAACAAAGCAAAAAAAGGCCACACACAGCAAACAGAGCACGGTGCCCACACAGGAAAAAAGTTCATAAACCAAAACAGTCATAAAAGTGTGGGTACCTAATGGCAGTTCAACTGGTTTCAGTTATCAGTTCTCACCACGTCACAGGAATAAAAGTCCTCTTCAGGAACACAGGTCATAAAGTCCTCTTCAGGAACACAGGTCATAAACTCTTTCAAGTATCCAAGTAAAACGAGACAAAAGGATAATAATTTATTGTAGTTAGCGCTTTCGCCACGTAGGCTTCATCAGACTTTATAACATATAGATATGTTTGCATACATGTATACACACATAAGCAGTTATGTTGGATGGTCAGTGTGTGAAATAGGTTTGAGTATGCTCTATGAGTTTCATGGACAGAAAGGATAACCTATAGCTTGCTAGGATATGATATGGGATTTTGTCTATGGTAACCTGCATGTGGAGAAACTCTAGTACATCAACCTGTTTAACCAGCCTAGAGGAATGCTTGGTATTGATGTATATTGTGACATCTCTGTCTTTAGCCCTTGTCTGTGCAGCTATTGGTTTTAGTTTGGAAGGCACTGAAACTTTGAACTCCCGGGCACTGTCTGCAGCTTTAAACCATGTCTTGGAAACTGAACAGATGTCTATATTCTCTAGGGTGAAGAGGGCTTGGAGGGAGTTTACCTTTTTGTTTAGGCTCCTGGCATTGAGCAGTAACACCTTGAGGTCTGGTTGAGCTGATTTTGCAATGTCAATTGTTTTTTCAGTTTGACATTGGCTAAAAAAAGATTTATGGGGAAAGGATAAATTTAAAGCATAGAAGGGACAGGTGGAGACCATCCCTGGCAAAGCAGCATGTTTTGTTAAGCATGTCTTCGCATGCCGATAAATATTGGACCTCCTTAAAATGATAGCAGTAACTCAGCCAATTGTTAAAATCAATCGATGTTGGTATTGTGTCGTTATTCTTGGCGAAGGTAATATGCTGTTAAATGCTAGGCTCATACCAGCCTGAGACACATATTCAGAGAGAAACAATAATGTCTCCCTTCGTATAGTCTAAGGATAAATGTCTCTGGTCATTCATACCTACATGGACTATGATTACATGAGTGAATACACAGTTTGGCACATCCTGGCTCTAGACAGGCAACTAACTGTTATCTTCTCGCTTGTTGTGCAAAATTAAGAAAATCCAGTCAAAGTTCACTGAGAGAAGAACAAAGAAAAAAACTATAAGCCGAGATGTGCATAAAATACAATGCAGTCATACAAATACTATATAATAATATAATATATATATTCTTCTATATACATATGAAATACACATGTATTTCTTCTGACAGTATGAGTTTAAATGTATTCTATTATCTATGATGTGGAGTGGTACATAACCTAAACTTTCTCATGACAGCAGCTGTAGGTAGATTATGTAAAGAAATGTGCTTTAGCTGCATCTCTGAAGGTTTTAATAGCTTCCAGATTTGTCATGTCAGTAGACAGGTGGTTCCAGGTAAGACAACCAAATCTAGAGAGGGCACTTTTACCTAGAGCATTTTTAAATGGAGGGTATACCAAGGAGAATTTGCTGTCAAACATACTTCTGAGTTTATAAGGATTGTCTTGTAAAGAGAGTTTCACTCATAGAGAGGGCAGTGACCATGCCACAGAACTTTGTAAATTAGAGTACTTAGAAGTAAACTGTCCCTATAAGGCACTGATTGCCATTTGGAATATCTTAGCAAATTACAGTGGTGTATTTGGGGTCTGCTAAAAGAATGAATCTGCAAGTCTTATTTTCAGCAGGCTCTGCTCTGTGAGTATTGTGGGATGATCGAATAATGATAAAAAGAAGGCAATACACTTAGAGTGAAAACGATCTAAAAGTATACGTGCACAATTAAAGTACTCAACATAGCGTCTGCAAAGGGGAGGGAAAAATGTAGCACTTAGGAAGCACAAGGATGGGTGCCAATTAAAAGAAAAGGGTCAAAGATCCTAGCAACTAGAACAACAAAACCAGTAATAAAAGACAATTGCGCACTGCATCATGATACAACATAGGAGGACGGTGAAGTTAAAAAAAAAATGCAGCGTGAGCAAAAAGATGGTGAAAACGCTGTGCTAGAAATGAATAATCACAATTAGTATTCGTAAATGTAGAGAATAGATATGCACAATAAAATAGGCTCATGAGTACTGCATGCTATCAAAACCATCAGTAAAATTTTCACCATTAAGAACTCTGAGCAACTCTGGAATTCAAAGTCCCAGTCTGCACACGTGTAAGGTGAACATGTGAATTACTCCACTATACAGATGTGTTAAAGTAAGAACTGCAGACATGTTGTGCTGTTTTTAAACATTTCATGCCTGTAAAGTAACTCCCACTAAAATGTTGAAAAGCTGAATGTGTGTAAAGTCATAAATCAAGAATGCAGCAATATACAAAACAGGCACACATTGTGTATGTGAGTACATTTATAAGTTTCTGAATGTTTTTACACATTTTCATAAGTCAGACGTGAGTTCCAAGTTGTGTTAATACTAATAACCAATGCAGTTACATTAATACTAATAACACCTTTAAACAACCAGTTACAGGAAGAGTGTTCTCCTTTTTGACAGGGACGAATTGTAGAACTGAGAACGTGATCTACCTCACTCAATGTACCTCCTGCACTGCGTTTTACATTGGGAAGACGAACAGGCAGTTAAGGGAAAGGATAAGGGAGCATGCTTATCAGATGCGGTTAGGATGCGAACATAATGCCCTAGCGAAACATCAGAAAATGGCAGGATTATCACATAATTTCATTTTCTTTGTCATACAGACTATGAATAGTAATTTGAGAGGGGGAGATTTGGAGACATATACACTTGAAGTTGAACTAAGGTGGATCATACGGTGTAGAGCAGACCACCCCCCTGGACTGAATGACAAAGTTAGCCTGCAAGCTATTTTAAAAAGGAGGAGACTTGGCAAAGGTTTTAAGCAATGAGCTTGTAGTAGGATACTACATTACTATCTGTCATAAAGTTTTAGAGCTTTGTAGATTACTAGTATGTTATTTTGATGCTGTGTTTTTAAAAAATTTTATAGTATGATTATTGAAGTGAGTCACGCCTTGTTGCTAATTGAATGTTATATATAAGGACCGTATGTTGATACGCTGTTACAGTCTGATGAAGCCATTCTGGTGAAAGCGCTCACTGTGTCCAATAAAGAACGTTCAGTTTTATTGATTTACTTGGGAGTGTGTATTTTTCATCATTAAGAACTTGTAAGCCGTTACGTTCCTGTTCATGAGATACTGGTTATTGCTATTTGGTTTATATACAGGAACGTTGCTCTTCTGGGGGAACATTTTCGCATTTTGGAATATTATAAAAGTAAAAAGCATTCACATTTACTGAACTCAATTAGTATTAAAAGTTACATACTTATGCACCACATATATATGTATTTATATACATCCTATGAGGTACCGGGCATTGTGTTTAACTGGCTATTTTAAATTAACTTTAACTCTGTGCTACCTAGGTTATGGACGTTTTCCACCACATATGATCTCACACACACACACACACACACACACACACACACACACACACACACACACACACACACACACACACACACACACACACACACACACACACATACACACACACACACACACACACCTTTACAAGCCTTTAACATTTTATTTTTAAATTTTCAACTCTTTGTCTTGAATAATCTACTCAGTTGATTTCTTCTCTAGTTTTCCAAACCTAGACTGATCTAGTGGCTCTCTGATTTTCTTTTTGGGACATTTCAGAATGGAGATGCATATTCAGGAGATCCTTTCTACAAATCTTGACTATTACAGTTCTCACTGTATCTATCTTCCTGCTATGGTACTGATTGTGACACTTCTAGTAGCTCTTCTTTCGTGGACATTGACATATCAGTCTTAAAAATGCTTGCAATTATTTCTACAGAGTTTTCCAGCTATCCATGAACAAGGAAATAAGATTGATTCAGCTATCAATTATTTTACTTTTGAGATCCAAACCTTTCCATAGCTTTTGTGTTCTTATTGTCTCCAGCTTGCAAATCTGGCATAGGCATTTGCACAAATACTCTGACTTTTTACTGTACAAGGCTTCAGTCTCAATGAACAATCTTTCATTCATTCTATGATTACATGATTTGCCCAATTTAGGGTCAGAGGGAGTGAAAGCTTATCCTAGCACTTAGTGGGTAAAATGCAGGACACAAATCCAAGACAGAATACCTTTCTCTGTGATTCCCAAACACACATTCACTAAACCATGGCGCACACACCAGTACACTATGAACAATTTGGAGGCACATCACCTACTTATGATATTTATTTATTCATTATTTATTTTACATTTGATAACCGGTATAGTCCATCTGGGTGTGAGTCCATTTTCAGCAGAGGCCCGGGGAGAAAAGCTCCACAAAACATCTTACGCAGGCAATAATAAAACAGATACAAATACAGTGATATTTAAAGTAAGTACAAATATACATTGGAAAGTGTAACATCAAATATATAGGATACAATATTATACATTGAGTATAGTATGCCCTTCTGAAGTGAAATGAAATCAGACCACTAAACAACACCTTATGTAGACAAAGGGAGAACATGTAGACTCGGACAGAAATAAGCCAGCCCAAGAACAACTAAAGGAACCGAATGTTGTGAGTCAGCATTTCAAACCACTGTTTCACTCTCCTACCTACGTTAAACTATGAACCACCTAAATTGCATTTCTCACTCTTATTTTGGACTTGTTCTTATTCCATTTAAACATATGCTGTCACAATCTATTTAGTAACAACATCAACATAAATTTCCTTTCATGCCTTTCTTCTGTTTGGCGCTGTCCTATGAAGTCATGAATTATGTTTACACTACCTTCCAAGACAGTATCAAATGGGGGGTGGCATAATAGTTAAGGTGTTTATCTCATAAACAAGGTACAGGGTTTGATTTTTACCTTTGAGATGGGAAATTTGACTAGACTTAAAATGGCCCACAAAGGCAGATACATTAGTACCAAGTTATGAATCTATAAACCTAATTAATTGCTACTGCAACAGGTCTGTAGAATACCTACTGTACTGATTACATATTACACAGAATGTTTAATGAACCTAAAGCTTTATAATGGCATACAAGTTCACAATGTGGAGCTTTCTTCATCTCCTTGTATCTTCCATATTTTAGGTTTGTATCTAGTAAAGAACATGATGTTTGCCACTTTGGCTATAAGTAATGGGTAATGCTTTTTTCTAATCATGTAATTTAGACCTTATGGAGCAATACAAATGCAAATCCTGTCTTGTTTTATAAAAGGAATCATACTGCTCACCTGATCAGTTGCTGCAAACTGCTTCTTAATAACAAAAACTGACTACTGACTTCCACTACCTGCTCAGTTTTATTCATGAAATATTCTGGTTCTTTCTTTGAAGACTGTCACTTTATTACTATAACAAGCCCCTGTGGAAACTTCTTCATATTGTAACAACTCAACAAAGCAATTAAGGATGTAACTGCTATGGCTTATCTTGATTTCTCCATATCTTTTGAGTTTCTAATATGATGAGAATGGACCCGTTTGTAAGTCAGGGTATAATTAAAGTTCATGAAAACAGTATTATTTCAGTCTTTGATGTTAGCCAAAAGCACTCTTCGCAGCACCCACAATGAAAATACAGAATAATAAAGTCCAGTGATGGACCCAATAAAGGACCCTTGTGGGATACTTGAGTGAACAGCCTGAGGTTGAAATGTGCGGCTGTCCCACTTAACAACCTGATACATGTCTGCCAAATAGTTGCCCAGCCAGAATAGGATAGTAAGAACAGGTTGAACTGACTGAAAAACTCATTGTTTTGCAAAAAGATATCATAAAAAAGCCAACGTGAGGTCAGAAAACAAGCAAATTATAGTTTTACTTGGGTTCACATTTTTATGCAATGTTGTTGACAATTTGGAGAGCTGTTTCTGTGTCATGGTAACCTCTGAAGCAAGGTTGTGTGTGCAATAGGATGCTGTTTTTGATGTTATTGTACAATGTTGGTTTGTGGATCATTTTCTCAAACAACTCTGAAAGTGGTGGAAGCAGAACAATCTGTCCACAATGATTCAGATCTATGACCTGGCTGCCTTTATGGGGGGGGGGGGGTGATGGTTTCCATGATAAGGAGACATAATTTTCTTTAATAAAATAATTATTGAGAATAAATATTGGGTAGGCTGTGTTAGAAGTTGCTTATCTGAAGAAGAAGGGAGAGTTTCAGGCAAATAAGGTACAGATTAGTTTAAGTTGTATGAGTTTTTTTTTATAAATTGAGACGTGGATGTGGAGTCAAGTCTGAGGGCATTAATGCTGTATGTGATGACAGTTATGTAAGCAATAATGGAGTTTTGGATGCAGTTCTGGTACAATGTGGTCAGTTTAGGAAGATATTATTGTACTGTTACAGAATTTAGCTTTTATACTAATAGGTTTTTCAACAAGGGATGATCATAAGGTTAATAGTTAATGTTAGTATTAGGAGCACTTTTACTGAGCTGTAGAATAGTTAGGGGACAGTTCTTGTTCTGAACTTGCTTGTAATGAGAGTAATCTTTTTCTGTTTCTACAGGATAAGAAGGTAGACAAAATATAAGGGAATGACAACAGACAGTTTAAATTTCTTAAAACTATTATCCAACAGAATGCTAACATAAACAGCATAGAAACACATTTAAATGTCATAGACAGATGAATCGGTTAGGAAAAAAAACTGAGTTTTTGCTAAACCAAAATAACTGGCTACTGGATCAGAGACTTTAAAAATGTAAAAGAAGAAGAAAAGAATTTTTGGTGTGCCTGAGAAAACAGAACACATGGCAAACTTCTTCACCAGCTGGTATCTAAAAGTGTTAAACATTCAAGAAGGCATGTCATATTGTGTAGAAAGAGCTCACAGATATCTCACATCTGCAGTTAAGCAAGACATCCCACACCAATCTACAATTGTCAAATTTATCTCACATCTAGACAAAGAATGTACTATTAGAACAGCTTGGGCATTTACTACTCTGATACTGGTAATTCTGTCAAAAATTTGTCAGTGATTCACAGAAAATAATGGAAAAAGGAAGGCATGCTTACCATTACTAAAGTATTGAAAAGGTGGGCTTAAGTACCTCATTTTATTTCTTGCAATATTAAGAATCTTTCTTTCTGAGAGAATAAGTACTTTTCACACTTTAAATGACGCCCTTTCCTTTCTTAAATCTAAAATGATCAGCCACATTCAGGAAGAAATGGAATGAGCCATACAAGCCTAAAGAGACAAGTAGAGAAACCTTAACAGAAACTGTTATCCTAGCAAAAAACAAAAACCCTCAAGAAAATGGAATAATATAATACTCTAGTTTGCTTATCTAAATATATCATTGTTTTTGTCTACAATTACTATACATATAGAAACGTCACACAAGACATTGCCAAAAATGTGTTATTTTTAGCAGCAGCTGTATGGCGAGTACTAGAAAAGCACACCCAATGCAACATGACACGCCCATATGTGGTTCAGAAACATACTAGCCATAATGAAGTAAATCCTCATTGTTGGCTACTTTGCAAGTTTCTTAAATCACAGTTATTACCAATATGTGCAGATCATTGTTGATCTGTATGTCACAGTAGTAACCTGCTCCTTGTGTAAACAGTGGCATCCCTCCCTGTAATTCTCTCTTGCACTCACATACCCAAACACACATACACACATGCATATATATACCACAGTACATTTAACAGTCCCTACGCTGTCAGTCCTGCCATGGCTCTCCCCAACTCCATAACATTTTAGTGCCGCTAAGGAAGATATGCATTAGGCCCTGTGTTCTACTGTATCTCCACACCCCATCCCCATTACAGCACTTTAGAGAATCATACCTGGTGTCTAGTGTATCCCAACACCCTCCAATCCTGCATATAATTTCTTTGCCATTATGGCCCTACTTGTCTGGTGTCCAGTGATTCCCCCATCTTCTGATCCTAGTAGTAACATGTGTTATTACCACACTTAAATTATTCCCTGGTGGTCTAATGGGCTCCTGCTCCCAAAGTCTTGTAGTAAAGTTGGTGCCATCACGGCACATAATGTATTACCTGGTAGTTGAATAGTCATCCTTTGATCCCAATACTGTGATTATTAATGCCATTGTAGGATTTTGGAGTACATCTGGTGGTCCTTTCATCTATGTTATGCTGTTTTGTGCCTTTGGGCACTTTATGGAGTTTGCCCTTGGCATCTAGTGTACCACTTTCTGCCCCCCATCCCTGTACTAACACTGATGCTCTTATGGCACTTCAGACTATGTATCACCCCAAACCCAATCCCTGTAGCAACATTGATGCCAGTACAGTTCTTTAAAATTAATCTGTGGTCTCATAGGGTTTCATCAACATCCCTATCAGCATTTTGATGTTGGTGCCATGTCGGCACTTTTAAAGTATTCCCTGATGTCTAGCAATTCCCTCTACCACATTATCATTACATTACCATTACATGTTGGAGATGATTGTTCTGATCTACACAGCCATGTAGATACTTTCCTGGAGGCAGTTCGCGGGAGAGAGCATATGACTAATTAACATATAACTCTCCCCCAGAAATGCCTCATTAGCACTCAACAAGGCTCAGGAGCCAGCCTTTCTCAGTGCTGCACATCTTCATGTAGGAGGACATGCATCAGCATTTCAGGCTGCTTGCTAAGTAGTCATAGTGTACCAGGATGTGTACACCTCTGTGTACTTGATGCAGTATCTTCAGGAATGCAACCCATGATTTTTCTGTAGTTCAATGTAACGTTACCACTTCCTGTGATGATTTAAAATACAGGTCTTGAGAATAGATTTTTCTTTAATTACTCACCTTAAATATATCAGAGCTTTGCAAGCTGTGTCCTTTTTTCCTTTAGGACAAAGACTGTACATATTGTATATCATTTTATAAGCTCTGCCCTATGTCTTAACATATTTTATTGATATACAGTACTTAAAGTTTATTTGATAGCCGTGATGTCACTTAATGTGT